>NC_090447.1:295863724-296173412 GCF_031143425.1 Pleurodeles waltl
CCCAATTGGCATATTTCATTTACTTGTAAGTCCCTAGTAAAGTGCACTACATGTGCCGAGGGCCTGTACATTGAATGCTACTAGTGGGCCTGCATCACTGGTTGTGCCTCCCACATAAGAAGCCTCTTAACCATGTCTCAGGCCTGCCACTACAAGGTCTGTTTGTGCAGTTTCACTGCCACTTTGACTTTGCATTTAAAAGTACTTTCCAAGCCTTAAACTCCCCTTTTTCTACATGTAAGTCACCCATAAGTTAGGCCCTAGGTAGGCCATAGGGAAAGGCGCTATGTAAGTAAAGGGCAGGACATGTACATGTGTTTACTATATGTCCTGGTAGTGGAAAACCCCTAAATTGGTTTTCCACTACTATGAGTCCCGCTTCTTTCACAGGATAGCATTAGGGTTACCCTCATATACTGTTTGAGTGGTAGATTCTAATCAGAAACGGGGTAAACAGGTCATGTTTAGTATGGCCAGATTTGTAATAGAAAATCCTGCTTATTGGTGAGATTGGATTTTATATTACTATTTTAGAAATGCCACTTTTAGAAAGTGAGCATTCTCTGCACATAAAATTAATCTGTGCCTTAGAGCCTGTCTCCAATCCACGTCTGGGCTAGGCTGGTTGACAGCTCCCTTGTGCATTCCACCCAAACAACCACAAACACAGGACACTTAGTCACAGCTGCACTCAACTGCATACTGAATGGATCTTCCTGGGCTGGACACTAACATTTCAAAGGCTAGTGGCCTGTCCTCACACAATGGGCTGCCAACCCCCCTACTGGGCCCCTGGCAGGCGCAACACCTGTGACTTCATCCCACACACCCAGGATTTCCTCAGAACGTCCCTGGCTGTCAAAAAGATCCCTGCATCGCAGTAAGGAATCAAGACCGCGTGCCAGAAATCGACGCAAAGCCCCTTGCAGCATGGAAAGAAACAACTCATCATCTGTGCCCGCATTGGAAAATACAACGCACACCCTATTTTTCCACGTATCTCCTCCTCTGCGATCTCCATGCGTGTTTTATGCAAACCAGGTACTTTGAGAAACCAAGAGACAACTGTTGATTTCTAAGATTTAAGACTCCTTTCAATCTTGCAAAAGTGATATCTCAACTTGTGCTTATTGAATCTTTATTGTTTTGACCTTAATTTAACCAGATAAATATCATATATTTTTCTAAACTGTGTGGTGTCTTATTGTGGTGTTTTCACTGTGTTACTGTATGATTTATTGCAAAATACTTTACACATTGCCAGTTAAACCTGACTGCTCAGTGCCAAGCTACCAGAGGGTGGGCACAGGATAATTTGTATTGTGTGACTTACCCTTACTAGTATAGTGGTCCCTGTTTGGACAAAGGTGAATACCTATGCAAACTAGAGACCCCATTTCTAACAAGGGTCATATATTTTTGGTAGCCACACCTCTAGGTTGAGGTAGGGAGCTCTGGGCACCAAGAGGGGTTCTGCCATGTTGGGAGTGGGCAGAAAGGTACATCTTAGGATAGCCAGATGCCACACGTCCCAAGAAGTGGTCATCCGGAGGGAGGGAACTTCGTAGCCGATTGTTTAATGACTATGTTTAACTTGAGGGCACTTTCAGAAAATCTACACCTGGCACCCATATATCAGATCTTTTCTGCACTGGAAGAAAACCATAGAAGCACATCCCTGCTACACTGTTGACCCAGCACAGAAAGGCTGCTTTGTCATGAACTGTTCCTGCTGAACCTGATGGCTAGCAAAGGAAAGGGATTGTGCCTGCTGTGCCCTACTCATGGAGACGTTGTCTCCAGAGCCCAGCCAATGCCAAGAGACTCCAATGGTCAGTTGGCTGATATCCTGTTCATAGCCCAGGGCCAGAATAGATGAGACGCTTGCTGGGATAAGATGGCAGCCCAGAATCTTCAGGTCTCTGCTAACTGCTGCAGTGCAGCGCCAGGGACAAAGAACCAACACTCAAATTTGCACCTGAGTTCGATGAGCCCGGAGAGTCATCAAAGTGCAGCTTGATCACCCAGAAGCTGAGTTATCACACAGAGAAGGATTTGGCTGTGATCGCTACACCAGGCAACTGCTAGCTTGGTGGCGACTGGACATCTACCAACACCAAGAGGACTTTGAGGGACATCGACCAGAAATACCTCATGCCCTTCATGAACTGAAAAGTAGCCATTTAAATATCCCCATTGACTGTCTTGCATCCACAGTATCATGAAGGATCCTCAGCATCATTCATCCCTTGTATCAGAACCACTCCCATAGGAAATCACTGTGAAGCATAAAAGTGCTTGGAATGGATGGAGGATTGCTTCTACCTTTGAGGTAACAGTTTATGAGAATTGTGCTAGTTCCCCTGACTGTCTCCCTATGGTAGCTGGGTGCTTGAAATGACCCTAAGTGACAGCAATAGAGCTAGTCGAACTTTTTAATGAAACAAATGTCCAGGAATCAAGTTAGTTGGATTTGCCAATGCTTGTTTGTAGCTGACTGAATTGCTTTGATTTATATATACATTTTACATTGTAAACCTCTGGAACCCTCTGTTGGGTCTTGTTTGTTGTTCTGTCTAAAAATACATCAGAAATTCATCTAGTTTTATTAATTGATATTGTGCCAATTTTTTCTTCAACTGTTTTGGTGCTGATTAAATGCTTTACACATGGTGTGAGCATTGCTGCTCAGAGCCACAGCTACCCAGGGTTGAACTTAATGTCTGACAAACAAAGTCTACTGATGCTAAAGGGATTTGGTAAGTGTCTTACTTAGTGAGGGTGCACAACGGCCATCTGATAGAGACCATTTCCTCACATTTACCACAGCAAAATGTAACGCAACACAGTGCAAACCACTGCATTGATTTACATTTCTTTACAAAGTCACACAAGACATTGCAAATCGCCCCTTCCATGGCTTTGAACAACCCATTTAAGGACCAGCATGCCTTGTGACAACTTGGTTACTCAAAGAAAATGCAAGTCCTTAGTAAATCTGCCACAGTGTTCTTGGAAGATTTTTTTAATACATTTTCTGAATTGTGAATGGGAAGCCTATTTTGTGGCGAGCGAATGTGTGCTGACAGGGTTTTGAAAAGTATTTCTCTCTTAGTGTTAGGTTTTTGGCTAATAAATGTATTAATATCTCACGTAAGTGTTTCTACTTTACTCATCAATGGAACTAAGAACTCTCAAACACAAGCTGAACAATCGATTGAGAAGGATCCGGACCATTAACAACTCAGGCACACTTACTAATTGCATAAGAAACTTAAGAAAGGCATACAGATCCAAGCTATGGGAGCTGAGCAAACTGAATAAAAAGTGCAGCTTTCCATATCAAAAGAAAACTGAAAACATTATATCACAAGCTTATATCTTATAAGCACAGAAAGTCAATCCAAGGAGTTCAATCAAGGGAGCAGGGTCCTCTGAGAGCACTCCGGCAGAATGGGAGGCTAACAAAAATAATATGGACAAAGTGTTACTAATCACCACTTCCCTTCTCTTGGAGGGAGTTCCCGGGCCTAATGGTCTACTAGCTGGAATATTCCAAATTGGGCCAGCTGCAATCATGAAACACAATATGTCAGTGCTAAATTCCAGGTGTGAGCTGTTTATAGGTATTAAAACGTGATACATCTACCCCATTTCTTCTACAGTACACTCAACTTTTCAGGACATACAATGCAGTAAAGTTATCTCCCATTAAATACAGTGGATTTTAAAAATGTGTTCATTAAGTTATTCAAAAATTACTTTTATCATATATTGTTGTGAAGCATTTGTAATACGTTTTGGATTTCCTAATACTCCAAAAGTGTAAATTCTCAAAACTGTGAATAAATTGAACAACCTATAGATAAGCTGTGGGAAATAAAATTCAGTTCGTTTTAAATATTTTCATAATTGCAAAAGGGTGCATAGCTAGATATACCAAATGCATATTCACACAGTCAGCTTGGTGATGGATTTGTTTTGGAAAACCCAAAACACACATCGCACCTGCTGCTAGAGGGGCATGTTCTCCAGCAGTGGTGATTACCTGTTCTTTATGTGTACTCCAAGGTATAATTATCTGTGTAGCCTGATTATTCAACATCTGCCTGCAGATGACATCTTTGTATGTTGCATTTCCTGAGAAATGTGACTTTTGTATTTCTAATGGAACAACCAATAGTTAACATTAACATAAAGAGATAGTAGTGGGCTTAAGCACACTCTCTTACACAAAATTAACTAGAATGTCTATTCAGCTGCAGCATTTGTTATTATTAATGTTATTATTAGTATTAGTAGTAGTAGTAGTGGGAGTAGTAGTAGTATTAATAATAATAATAATAATCATAATAATCATAATAATAGTAGTAATAATAAATTATATTAATGTTATGTGTTTATTCTGTTTCATGCAGGTGCTGTATATATAACAAACATTAAAAATGACCAGTGTTTCTGTATATTGATCAAAAACAAATGTAGAAGAGGCCAGGACTGAATAATTTACAAAGTGTCAAAGTAGATAGTGTACAGAAGCTTTTTGCAATTATCAATAGACAATTATCACTGGAATAACTTGATCAGCATTAACTGATCAGCCAGTGTCTCTACTTTCGTAGCAGTAATCACTTGTAACTATTATTATGGAGATAATTATGAATAATTATAATGTCTTCCAGTCTGTACTTTCCTACGTATTTTTCTCTTACTCTGGTGACGAGTTCTCCTTAGTAACCTTGAGCTTCATTTCTTATGACTAAGATCGCCAGGAGCGTTTGTTGTGAACAATTAAACCGACATAGGGCTTTGGACCAGCCTTCTTGTGCTGTTGGTTGCTTTTTATCAGCTTCCTTGTTCTATTGCTTGAAAACAGAGCAATTTGCCTTTTGGATCAGTGCCCAAGAGCATTTCTCTCTTAGTACTAGGCTATTGGCTGATAAATGTATTAATATGTCACTTTAATAACTCAATTAGTACGTGCTTCTACTTCATTCATTAATGGGACTAAGAACTCTCAAAGGAAAGCAGAACAATCATTAGAGAAGGAGCCGGACCATTTACAACTGAGGCATATTCACTAATGGCAGAAGAAAAACAGAAAGACATAAACATGCAAGCTATGGAACCGAACAAACTGAATGAAGAAAAACAGTGGGTAGAGGTTTATGAGGCTTTGAAAGTAAGCAATTCCCCAAAAATCTTGAAGCTGGTACAGTGGAGATCCAATTGAAACATTTTGAAAGTACTTCTTTCCATATCAGCAGCAAACTGGGTAAATTACATTACAAGCTTATATGTTACAAATACTGAAAGCCAATCCGAGGAGGCCTGGACCAAGGGCAAGGGGTCCTCTGTGGGCAGTAGGGCAGAATGAGAGGCTAACAAAAATAACATGGACAAATTATGTTTAATCATCACTCCCCTCTTCTTGTAGGGAGTTCCAGGTCCTAATGGTCTACCAGCTAGAATATTAAAAATTGCACAAGATGAATGGGGTAATCTTTTATGCCCATTGTTCAAGCAATGCTTCATAACGAATGAGGTTCCAGACAGCGGGAGGGGATCCAGATTATCCCCAATAGACATAAGAGGCCCAAAGAATCAGTTAGCCAATTTGAGACTCATATCCCTGCTCGATGTAGATGGGAAATGTTTTGCGAAAAATCTCAATTTAGAGCTAAAAGAATGGCTCACAGACAATGCATTAATACGGATCACACAATCAGGTTTCAGACAAGGTTGTAGCATGAAGGATAACCTGGTAATTCCCCCCGCCTGATTGAGGCAGCAAATATAAAGCAAGCACCAACTCTCTATGCAGCTTTCATTGATTACACTACAACCTTTGCTAAAGTAGACTGAGCTAATTTATGGCAGAAGCTCAATAACTGGGGCTTTGAGGCCACACTGTTGTGAGCCATCATGAGTCTCCATATTAAGACATGGGTGAGAGTCAAGGTTTGCACAAATTGAAGGGCACAAATGACCTGGACAAATCAACTGTTGAAATTAGGATGCATATTGGCTCCCGTATTATTTAACTTTTATTTGTCTGACCAAAACCACAACATAGCTGGAGTGAATTTTTTCCACCCAAATTTGCTGGCTCTCATCTACAATGTTTGCAATATGCAGATAATATAATTTTATTCCATCATACAGCGGTTGGTCTACCAAGATCGTTGAATGCCTTGTCTCTTTCAAAAACTGGTGCACAGGAGGAAGAAGGTTAAGAAAAGTAAATTCACTTTGGATCAGGTGAATATTGAGATGGTACCTAGCTTCAAATACCTTCGAGTCTACTTTAATCAGTGTCACTTGCACTATGTGCAGCTTGAGGCGATGAAAGTTATGCCGGTCATGATGATTATCAGCTTTCAGAAATTGCTAAAATAAATGAGAGGGCCTAATCTGTCTGCAATTTGTTGAGTCATTGATTCTAAGGCACATATTTAAGAAAGTTGTTCAGCATGTTTTTTAAGGTGAGCTAACACCATTCCCTAATGGCATCCGTGCGCCATCTTTAAGAAATGACACATGATGGCGCTAAGGAATGGTTAGTGTAAAAAAATGACGTTAACCATTGTGACATGCCATAAGGAAATATGACACTAATGCTGCAAAAGTGGCGCTAGACCATTTTAGGGCACGCATAAATATCGCAAAATGGGTTAGTGCCATTTTTACCGCATTAGGGTCAAAACAAAACACACAAGCAGGAAAAAATGCAATTCAAAGATAAGATGGAGTTTGCAGGCAAGGAGAGACCTCAGGGAGACCAAAAGCACCGAAGTACCAGCCAGGAGGGCCCAGAAAAGTCCCATGAGAAGGAGAAGAGCAAGTATTACTTTATAGAGGAGGAGCATGACATCCTGGTCAGAGAGGTGAGGAAGCGGCAACACCAGCTTTTTGTCACCTCCAAATTGCCAGTTAGTAGGAGAGATGCAATATGTCAGGCAAAAATAGACAAAGTCAACAGTGCGGCAGAGGTGAAGAGGACTGTCACAGAGTGCAAGAAGCGCTGGCACGATTGCAAATGCAGGACTAAGGAGACACTGGCCAGGAACTGAAAGGCTGCACTCTAGACTGGAGGTGGAAGTTCCGCACCACAGGAGGACCTGGATGAGCTGGAGGAGATGGCCACAGCGGTCATCCCGGAGGAGCTGGTCACTGGAATCGCAGGACAGGACAGCACAGACTACTAAGAACCACCACAAATGCAGGGTAAGTTGCAGGGGGGGAATATCTGGAATTCCACAAATGGCAGAAGGGGGAGGCACATAGTACAAACTCAATGCATGCAAAAGGGTTGCATCGGGACAAACAGGCCCTAAATCAAGATGCAACATCCCTCCCGAGCCACACATGTATTGACACTTTGGTTGTGCTATGCACTCCAACATATACACAACATGGACATAGGCCACTCATTACGGCTATACTCCACTGTGTAAATATGCAGCACACTGCCTGGAAGGAATGTGCAAATAGTGTGGCTGTGACACAACAACACCCATTGCATATTGTCAAAGCCCCTCTACCTACACAACTTAGACATTAGAGACTAGGACTGAAGTCAATGGCGGTGTCAGGGTGGTGCAACTGGCCAAAATGCTTCCCTTCCTCCTTGTTGCATTGCCCATATCATGTGTGCTGCAGCTTGCAGCACACATTAAAATGCCATCTTAGCATAAATAGCCTGTACATGTGCAGGAAGGTACACTTCCCTGCACATAAACAAATCATCTCCTCGAGGCAGGAACCCGTTCATCATGCTGCAACAATGCCTGTGGTGTTGGTGTAGGGAGAACAAATCTGTGCAGGCGCAGGGGAAATTGCAGGGCTGTACCGTAATTAAGAAAACATGGCATATCCCTGTGAATCCAAACTGGTGTAGTGTCTTGCAACACATTGCCCTGAGCTGTGCCACTTGAGAAAAAATCTGCCCTAAAACTTGCAACCTGTGGAACACAACCCACAGAGGGTGAACCCACAACAACTCAGAGATAACCATTAGGCCACAAAATAAAACACATACAACACATAGAGCATGTATGTGAACATCATGTGTGCAGCTGTACAAGTAGTTGCAATCTCACCATCTGACAAGATAGAGGCACAGATTTAACAGAAAATTACAGTGTGTGGCGCTGCACCAAATGTGGCAGCATCACGCACCGTCATTTTCAAAATGCAGGGATGTGTCGTATTTTAAAGAATACGGCTCACCACTGTGTTTCCCCCTCCACCAGTAGTAAATTAGCTGTCCTGCACCAACACAGCCACCCTTGCTCCAACGTGGCCACCCTTACTTCATAGTGCATGGATGGCCGCATTGAGAGGGAGATTGCTTTTGTGCAGGAAGAAACACCTTCCTGCACAACAACAATATCAAATCGTGATCTGCTCTTTCTATGTGTGTTGCCATGTTTTCGCCACTTTTGGCGCTGCTTCCGGTTTATGAAAATTTGTAAATCTGAGGCAGCATCAAAATGCAATGGGGTTGCTGTGGCATGCCCACAGCAACACCCATTGTACACACCATCCACGCAAAGTGCTGCATGTGTAGTGGCCGTATTTACAAGGTGGCGCTAAGCCACAAAAGCTGGCTTTACGCCACCTTGTAATTACGCTACAGGGCATTGCACCACCGGAGTACCACCAAAAGTGACACTCAGGTAGCGCTCAGAGCACCTAAATATGCTCAAAAATACCTTGTGAGCTTGACCCATGTGATGCACAGGGAAACACATACGTACAACTACGACATTGGGTCAGTAACATGTCACTGAGCCTCCAGTAGCTAATAAATGATGTGTGAAGTCAATAGCTGCAACAATCTCAGATTGACTTTACACAGTCTCATTGCAGAGGTTGGAGGCTTACTTTCTGCTGAGCTGCCTGTCCTGGATTTTACGCATGACGTGGATGACCAGCTGCCAATCATCAATGAAGAGACTCTATAGGATGTGCTAGGATCCCTTCAGACACTACCTTCAGTCGCAGGGAGGACACAGCGCTGCAGGATCTCCACATGAACCACCCAGCTACCAACACACACCACTAGCCAGCCCTGACACAGCCCTGGACTCCGAGTAACCAGAGATCACCTTTCAGAGGGCAGTGGTAGGAGTCCAGAGGGAGCTGGCCAAGCAGGTGCGGGTGGGGATGGAGACCATGGTAGGCAGCCTTGAGGGAGTGCACAGGTTCCTCAGTTCAATTAAGGACAACTCAGCTGCCATCAGCGGCACCCACTCCCCCCCTATGTGGACTCCAGCAGTCCCTGGCCACCATAGCTGCTGTCATGAGGCAGAGGCTCCAACAATTTCCCTCCCAGTCTGGCAGCAGCATAACAGACAATGGGCTGGAAGCTATGCAGAATACCCTGGAGTCCATAGAGCAGGAAGTGGCCTTCCTCAGGGACAACATTGCTGCCTACTACTGTGATGTTGCTGCATTGTTGAAAAATCAGCAGTTCCTCTTTACTGCTGTGATGCCTTATGTGTTCCCACAAATGGCAGCTGCCAAGACCTTTGAATCCACATCTCTATCCCCTGATGTGTATGTGGCCCCCTCTACCTCTATAACAGCACCAGCCATGGCACAGGAGGTACCACACACATCAGAGGATGAAGATGTGGCAGAAATAAGATTCAGAAACAAAATCACCTAGTAGCACCAGTCTGTACCATATGAACAGTATCTCCTTAGTTCTGGGCTTAAGACCATGCCAGTGTTGTGACGCTAGAAAATGTGCTCTCTTCACCCAGCCACTGTTGACTTGTCTGCTATATTCTGTCATTGTCTCCATACCAATTGGACATTTTTAACCTCCACACTAATGGATACTTCTCATCACCATGTCTCATGACATGTCCCTCACCCCTGGACTCTGATTGTGCTACATAAGGCTAACGTTCACTCATGGGGTCTGTGTACTAGACATTGTATAGCATTTGAAAATACGCTTGCACCTATCAATAAAGCACCTTGTATACATGCAGCATTTCTACATTTACTGTGATCCATCATCATTGCATGAGTGCATTACTGCCAGACACAAAGCCATACACTAGGATCCTAACATGAGAAAGGTCAGTGATGGTGTTATTGGCTACAACCAACTTACTGGGTTTTCCATACAAATATTGAACAAATATCCTTTGAAGTTGACATACGACATGTATGCCTCTGAACCAAGTCAACGGTAATTTACCCAGATTGGAATTCCAGTACAACTAATTTGTGTGGTGTAGAAGAAGCTAAGCTTTTCAGTGATGGGCATCTGTCAGTGTTGCAGGATACAGTTCAAATTTCTCCTGTTGTCAGATGGGCTACACTTGTCAACAATGAAACTGCAAGACCCCCCCAATGACAGTTGAAGCTACAGACTTACCTGTTGAATATAAAGTATACATACACATTGTGAATGGCTGGAACAGTGTATGGCAAATGTATGGAATCGTTGATGGTATTTAGCAGCCAATCTGACAGCTCTTTGGTCATAGGGGATGCACATGGTAGTCCTTGGAAATCAAGACAGTAAGCATACCCTAGGCTACTCCTCCAACTTGGCCAGTGCACACATCAGAACCCCCAGACAACAATTATGAAAAAAACTAGTCTTATGCAAACAGGATTTATCGTAAAATATTTATAACCATATACCTAATACTGTCCTAAAAGCTACCCTACACTAGACTAAGCTAAATTAACTTAACTTAAAGACACACCTATCTAACCCATTCTAAACTTATCTTACACATGTAACACCACATTCTAAGCATTGTCCCTCTCACAGTTTCCTGTCAGGAGACAAGATACAAGTACGACAACCTATGCTGTGACCATGCATGTACTAACACAACCTATGGCCTAAACATATATATACATATACCACAAATATGACTCCCCACCCAACCCTTCAAGAACATAAGGGGATTGGGAGGATTTATGGTCCAGTGTATGCCCTCCTGTGGATACTGCTATGTAATGAAATACACTGTTCCAAAGAGAAAGAGAGACAGGGAGAACATTAGGGAGTCCTATTAAGGACTCTTGCTCCTATTAATTAGGACTCCCTAATGTTCTCCCTGTCTCTCTTTCTCTTTGGAACAGTGTATTTCATTACATAGCAGTCCCCACCCAACCCCCCAATAAAAAAATGTACTAAAACCCTCCGCCAACTATACTTAATCTAATCTATGCCTACCCTACACTACTTCACTGACCTAAAACTACACATCTAAAACCCAATATAAAACTATTTACAACAGTAAAAGGGAGGGGAATGACCTGGGAGGCTGTGGAACTAGTTGTTTACATTTATTTCAATGTATTTTATGAACTTTAATATCTTCTTGTTGCCGGCACTCTCCTACTCCAACCTGTTGAGTCTGGCCATCATGTTGGCCATGTCCCATCTCATGTCCCTTTCAAATTGGCTGCTCATGAATGCAGCAGGTGAATGCACAGGTGACTGGCTTCTTACAGGGACAGCTGACATGAAGGGGCGCAGACCTGCAGAGGCCCTCTGAATCCCCAATGTTTCCCCCAAATCGTTCTTCTTCTTCTTTGACTACTGTGGACGTTCCCCATGTGCAAACACATGCCATTCTCCAGTGGTCTTTTCCTTGTGGAACCACCTTCCTATCATGTGGTATCTGGCATCCACTTCTAAAATGTGCCTGTACCTTTCAGCCCTTTTGTGGTATGCATGCCATTGCTCAGGTGTCATATTGGCAGCTGAAAAAGGATCAGAATCAAGCATCACATACAGCATTGAGTGAAGGTTGAACAGACACAGAATGTACACTGCATCTGCAGATGAGACATGCAGTCCACCACATATTCCTCAACAATGACTTACTCCTCAACTATGACTATTTCCTACCAGCCATCTAAGGTATCATGTACATGTCACTGGGATGATGGCTGTCCATTGTTGACCATCAGGGCCCAGAGATAGGTGGACTAATTTGTCCTTGATCAACAATTGTGTTATAAAACTTGTGAGGATCAGGTGCCCCAACAAGTCTTGATTTCCTGTGTCCTTGTCCATAAGGGGGGCTTTGAATTAATCCACCACTTTGACATCACTGGTGAAACATTAAGGCTTGCCCACCCTTCATGGAAGCAAGGTGGGGGGCATCTGATAAGGGGGTCTGGAAACTTCCCACTGGCTAGTCTAAAGTTTGGTAAAACTTCATTTATGTGTTCTAGTTTAAGACCTGGTCTGAGCATACGTTACAAGGGGCACACCATAGCTCATGATGTGCCCACATGTACAAATAATGCAATGTCCCCAGGAAGTTTGGGCAAAGCCTGACCTGCACATCAAATGTGTCTACACATTACATAACTAATGCCCTCTACCTAGTGCTATGTTGTGCTACATGTGTAAAACGGCACACACTTGGTGGCTGTATGGGTGCCCTTAGGCTCACAGCGAGTTTAGCACTACTCTGGCTGCCTCAACAGTATTCTTATTTATTGAACATCATGTGCACATGCATGTCAGGTATGATCAAAGAACTGGGTATGCACTCAGCATTCGCATCATATGCACTTGTGATGTGACCTACATCACTGACAAATATCATGGTGGCAGGACCATGTTGGGAATTCAGCTGAGATCTGGCTTGGGACAATTTATAGACTTTTCCAATGACCATCTGGAGCTGATTTGTCTCCTAATTGTGTACACTACTAACTGTTGTCCATCACAATATGGGTCCTTGCAGGACTAGAGCCTCAATTTATATCTGCAGCTTACTTAAGCACCTATGGTGCAAGTGCCTCCTACATAAGTCCCCTAGGTACCTCAAAACATAACCTACATCTGTATCGTCTTGTGAGTAAGTATAAGCTAAGTGTTGCACATGGTGCTGTCAATAGTGCTGTGACAAAAGTGTTGTCAACAGGCATGCTATTTTTATAAACAGCTGCTCTGACACCTATCATGATAAACATCAATGAATATTTGGCCATGCATTCCATTTCCTAATACCCACTATTCCATGTCAACACAGGTTGTCCCTTGTGCTACAACCAAGCCATTCTCAATGTTCAATATTCCAACAGACATGATGTCACCACCCTAACTCCAATGATATCATATTATTGGTCAGGCATTCCATACATCATACTGACTCACACCAAACCCTGGATTGGCACACATTATGCACATGATGACACTTACTGGCTGCATTAGAGTCTTCAAATCTGGCAACCTCATCAACGGTGGAGGGTGGAGGTCCCCCTGCAAGACATGAATGGAAAATATTGCTTAGTGATATTTGTTCATATCAGTTAATGGACAACATTGTTTACTATCAACTTGTTAGGCTGAGTGAGCAAGTCAACCTAGTGGTAGATCAGACCAACTGACAAACATCTATGATTATACAATCACACATAGGGCCTGATTACAACTTTGGAGGAGGTGTTAATCCGTCCCAAATGTGACGGATATACCACCAGCCGTATTACGAGTTCCATAGGATATAATGGACTCGTAATACGGCTGGTGGTATATCTGTCACTTTACCGCCACTTTTGGGACGGATTAACACCTCCTCCAAAGTTGTAATCAGGCCCATAGTGTATGATAATGGAGACCCAGAGACCTACAAACCATCACTTTCCCAGACAATCCTGTGTTGCTTTTCACTTTTACCATATATGCATGGCTTTGTCATGCAGGTGTTTGTTAGCTTTACACCTCTGTAACCATACTGGACTTCATGACACTGTATATTGCATCTGAGGAGCATGCAATGGTTGTTGCAGTGGCCATCCCATATCTTTTAAGCCTGCCCCAGATGTTGAAGACATCAACCTCATTGTCTATGCAAACTTATGAACAGCTTACCAGGGGTTGTGTGGGTATTCCAAAGTGTTGAGGAATGCTTTGTTACATCTTTGTTTGTAGTTACCAATATGTGTGTGCTATCACAAAGCACACACACAAGCAATAATTTCATAGGAGTTTACTTATATTTAATTAGTTGTGTATATCAGCACATTGACCGATTGAAACTATGGATGCAATGCAAATACTGTGTGGCCAGCCACTGTTGGCAGGGTATACTGTTATTTGTCCAGGAAGCGATAAGAACATGCTCATAGACATATGTCTCATTACAGACACACTTGCTCTGTGGTCCAAGGATGCATGTGTTGGTGCATATTTCTGAATAATGTACCAGTAATGGAGCAGTTGCAGGGCAGCCTCATACTGTCAGTAATTTGCCTCAGGCCTGCAGTACTAAATCAGCACATGAGTGTGGGGTAATAGACATAGGGGGTTATTACAACTTTGGAGGAGGTGTTATTCCGTCCCAAAAGTGACGGTAAAGTGACGGATATACCACCAGCCGTATTACGAGTCCATTATATCCTATGGAACTCGTAATACGGCTGGTGGTATATCCGTCACTTTACCGTCACTTTTGGGACGGATTAACACCTCCTCCAAAGTTGTAATAACCCCCATAGTTTGGGGTGTATGTGATACACAATGTACAGGAAGGGGAAAGTGTTAGTAGTCTGGACCCAATGCATAGTCAAGCTTCCTTATATGGCCTCGGCCAATGACACAAAAGGATAGATTCAACAAAAGTGGTGCAGCACCAAGTGCATGATCAGAGTCCTCGTGGCCCTCAGTGCACCCCTTACCCCCGTCATGTGTGCGTCTATTGAGAATTAGGGGACAGCATGATGCTGGTAGGGTTCAACTGCGTCTATTTATATGGAGGAAAATGATGCAGGAGTTGCAACAAAACATTTTACCACAGCTTTTGCTGAGTACATAGTAGCCCATTAGATACATTTATATGCCCCATATAAGACCTGCTCTCAGCAGCTGCTCAAAGTGCATGAAAAATGGAATTTAGGTATTTCTCATTTTCCCCACAGGCTTGTACATTTGCCCCCCAAACTGGTGTTGGGCCCCCCTTCCATACATGATGCATGGCACAAGTCTAATTTTGTGCCGCTCAAAACAGAGTTGCCATATGCCTGCATCACAACACTTTGTAATGGTTGTGCATGGAAGATGGCACCTATGCCCTGCCTCAGCTTCATTGTTACACATTAGAATGGCAGCCCTAAGGTGGGCTGGGGTCTTCATATAGGCAGCATGAGACATGTCCAGATCCTTAAACATGACATGCTGCACTCAACCGTATCAGCACCTGTCACACACATGTAAATAATGGACTTGGTATGGAAATAGGATACTTACCAACTGCTCCACCAATCCCTATGCCGAGGTGATCCAGCAGATCTGACTCCTTTGTGATGAGGTCTGCCCAACTGTTTTTCAGTTGGTGGTCATTTCGTCTGGTGCCAAAAACTTGAGTCAGGTGGTGGAGCACCTTGCCTCACAACATCTTTCTGGCCTCTCTGGTGTAGCCCTGAATTACATGGTTATCCAATACAAGCATCATGAGAAGGTAATGTTGTACCAGCCAAATGAAGCTACCCAGCTCATCGGCCAACATCCTGGCCATCCTCCCTTTCCCTAACATCATGCACTGCTAATGCAGTTGGCAGAAAAAAATACCCTAACACTACCCCAACTACCCAACTAACTATCCTACCACAGACAAAGACCCCACAATAAAGTGACAGATATAGAACAATTACAGAACAAAAGACAGATTAAAAGACAAAAAATACACAACAGCTACACGACACAGCACAAAAACACTCCAAATACTCCAAATCACCAACAGCACCAGCTCCACACACTCTCACATAGTCACAGAAAATAAGACAGTGAGGTGAATTTGAAGGTGGACTCACTGTACCATGTATGCAGGCTGGATGTCCTGTTTCGTCACTTCCTGGGCGTGTGAAGGGACAGGTTTACGGAGCTACAGATTCTCAGGCCACTGGACACATGCATCAGGCCCCTGACAATGTCATAAGTTTATGTAGCCAGAGCAGTGGTGTTAGGGTGTTTTGATTGGGGACTTAGCCTCTTCATGATGGCTAATCAGCAGAGCAATGCACACTCCTGTGCAGACACACACACACATGCACAATTGTGATCAAACAGATGGAGCTATCACATTTTCCTCTGCAGTAATTGATGTCACCCTTCCCCTCTCATGTAGAGAGGACTGGGTACTTGCACTTGTTAGACATGTCTCATCATTTGATGTCCTTAGTAATTTCCATGGGCGCCTTGGTTAGGGGCTGTATCTCCATTGTGACTTCTATTTTGGGAACATGCCAAGGGACAGATGGTGTTATCTGTCACTGACTCCTGTCATGTTGGCATGCGATGGGCAACTATGAGGTTATAGAAGTGGCAAACATGACTGGGTTATGTACTGATCTGGCCACCCTCTCTGTACATCTGTTGGATGTTCACATGTAGACATTGATGTCTTGCACAATCAGTATTGGTCTATATGTGTTCCTTCTCCTTTTTTTACTGCATTACTTGTAAGGTATATTTTGTCTCCTACATTGCTCCCATTATTTAGGCTGCTTACACTTTTTACACATCTTCTACAGCAACATTGTCTGGTCATACATGGACAGGATGCAACATGTGACTTGTGTAAATTGTAGATGTACACATCTTCTACTACTGGTTGTATGATAGTTATTATCCCATTGCCGGTATTTGAGAGATGTAATGAGTGCCACACACACACATGAAATCACACCTGCCACAGCACTTGTGCTGTCTCCAAGTGACCTCCCATGTTTTATTACCAAGTATATGTGTGTTTGTCCCAGATCTCCATCCATATCCTCTGTTGAACATTGGTATGCATGTTTCCCTCATGCCACAACCTAGGTAACTCTTACCATGACTTAATAATGTTGATGTGTGAAATTGTCTCAGTGCTGCTTTTTTCATTAGCCAAATGCAGCATATATGGCTAATTCTACTCCCATTCATTTCTTGATGGGTCTCTGACATTTTTGGACATGTATGGACATAGTTGCACATCCCACACCTGATTGCCTTGTTGGAGCCCAAAACATGAATGAGATAATTTGTAATTGTTGTTACCTTGCTCTTGTTCTGGTAAGTGAGTGACAATGAGTGGTGTGTATTGCTATGTGATGTGAGATGTTGTTATACAGGGCATACTAGCTAACCATGCTGACACATGTCAACCATTGTTGGTACTAGCAAACCCTTAGCTTCCTAGTACGTACACCCATATAGCTGTATTCACATGATGTAGGCATGTGTTAAGACAGCAGATTTGTCTGAAAAGTGTGCATTTTATGTACATAGGGAGTGTAGCACACTCTGCCTACATTCCACCCAGACAATTATTTGGTGGTGGAGTGTCCCATTCAATTCTCAGATCATGGCAATGAATCATATGTTTGGATAGTGATTCAGCACCCATAGCTGCTTCATTTGTGTGGCAACCCATAGCACCCTCCACAGCCAACGTGTGTGTACCATAAGTAAGGACAGCCCGCCATGTGTCAGGGTTGTGCTCAATGGCAGTGCCAGGACATACTTCCATGGATACACAGTGCAGGCTCTGCCTCTAACATTGGTTACAATCCCTATAAAGTTCCTGAAGGTCTATAGTAACGAATGATGTCCCCCCTTGTCACGCATGCACCGTGCAGACAAAGCAGCAATCACCCTGAGATGTAACAGCGTTCAGTTCCTACAATACATAAACACAATTTGATCACAGCCCATACCTCATGTTTCCCCTATTGCATACATCCTGGTAGACATGGTGATGATGTGGGAAAAGGGCTAAGAATTACCACCTTGCCCACTTGACGGCACGTTTTATGTTGTGGTGCATGAATCTAGGCTTTCAGGAGTCACATGCCCATGAATTGTGTGTCACTGATATATGAAAAGAAGGCAGCCCACCCTCTTACATCATTGCTACCATACTTGTAACTATTGTGTTTCTTACCTGCTCCCTGAGGTTTGAGTTACATTCCAATGGTATATGTAGTGGAGAATGAGTAGATCAAGGAGATTCAGGTGCAAAGTTTTTTATTGGTGCTATTTACGATGAGATAATGATATTCCAGTCACTATGTATAAAAGTTCTGTACTATGTGGAGTCTCCGGCGAACTCCTTTCAGCAGTGTTCTATTGTTCCCCCTCCAAATTAGCTGCACCATTATCATCCTCCTATTGTTGGGGACGTCAATATGTTCATCTGAGGGAACATTTGTTCTTATGCATATATTATAGAGGATTGCACATGCCAGCATGATTTTACATACTGGTGGAGTATGTAAGAGGTTTCCTCCTGACTTCAGAAGCCCAAATTTCCTCTTCACCACATTGTGTGTTCTTCTGTGCCCTTAGTTACATGAACTCTCTTCCACCGTTGTGGGATTGGCAAGTGGAGTCATTACCAGTGCCTGTATGCCGTAAACGTGATCAGCTGCAAAGGAATGAGAGAAGATGTGTTGGTAAAGCTTGATAGTGGTTTGGAATATACCATGGCAGTTGTTAGTTGTAGGTGGCGTAGTGACTCAGACTTGCTAGTAATATAGTGTATGTCCCTGTTTTGGTTTAATAGTTCTGTGTTGATGGACATAACAATCTTGGGGTGTGGCTCAGAGACCTGGGGATTGTCATATTAATTCCAAACTGATGGTTAAACCATTGCAAAGATGTGTTGTGTAGTCCATATTTGAGGCAGCGTCCTATTGTTGGATGGGACCTACCACCTCTTTGCACCACAGTGGTGTCAGATGTAGAGACACCATGGTAGCCCTACAAAGCCAAACAGTGCCTTCCATGTTACGATGTGGCACTATGCATGCAGTGCAACACTTAGTAACCCTTCGTGGCAGATCATGGTTGTGCCAGCCATCAAGTGTACGAGAGTGTGAGTCACACATTTGTAGGATGATCTAATTTGGTGCAGTAGAATCTCCTAGCTTCCAATACATGATGTATCACAGTCATGTTCAACAAATGCACAGTGCAGGCTTTGGGAGGGGGCATACCTATTTTTTACATGGGTCCCTATTATGGTGCATGAAAGTCTATACTCCTAAAAAGTCCTACTAAGCATCAATGTACAGTTTTGCACAATCTCTGCACCATGGTGGACCGTTTCCTGCACACAGAACACATATGGTGGCATTAGGGGGCACTAAGGGGCACATGTGAGGTGGCACTGGAGTACGTGCTGCACCATTTCTCATGATTCTGCCCAATGGGCTTTCATGGCGGGTTAATTCTATGTGTGTGACACAATGCAATAGACAGTTGTATATGCATAATACAGGTAAGTCAGCTATTTGTAGATGATATGTAGTTGGTAATGGCACCACTTGGGTTGCATTTGTTCTAGGTGCTACCAGAGGCTTGCACATCATGATTTATGTGGGCCTATGCCATTGACATAGCTGAGCTTTTCTTTGTTTGGGGGAATGTGTGTGAGATCTGTATTTAGTCGTCAACCAGTGGTCACTTGTAGTGGCTTGTGTACAGCTTCTGTTAAAAAGGGGACATAGCTCCACCTGTCCTCATGTGGTGTACCAATCAGCTTGTGGCTGTGTTATGTACATGTGGGGAAATGTGTAATGAGACATGTTGCATATGTGTTGTTGCCTGTACATGTGTGTTCCCCTGCTCATGTGTATTTAGTGTGGTGAATGTCTTGTTTTGTCCTACATGGTTGGTGTGTTGTGTGTATACTGATTGGTATGATGGTTTACCTAGGAGTAGCCCATTTCCATATTACCCATTCTGGACCCACTCGTTGATAGTGGAATGGTGAAATATGTAGGCATCGTGGACGCTGCCAGGATATTTTGCTTGGATGTTAGTGAAGAGCCTATAGTGGTCCACAATGGCCTGCACATTGATCGAATGGGTGTGCTTGCAGTTCCCATATAGAGGTTTGGTTTCTGTAGGTGGCTCCAGTTGGACATAGGTGAAGTCTATTGCACCCTGCACATGCGTGAACCCAGCAATTTTGTAAAAACCTTGCTTGGTCTCCTGCTGCAGTTGCTGGGTGTTTGGGAAGCATATGTGGTGGGGTGTGAGGCGTACAATTGCATCCAGGACCTTAGGTAGGAAGACCAAAAAGGATGGCTGGAACATACCAGACATTTGTGCGCCAGTTATCTGAAAAGATACAGACACTGGCATATGACGGACAGTGAGGAGTTTTGTCATGGGTGGAATAGTTGTAAGAGTTTCCACCCTTGCTGTGATGTGGGGCGCATTGTGGTGCAGCAGGCATACAATTGACTCCTGGTTTAGTCAGCACATCCTGATGACATCTTGTTCCCTAAGCCCAAGGATGATTGTCCACTGTCTGAAGATCCTCTCCCGCCTTCTGAACTGCCTTTTTTGGCTGCAGTGGTGGTGTTTGGTGTTGCTGCAGTGGTGGTGAAGTGACCTGCTGTCTTCGCTGACGTCTGTGGCGTGTGCCAAGCTGGAGCAGTTCCACTTCCATGTTGTCCTGAAGGTTTCAAATGCTCCTTCTGTGTGTTATCATTATGTGGTGGTGTGTGGGCCTCTTTTTACAGGTGTTGAAGTTTGATGCTAATCGGTCTTTGCGTCATATTTGCAGTTTGCTTCCGTGCTGTGCGTCGTTTTTGCATTGAGAGGTGGATATGGCGCTAAAGGGCAAGCGTCATTTTGTGGAAGGGAACACCTACCTTGCATCTTATTGTTGCAATGAGATGCAAGGTGGGTTGGTGCTTCCAGAAAATTACACTAACTCACATATCTTATATGTTAGATGGGTCTAGCATCAAAATATGTATATGGAGTTAGTGCTGCATTAGTGTAAAAAGAAAATGAAGCTAAGGCAACACTATCTTTCCATAAATATGGGCCTTAATGTTTTGCAACATTGTCATAGAGCTCCTTAATCTTTAAAGATAGTCTTGGCCTCTGGCTGGAAAAAGACCAGTGCCGCTATTACAGAAGATTGTGCCAGCTGCCAGATACCATTCTGTCATCGCAAATTCACCTACAATTCAGTATAAGCAAGCAAGTGACACTAGAGAAAAAAAAATCCTTTATATATTATGTCAAACTTAAGACTGACTTGGCTGGCTCACTAGGGGAGCTAAAATGGTCAATTATGCAGAATAATAAGCTTTCATGGAAAGCATAGGCATCCAAAAGCATCCAAATCAACACCATGGGCTCTCAAGAAATGACTGATCTTAACCTTCCACCACAATTATGTGTTAAGTTGCTTACAAAAAAGACAAGACTGATGTCTGCCAATGATGATCAACAGGAATTATCAGCAAAGGTCCACGCAAATCTGAGCATTCCCCTCTATCAGTCAAATGGGAGAGCCACCCATTCATCTAGCCCTATGAGCCTCAAGCAAAAAAAAAGACCTAAAAAGGCTAAGATGCAGCAATATACCCATAAAAGCCTATAAATTTGGATGAATAAAAGAGACAGAGGCTACACAGAGTGTAGACTGTGTAATTACAAATGTGAATTATTGTTGTATGTAGGTTGTGTTTGTACCAAATTGAAGGATTTAAGGCACTATTCGTTAACTCCAATATTTTGCCACCTAGGAATTAGGCAATGTCAAAAGGCAATAGCAACATGTTTCATCCAATGTTTAGTTAACAGCTAGATTTTTTAGATTTGTGAAGGACGCCTATAATGTTATGAAGAAGAATGCTCTGTCTGTACGGTACTGGCCAGGTTCCAGGAGATCCAGGTACTGCAGGAGGAACAGTACATGGGGTTCAGAGAGGAACTGAGGAACATTAGTTCCGCAATGGGGACCATTGTAGTGGCCCTCAACCAGATAGTCACCACATTGCGGGACCATGTGGCACCACAAGGGCCCCTGTCACTAGCCTGGACCAGGAACAGCCTACCACCTCCGCCGGCGCTAGTGGACAGGAGGCCCCCGCACAACAACAGGCCACCAGAACCCCACCTCCTGCAGAAGAAGAACCACCCCGCAAGCGGAACCTGAGATCTCACAAGAAGACAGAGTAGGATGCCAAGACCCCCGCCAGCAAACGATACCCCCTGATGTCATCCCACTGTCCCACATTGTCACCCTGTCCAACCTTGAACTGCCCCTGCTCCATCCTTCCACAGGCATATGGACAATGCACCTGTGCGACTGAGAACTGCACTCTGCCATGGACAGTACTCCACCATCACCCATCCCTGTTTTACAATCATGTTCCTTAAATTTAGCACTTTAATTAAATCACTTCTTGCACTAAAAAAATCTGGAGTCTGCTTGTATTTTGAACAAATGTATTAGACATAACGGTGCCAAAATGTTCAGTTACATTGTGATGACAACATACCACTGTCACACAGCTGTAGTCCATGGGCAAACAAAGCAGAGGTCACGCAGTGGGGCCCACAGCTCTGAAAACGGAAGGGAAAGTCACAACTCAGTTAACAGGAACTGGGGGGGAATTCAGACAGTAGAGAGGCAGGAGACTTTAAGTAAATGTAAAATGGCGTGGTTGATTCGTACCTGTGTGCTACTGAAAATACTGTTGTATCACTGTGTCCCTGTTGTCTGTGTCGTCCCCGTCGTCCTCCTCCTCTTCACTCTCCACAGGCTCCACAGCTGCTACAACACCACCATCTGGACCATCCTCCTGCAGGAAAGGCACCTGGCGTTGCAAAGCCAGGTTGTGAAGCATACAGCAGGCCACAATGATATGGCACACCTTCTTTGGTGAGTACATTAGGGATCCCCCTGTCATATGCAGGCACCTAAACCTGGCCTTCAGGAGGCCGAAGGTTCTTTCTATAATCCTCCTAGTTCGCCCATGGGCCTCATTGTAGCATTCCTCTGCCCTTGTCCTGGGATTCCTCACTGGGGTAAGTAGCCACGACAGGTTGGGGTAACCAGAGTCACCTATTAGCCACACACGGTGTCTCTGTAGCTGTTCCATCACATAAGGGATGCTGCTATTTCGAATGATGTACGCGTCATGCACTGACCCAGGGAACTTGGCATTTACATGGGAGATGTACTGGTCAGCCAAACAGACCACCTGGACATTCATAGAATGATAACTTTTTCTGTTCATGTACACCTGCTCACTTCCAATGGGGGGAACCAAGGCCACATGGGTCCCATCAATGGCACCAATGATGTTGGGGATATGTCCAAGGGCATAGAAATCACCCTTCACTGTAGCCAAATCGGCCACCTCAGGGAAAACAATGTAGCTCTGCATGTATTTCATCAGGGCAGACAACACTCTGGCCAAAACCTTAGAAAACATAGGTTGAGACATCCCTGATGATATGGCCACTGTTGTTTGGAATGATCCACTTGCCAAAAAATGGAGTACTGACAGAACCTGCACCAGAGGGGGAATCCCTGTGGGTTGGCGAATGGGGGACATCAGGTCTGGCTCCAGCTGGGCACACAGTTCCTGTATAGTGGCTCGGTCAAGTCTGTATGTAAGTATGACATGTCTTTCTTCCATTGTCAACAGGTCCACCAGCGGTCTGTACACGGGAGGATTCCTCCATCTCCTCGCAAGTCCCAGCGGACGGTGCCTAGGATGGACAACATGGAGCACAGAGTCAAGCAACCCACAGGTACGTAACCACAGCTTGCACAGTACACGATTCGCTATGCATTGAATGGCTTGTATGAGTGGCAATGCAAGGCCTAGGCCTGTGTGACGCCGTAGAAATTCAGCCATGTGGGCCCTTGAAATGGCGGCTGCCTGACCTGTGAAGTGTGACAGTGGGATGTGAGGTCACTGCGCTGGCGTGGCACACCGTGGCGGTAGGCGGTCGAAGACCGCGGCGCAAAGCAGCATTGGTTAACATTGAACCCTATGGGTATCAGGAGCCAATGACGATGTGCGCCGGCGGTCGCGGTACGCACCGCCGCGGTACGCACCGCCGCGGGCGTGACCGCCATTTTCTACTTGCTTAATCACTCGAGACCTGATCATCCACAGAAGAGGACCTATACTGCAAGTGCTGCTGTGAACTCGGTCTGGAAGAGACAATGGCTGCTGCGACTGGAGAAAGGGCCCCTGCCTTCACATCTGAGGAATTGGATAAACTTGTTGATGGGGTCCTCCCCCAGTATGCGCTACTCTACGGTCCTCCAGACCAACAGGTAAGTACACTGGGAGCAGGTAGTATGGGCTATGCCTGTGTTGAGTGGGGTGGATGTAAGATGGTGGGGAGGGGAGCGAATGAGGAGTGCAACGCACGACAGATGAGAGCATGTGCCACATGGCAAGGTTGGGGAGGGGGGGCCGCGCACATCGACCATGCAGAAAAGTGATGATATTTATTTTTCAACCCTGTACATGTCACATAGGTCAGCGCCCATCAGAAGATCGACATTTGGCGTGCCATCGCCAATGACGTCCGGGCCCTGGGTGTCCACAACAGACGGGGCACCCACTGCCGCAAGAGGTGGGAGGACATCCGCCGCGGGAGCAGAAAGACCGCCGAGGCTCTGCTGGGGATGGCCTCCCAACGTAGGAAGGGTGCCAGTTGTCAATTGACCCCCCTGATGTCCCGGATCCTGGCGGTGGCCTACCCCGATTTGGATGGGCGCGTGAGGACATCACAGCAGACACAAGGGGGTGAGTATCAGCACATTCCGCTATATTAGCGCACAGTGGAGGCGTCTGGGTGGGGGAGGAGGGCTGTGGCTATCTCTAGGCCAGGGTGGTTTCTGTAGGCTAGGCCCCTCTGTTAGACATGGCCCTGTGCCCCCGCCCCCCACCTCTGTAGGGTGCTAAGTACAGCTATCCATGGCCCGGGCTCACCTATGTGTGCATTTGTCGTATATAGACTTGTAGGCCAAGTCACTATAATTGAGTAGTGTACCCCGAGTGCGCGGCATAGTGCAGGGGGCTTCTGTGTCTGTCCTCTCCGCCAACGGTGCCGCCAATGCATGCACTCAACATGTCTTTCTTTCTTCTCCCCCCCTTTTTTTTGGTTTTCCTGTTCATGTGTGCATTAGCATCATCAGGCGGAGGAGAAATGGCATTGGCGCACGAAGGAGCTGCATCTCACATGGCCCCGGAGGGCCCTGCAACCGACTCGGAGTTAACCAGTGAGACAGAGGGCGAAGGGGGCTCCACAACGGGGACCCGTGGAGACGTCAGCGACACCGACACGTCCTCGGAAGGGAGCTCCCTTGTGGTGGCGGCAACATCCGTGCCCACCGCAACAACAGGTACAGCCGCCACCCAGCGCACCAGCTCCGCCCTCCCAGCAGCCCCTCAGCTTCCGCCCCGTGCCCGCTCGGGCAGGAAGCCGGCCATCTCCTTCGCCCCTGGCACCTCAGGTCCTGCCCCAGTTACCCCTGCTGCCCTCAGTGCGGAGATCATTGACCTCCTCCAGACGCTCATTGTTGGGCAGTCTACCCTTTTGAATGCCATCCACGGGGTAGAAAGGGAGGTGCATCGGAGCAATGCATACCTGGAGGGCATTCATTCGGGTCAGGCTGCCCATCAGCGATCGTTCAACGCTCTGGCCTCAGCACTGACGGCACCAATTGTCCCTGTCTCTAGCCTCCCCCCTCCAACTTCCTCAACCCAGTCCCACTCCCCTGTTCCTCTGCCTATCCCAGACACACCTACAGACCAGCCTGCACACACCTCAACACCCAAGGGCAGCTCATCCAGACATAAGCACCACAGATCACACAAGCATTCACCCAAGCAACATCCACATGCAGACATGCCAACAGCCACTGCCTCCTCTGTGTCCCCCTCCTCCTCGTCTCCCTCCTCCCTCCCTGTGACGTCTCCACTCACACCTGCATGCACACCACCATCAGCCATCACCACCACACCCACCAGAACAGTCCGCACACGTGCAATCACCACCCCCACTGCCATTTACACGTCCCCTGTGTCCTCTCCCAGTGTGTCTGTCACTCCCTCTTCCAAGCCACACAAACGCCGGCAGCCACCCACCCAACAGCCATCCACCTCACCACAGCCTCCAGCACAAGCACCTGCACCCAAAGACAGCACACTTGACTCTCCTACAACCACATCCTCTTCCTCCACTCCCATACCCACTGCACCTACCCTTCCCATTGCTCCTAAAAAGTTGTTCCTCGCCAAAATTAACCTCTTTGCATCACCTGACCCACCCCCTCCATCTCGTAAGAGTCCAAACAGCACCTCAGCCACCACAAGCCCTGCACCTACTAGGACCATCGTTCAGGGCTATTGGAGTCCACCAGCTCCTAGGGCAGGAACATCGGCCAGCAGCAAGGGGACAGCCAGCCCACCCCCTGGGAAAAGAACCAAAAAAGGGAAGGGCCGGCGCGACAGGCCTGAGAAGGCTGCCCCCAAGGACACCACCCTTGCACCGTCACCTGGCCCATCCACAAAGGGAGGCAAGGGCCCCAGAGATTCGGCCAAGGGGGGCAAGGGCAGCAGGGCAGACAAGTCCGGCAGCAGGCGAGCTGCCCAGGAGGGCCCCACCAGCCCCATTTGGGGTGTGTCGGAGGACACCCACGGGCCCAGGAGTCCAGCACAGGAGGGCCCCGCAAGTGATAGGTCGGATGGCGACTGAGCGGGAATAATTGCCCAGATCTGGTTCCCTAGGAACACAAGACAAGCACCGCTGAACAGGGCCCCGCCGTGAGAAGCACGGCTGAACAGGGCCCGCCAAGAGAAGCACTGCTGAACAGGGCCCCGCCGTGAGAAGCACCGCTGAACAGGGCCCCGCCGTGAGAAGCACCGCTGAACAGGGCCCCGCCGTCTCTGCACCGCTCCGCTGGGCCCTTCCTGTCAAGCACCGCTCCGCTGGGCCCCGCCGTCTCTGCACCGCTCCGCTGGGCCCTTCCTGTCAAGCACCGCTCCGCTGGGCCCTTCATCTCAAGCACCGCTCCGCTGGGCCCTTCCTGACAAGCACCGCTCCGCTGGGCCCTTCATCTCAAGCACTGCTCCGCTAGGCCCGCCGTCTCTGCACCGCTCCGCTGGGCCCTTCCTGTCAAGCACCGCTCCGCTGGGCCCTTCCTGTCAAGCACCGCTCCGCTGGGCCCTTCATCTCAAGCACCGCTCCGCTGGGCCCTTCCTGTCAAGCACCTCTCCGCTGGGCCCTTCATCTCAAGCACCGCTCCGCTGGGCCCCGCCGTCTCTGCACCGCTCCGCTGGGCCCTTCCTGTCAAGCACCGCTCCGCTGGGCCCTTCCTGTCAAGCACCGCTCCGCTGGGCCCCTCCTGTCAAGCACTGCTCCGCTGGGCCCTTCATCTCAAGCACCGCTGGCCCATTGGCAGGGCCGGATCTGTGTCGGGCAGGGCTTCACGAAGCACTCTGGGCACCATGCCTCCTCCATAACCAGTGGAGTCTGTAATCCACCTGATGGACTGTGGCTTTGCACTCCCCAGGATGGTACAGTGGGCAATCCACCCACTGTAGAGACTTGAGAGACTGTGGCTTTGCAATCCCCAGGATGGTACAGTGGGCATGGAGGCCCCTCGTGGATCTGGCATCGTGGACTCATGTGGCTGAGATGCCCCCCCTTCCCTTCCCCCTGAGGTGCCTGTGGTTTTATTATCTGATGCCCCAGCAGTGTTCTCTCCAATGGAATTGGGTCTCGTGTGTGGGCTTTGCCCATGTGTTTATGCACATTGGCCCACAAACAATGGCATGTAGCCAATATGTGCCGGACTTTTGGACTATGTATACATTGTTCATGTTGTGATTTATTTATTTTATAAATTTCATATTTCACTTAAGTTCAAATATGCTTTATTATACTTCTATTTTAATGATCATTTTATTTTGTCTTTGAATTATTCAGGGGGGTTTGGGGGGTGTAACTCTGACTTGTTGCTCTGCATTGGTGTGTGGGGATTTGGGGGGGGGGGGTCGCATATGTGTGTGCCCGTAATCTTTTCTCCTCCCCCCTCCCCTGTGTCGTAGGTGCAGTACTCGCCGTTGTCTCCTGCGGCGGCGTTCGTGCTCCTGGTAGAGGAGCAGGTAGACAATCGCTGGTAGGATGTTTAATTCGGGTTCCATGCTGTCCAGATTCCTCGTGGAGTGTATAGAGGTGAGCGTTTTCCCGTTCGTGGTCTGTTTCCACCGTGTTTTTATCGGCGGGGCTCCCGCCCCAGAAAAGTTGGCGGATTGGTGGGTCGTGATAGGGTGGGCGGTACATTGTCTGCCGCCTGTCTGTTGGCGGTGACCGCCGTGCTGTTTGTTTGCCCCACCGTGGCGGTCAGAGTGCTAAAGTGGCGGGCTGTGTTGGCGGTTCCCGCCAGGGTCAGAATTCCATTTTTTTTACCGCCTGCCTGTTGGCGGGTTGGCCGCCGCTTTAACACCGACCGCCAGGGGTGGAATGAGCCCCTTTGTCTGCACTGTATTTTAAGTTCAATATTTGAGTGTCAGGGTTCCCCCTTTATGGTACACTGTACCTTTTTAATACTTTTGCAGTCTCTGACTAGTCACCTGGATCAAAGGACAAACAAAATTAGAGTAAAGCCTAATGTGAAAGCCCTAGCCAGCACAATGCACTTTACGCTTTCACAATACAAAGAGTTATTGGACAATTTTTGCACATTGAACCAAGTTTTAGATTAAGGGGGTCATTCCGACCCAGGCGGGCGGCGGGCGCCGCCCGCCGGGCGGAAACCGCCCAAACACCGCCCCGCGGTCAGATGACCGCGGGGGCATTACGACTTTCCCGCTGGGCTGGCGGGCGATCTGCAAAAGGTCGCCCGCCGGCCCAGCGGGAAAGCCCCAGCAAAGATGAAGCCGGCTCCGAATGGATTTGCTGAGGTGCGACAGGTGCAGTGGCACCCGTCGCGATTTTCAGTGTCTGCCAAGCAGACACTGAAAATCTTGCTGGGGCCCTGTTAGGGGGCCCCACGACACCCGTTCCCGCCAGCCGCCAGGAACAGGCTGGCGGGAAGGGGGTCGGAATCCCCATGGCGGCGCTGCTTGCAGCGCAGCCATGGATGATTAATTTGGCCAGGGGAAAACCGGTGGGAATCCGCCGGTTTCCCTTTTCTGACCGCGGCTTTACCGCTGCGGTCAGAATTGGCCAGGAAGCACCGCCAGTCTGTTGGCGGTGCTTCCGTGGTCGTTGGCCCTGGCGGTCAATGACCGCTAGGGTCAGAATGACCCCCTAAGTGTTTATGTGACTAAACTTAAAAATGAAGCTTGCATTTATCTTGCCTTAGCCTTCCTTATGTACTTTACACTTTTATATTATGAAGGATTTTTGGACCATTTCTGCACAATAATTAATTTTAAATAAAGTGGTTATTATGTCTCATCACACGAATTAAGCTTATGATTATCTTGTTTGTTATTTGAAAATGGTTATGGTTTTAAACAACTAAACAATACAATTTACCTGCTCTACTCTAATGTAAAAAGGGCAATTTCTTCAGAGCAGCAGAACTTTTTCTAGTGTAAAAGATATTTTGGAATAAAGGCTTACCAACTAAAATCAATGCATTTCAAGTTCCAAACAAGTACTTTTAGCACCTCATTACACGTTTGGAGATCAGACCACCAGACCACCATGTTGGCGATCCTGAAAAGACTGCCTTGTTGGAGGTCTTTCAGACTGTCCTACTACAAGTTATACAGGCAGGAAAGCTAATCGCCAAGCCTGAATGGCAGACCATGAGCAGAAAGACGGCCTGGAAATAGATGGTCAGACTTCCCTCACTGACAGCACCATGACCAGCCACCGAGCTTATTACAAGCACACAGTCGCTGTGGCGGTCCCTTCATGGCAGTCAGCCAATGGTGGCCCGAACCACGGAGGGTCGTGGTCAGAAAAGTAATAGACAGCTGCAAATTGGAAGAATTTGAAAACACATATGACACACATTGTCACAGTGGACACACCTGCAAAGGACACTATAAAATACACCCCTTCACAAACCACAATCTTTAGCATTTACATAGCAAGATACAGAAGGCAGAGCACCTTTTTTCCACAGAGAACATATATCAGGCATCCCTTTTTCGCAATCCCAAAGAACACCCTGCACACACTTTTGTTTATTCACACCCTTTGCACTTCCCCTGTTTAGTAATTCACTGTCACCCATTTTATTTTGTTCCACCATGTCATGGTCTAAAAATCCTCATTTTTCAGAAGATGAGTTAAGAGCCATGGTGGATTAAATCATAAGAGTATAGCCACAATTGATTGGAGCACAAGTCCAGCATATTCTTCTCAGTAGGAAAACTGAAATGTAGGATAGGATAGTTGACAGAGTAAATGCTGTAGGCATCACCCTGCGCACAGGGGTGGACATTGGAAAGAGGTAGAATGACCTCAGTGGCATGGAACTTTCTCTGATCTCTAGGCACCACCGGCAGGCCAAAAAGACTGGCAGTGACCCTCTCAGGTCCGATTACATCTTTTTCCCTGGGTGAAGGTCTTGGCCATCTTGCATCCTGAGGGCTTGACAGGAATACCTGGGAGACTGAAGTCTGGTCACAACCCAAAAATATGTTTCAAAACTGCTAAATGATGCATGCTCATAGATCACCTTTTTTTCTACTGTCTTGTCCATGTACCCCATCAACATGTATTCTTGGACCCAGCATCACAGCTACTGAGGTCCATCACATGCCATTGGCCCAAATGGGGCCTGTTAGTCTTCCAATATTCAACAGGTAAATGTATGCCCAAACCTGAATGCAGTCTGGATACAGATATGTATACCCAACATTTGTATTGTGTGTGCAATAGAGAGAGTTACCTGACTGCAACTCCCAGGGGGCACTGTTTCTACAACTCCAAACACAAAACCAGTGTCCACTTGCCCACATACCCATTTGGTAACTCTCAATGGAAGTTTAATCACTTGGGAGGATACCATGTGTAAAGTGTGGTAATTAGAGAGAATGACATGACTGCTATTACCAGAAGGCCCTGTTTCCCGTAATACCAACCACCAGCCTAGTGTACACTTGCAAAATATCCCTGTTTGTTAACTCTCAATTGAAGTGTACTTAGCTAGGAGGATACCATGTGTACGGTGTGTATAGAGTTACCTGACTGCAACTCCCACAAGGCACTGTTACAGCAACACAAAACACAAAACCAGTGTACACTTACCCAAACACCCCGATTTGCTAAAGTTTACTCACGTAGGAGGATATCATGGCCCTCATTACAACCCTGGCAGTGGGTGATAAAGTGGCGGTAATACCGCCAACAGGCTGGCAGTAACTAATGCCAAATTGTGACCATGGCAGTGCGAACTCAGATAGAAAGTCACTTTACCACACCGACCGCCAGGGCGGAAACAACAGCCACTACGGCGGTAGCCGCCTAGAGCCAGGCGGAAGTCCATGTTCAGCCCACCATATTAAGAGACACAAATCCGCCACCATTTCTGGGCCGGTACCGACATCAAAAGCCTGGCAGAAACAGGACACAGAAGGGAAATGACTCACCTTTTTAGGCACAGGGAACAACCACACTGCCATGGAGCCTGAACATCAGATCTTCCTAATGATTTTCTATGTCCTGCTCCACCACGAACACCAATGACGGTGAAGACGACCACGGTGAGTAGAGCCGCCTCGCACAGAGGGGAGGGAGGGAGGAAAAAGAGAATGACACACACACATGCACAACATCCCTCCCACCCCCAACAGCATACACACAATCAGAGGCAGTTATAAAACATATTTACCCCATATCCCTCAGGAATAATGCAAGGACAACAGGAATTGATGAAAGTGAGTGTAATAATATAAATACAGTAGAAATATGAAAATTAAATCTAATGGTATATACATATGTACAGTTCAAGGAACACTGCCCAGTCTATATTGTGCATAGGCCACAGGCCAAAGTCCAAGGCCCCACTTGTCACCTGCTTCAACACGGAGAGAACACTGCAGAGGCATCAGTTGGAAAATAAGCAGGCACCTCAGGGGGATGGGGAATGGGGGAACCTCAGCTGGCAGATGGAACAATACCACTGGCCCTGGAGGGGGCAACATGCCCTGTGCTTGGTCCTGGGGAGTGCAAGGTGACAGTCTCTCAAGTGGATGACTTGACCACTGGCTCTGGAGGGGGCAATATGCCCTATGCTTGGTGCTGGGGAGTGCAAGGCCACAGTCTCTCAACTGGGTGACTTGCTCACCGGCTCTGGAGGGGACAACATGCCCTGTGCTTGGTCCTGGGGAGTGCAAGGCCACCATCTCTCAAGTGGGTGACTTGCCCACTGGCTCTGGAGGGGACAACATGCCCTGTGCTTGGTCCTGGGGAGTGCAAGGCCACCGTCTCTCTAGTGTGTGACTTGCCCACTGGCTCTGGAGGGGGCAACATGCCCTGTGCTTGGTCCTGGAGTTGCAAGGCCACAGTCTCTAAAGTAGGTGACTTAATCACTGGTTCTGGAGGGGGCATCGTGCCCTGTGCTTCTGATCCTGGGAAGGATGGGGTGAGTGGGTGTCATACTCACTGGTTCTGGAGGGGCATTGTTTCCTGTGCTTCTGATCCTGGAGACGATGGGGTGAGTGGGTGTCATACCCACTGGTTCTGGAGGGGGCATCGCGCCCTGTGCTTCTGATCCTTTGGAGTGCAAGGTCACAGTCTCTCAGCTGGGTGTCATTCCCACAGGATTTGCAGGGGGCAGGCCGCACAGCAGTCCATAGAGGCAGGACTACAGACCATTTACCGGCAGTGACGGCTGCTCAGTGGTGGTAGTGGTGCTGCTTCAGCTGCTGGTGGGGTGAGGCTCCAGCCCATCTCCTGCAGCCTCGGTAGCTGCCCACTGCTGGTGGTGGTAGTGCTGCTGCTGCTGGTGGGGGGAGGCTCCAACCCATCCCCTTCAGCCTCGGACGGCTGCCCACTGGTGGTGGCGGTGCTTCTGGTGCTGCTGCTGGTGGTGGTGGTGGTGCTGCTGCTGCTGGTGGGGGGAGGCTCCAGCCCATGCCCTGCAGCCTCAGATGGCTGAACAACCATGGTTGGTGGTGGGGGCTCCGACTGAGTCCCTGCATCAGGCCCCTTGTCCTTCCTGGCAGCAGCTGGGGATGGCTCCTTGCCCTTCCGGTCAGCACTTGAATCAGGCTCCTTGGCCTTCGTGGCAGCAGCTGGGGATGGCTCCTTGCCCTTCCGGGCAGCACTTGGGTCAGGCTCCTTGCCCTTCCTGGCAGCAGCAAGGGATGGCTCCTTGCCCTTCCTGGCAGCAGCTGGGGATGGCTCCTTGCCCTTCAGGGCAGCAGTTGGTAGCATGCACCCTTTTCTTGAGGCTGCCTGGTGCCCTGGATCCTTTCCCACCATGAGTGGGTGTGGAGACTACTGGGCCCGTGGACTGGGTGGCTGAGGTGCCGGCCTAGGTTTTTGCCACCCTGCCCAGACGTGACGGACAGTGGGGGAAGAAGTCAATGGTAGAGAGGAAAAGTTTCATAGGGACACTGGGGTGGGAAGAGGAGAAGGTGTCTGTCTGGTGTGTTTGGGTGCAGGTGAATGGACTGGATGCTGTTGTGAGGTGGATGGCTGCTGGGTGTCTGAGTGCTTGCATTTGTGTACCATGAGAGGGGGGACAGACACAGTGGGAGAGGACACAGGGGACATGTGCATGGCTGTTGTGGTGGTGGTGTCTGCCACTGAGGTGTGTGTTCTGCTAGGTGTGGTGATGATGCTGGTAGTGGATGATGGTGTAGTGCATGCAGGTGTGAGTGTAGACGGAACTGGGAGGGAGGTGGAGGAGGAGGAGGGGGACACAGTGGAGGCAGTGGATGTTGGTATGTCTGCATCTGGATGGTGTTTGTGTGAGTGCCTGTGGGATGATGTGGTGCTTGTGTTTGCCCGTGCCACTCTGGTGTGTTGTCTTGTGTGCATGCTTGTCTGCCTGTGTGCTTGGGATGGGTTGGGGTTGAGGGGATTGGGAATGGGAAGAGAAAGCTGGAGGCGGGAGGGTTGAAACAGGGACAATGGCTAGCATCAGAGAGGAGGTCAGAGCCTGGATTGATTTCTGTTGGGCCGCTAAGCCAGTGTGAATGCTCTCCAGGAATGCATTAGTCTGTTGCATTTGGGCTGCCAGCCCCTGGATGGCATTCACAATGGTTGACTGCCCTACAGAGATGAATTGCAGGAGGTCAATAGGCTCATCATCAGGGCATCAGGGCCAACTGGGCAGGGCCTGAGGTGCCTGGGGCGAAGGAGATGCCCACTCTCCTGGGTGAGTGGGCACGGGCAACTCGCTGAGGGGCTGCTGGCAGGGCGGTGCTGGTTCGGGGGTGGCGGCTGTATCTGTAGCTGGGGTGGACACAGAAGTGTCCACCACCACCAGGAAGCTTATACTGGAAGAGGTATCTGTGTTTGAACTGTCCTCTCCAGTCCCCGCCGAGGCGGTCTCCACAGCCTCTGTCCCACAGGTGCCCTCAGCGTCAGTGGACTCTGCCTCCTGGGTCCTGTGGGATGCAGCTCCCTCCATCACTGGTGCCTCTGCTCCTCTGCTAGATGATGTTAAAGCACATAAGGATAGGTTGACAAAACAAAAGGGGAGGGAAGAGACAAACAATACACTTGGTCAATGGCTGCACCAATACCACATTCGCGTACACACCACCGTCACACACACGGAGCAGCCCTACGCACTATGCAATGCACTACCAGTAATAATGCTAGCCACCAGGGCATGGGGAGGGGGACATACCACCAACTGCAGGACACCTGGGACCCACACAGCCCTTACCAGTAGTGGATGCCTACAAGCTGGGTAGCACAATTACCACTTCAGAACCCTTCCCAACATGGGACCTTCTCTGCAATGTGAGGCCTGGCCTAGGGGCACCAACTGACATACATCCCCCACCCAGGCACCCCCCCCACCATGCGTAAGATGTAATGATGAGAACTGTACTCACTCCCTTGTGGCTGCTGTAATGCCCTAAAGCACCCATAAAGCTCTGGATAGGCCACCACCAGTATGCGGGCCATCAGGGGGGTCAGGGCTCGATGGGTACCCCTTCCTCCTTGGGAGGACATCCCCAGCTGGGCCTCCATGGTCTTCCGTGCCTAGCATCTCAGCTCTTCTCACCGTTTCCAACAGTGGGTGCTCTGCCTGCTGTAGACCCCCAGGGTTCGCACGTCCTTGGCGATAGCACACCATATACCCTTTTTTGATGAGTGCTGACCTGCAGAGAAATACACGCAGGAAAAGGCATCAGTCAGACTGTCCTAACTGTTACACTTATGGCCCACCATACCCCTTCACATCGCCATTTGCACACACAGGGCCCAGAACAGAAGCTGCACGCCGCACAGGGGACATCCACCAATGCCCCCTACACGGGACCTTCACACACACCACTCTATGCATTCATGCCCCATGCATCGTGCTCACAGTGTACTCACCTGTTCGTCTGGAGCCCATACAGCAGTCGGTACTCGGGTAGGACCCCATCCACCAGTCGCTCCAACTCCGCCGAGGTGAAGGCAGGGACCCTTTCCCCAGTCACACAAGCCATGGGAGGTTCCGGACACAGGTCACAGCAGCACATGCAGTGTAGGTCCTCTTCTGTTGAAGGTCAGGTAGCAAGTGGGTGATCAGATAGAAAATGGTGGACATGTCCGCAGTGGTGGATACCGTCACCACCAGCGTACATCATCATTGGCCACCTTACCCCGTAGGGCCCAATAATAACCAATGAGGAGTTGCACAGCGGTTCCCAACCGCCTACTGCAATGGCACATATTGTCAGCGGAATTACCTCACTTCCTCCTGTCCCTCCACACAGGACAGGTGGACGCTATTTCAGGTGTGGATAATAACTTCGTCACAGTTCTCAATTGGACATACAGGAAAAATGCCACTTATACATTAAAATTTAACATCATGCATTGTGCTGTTGTGGCTACGATGTACAGTTTGTGACCGGCTCCTCACTCCTTTGCCCCATAGATTGGTACAGCTGCGTATGAATAGGAGATGGAGACATACTCCCGTGTACAGACCCCTGGTGGACTTGACAACAATGGAGGACAGGCACATCAGCCTCACCTATAGACTTGACAGGGCCACAATCACAGAGCTGTGTGCACAATTGGAGCCTGACCTAATATCTGCAATCTGTCACCACACTGGGATCCCCCCTCTTGTGCAAGTCCTATCTGTGCTCCATTTCTCTGCAACTGTTCTTTCCAAGTGACAGTAGGCTTGGCAGCAGGAATGTCACAGCCAATGTTCTCAATAGTGCTCCCAAGAGTGTTGTCTGCCCTGGATAAACACATGTGCAGCTACATTGTTACTACCAGGGGGAGGATTTGGCCACAGTGAAAGCTGACTTCTATGCAATGGGAAATATCCCCAAAATCATTGGGGCAATTGATGGTACACATATTTCATTTGCCCCCCCCCCCGGGCAAAATGAACAGGTGTTCAGAAATCAAAAGAGTTTTCACTCAATGAATGTCCAGATGGTGTACTTGGCGGACCAGTACATCTCCCATGTCAATGCTAAGTATCCAGGGTCAGTGCATGATGCCTTTATCCTGAGGAATAGCAGCATCCCAAATGTGATGGCCCAACTACAGAGGCACAGGGTGTAGCTAATAGGTGAGCCCTGGTTCCCAACCAGTCTATGTTTGGGTATGGGTATGGTGTGGGCCATATGGGATAGTGTGTGGCTAAATGTTGTCCCTCAATATTTGCAGGTTACTCTGGTTACCCAAGCCTATCATGGCCACTGACCCTTGTGAGGAATCCCAGGACAAGGTCAGAAGAACGTTACAATGAGGGACATGGGCGAACAAGAAGGATTATTGAACGTACCTTTGGCATCCTGAAGGCCAGGTTTCAGTGCCTCCATCTAACAGGTGGATCTCTGTGCTACTCACTCATGAAGGTCTGCCAGATAATCGTGGCATGCTGCATGTTGCACAACTTGGCCCTGAGACACCATGTGCCTTTTCTGCAGGAGGAGGAGGCTGGAGATGGCCGTGTTGCAGCAGAGGACCCTGTGGACCATGAGGATGAGGAAGCAGACGATGAGGATGAGGTCAACAGAACTGCAGTGATTTGACAATACTTCCAATGATACACAAGTAAGATAGTGTTACTTCATATTTCATTGCCATTTTATGGTTTATCTTTGTCACTGGCATGCTGTTATTCCACACGTCCATGCCCACTCACAGTACCCTTTGGCAACTCATTTTGCAGGTGTTGGTGCCCCACTATCGCTCCTGGTGTTATCACTGCAACCAACTAAATGTCTTTCCTATTTCAACATTACTGTACAGTTGAATTGCAATATTTGAACCAGGTTAAACAAATGCATACTAAAATAAGTTTGACATACTACATACTTGTATTTTTTCAAAGGGTTTTTATTTAAGTGCTACAAAGTAGAGGGGCAAGTGCAATGGGCTGGGGTGATGATGGAGAAAAGTCCAGGGTATTGTTCCAGTCTATTGGTAGCACAGATGCATTGTCCAAGGAGACGTAGGAGGGGGAGCAATGTAGTTCAAGGTGGACAGGGTGACGGAATGGGACACAACAGTGACAATCAGGAGAGTCTCATTTCCCGGCAGGGGTCTTGGCAATAGTCACTGGCTTCCGCCTGGATCGCAGGGAACGTTTGCGGGGTGGTTCACCTTCTGCAGGGGGAGGGGTGATGGTGGCCTTTTGGTCCTGTGGCGGGGCCTCCTGTCCACTAGCTGCAGCGGAGGCGGAAGGCAGTTCAGATGCCTGGCTAGTGGCAGGGGCCTGCTGTTGTAAGACTGCCTCCCTCATGATGTTGGCCATGTCTGCCTGCACCCCTGTAATGGAGACCAGGGTGGTGTTAATGGCCTGCAAGTCCTCCCTGATCCCCTGGTATTGTCCCTCCTTCAGCTGCCTGTTCTCCTGCACATTGACCAGGATCTGGCCCAGCGTATCCTGGGAATGGTGGTATGCTCGCAGGATCTTGGTGAGTGCCTCCTGGAGAGTCAGTTCCTTGGGCCTGTCCTCCCCCTGGCACACATCAGTCCACCCAGTGTCTCTGTTGTCCTGTGCCTCTGTCCCCTGAATGGTGTGCCCACTGCCACTGACCCCAGGTTTCTGATTGTCTTGGGTGCGAGGTGTAGCCTGCGGTCCCTGTAGTGGTGGACACACTGCTGATTGCCGTGTCCTGGGGACAGAGGTATGGGTATGCTAGAAGGGTGCAGTCGTGGTGTTTCCTGATGGTCCCAGAAGGGGGTTTGGCAGTACATTGGGTGAGGGCAGGACACTAGCCTTCGAAATGTAAGTGTCAGGCCTTCCATCCTTTCAGCCCAGGAAGACCCATTCAGTATGCAGATGAGTGCAGGTGTGACTGAGTGTCCTGTGTTTGTGGTTATCTGGGTGGAATGCACAAGGAATCTGTCAACCATCCCAAACATTGATTAGAGACAGGTTGTAAGGCACAGATGGATTTTAAGTGCAGAGAAATGCTAACTTTCTACAAGTGGCATTTCTAAAATAGTGATATAAAATCCAACCTCACCAATAAGCAGGATTTTCTATTACCATTCTGGCCATACTAAATATGACATGGTTACCCCTTTCTAATCATGATGTACTACACACACAGTATATGCCATAATGCTATCCAATGAAAGGAACAGGCATCACAGTAGTGGAAAATGAATTTAGGGGCTTTCCACTATCAGGACATTTAAAACACACATGTACATGTCCTGCGTTTTACCTACATAGCCCCCCTGCCCTATGGGTTACCTAAGGCCTATCTTAGTGGTGACTTATATGTAGGAAAGAGGGAGTTTAGGGCTTGGCAAGTACTTTTAAATGCCAAGTCGAAGTGGGAGTGAAACTGCACTGTTAGAAATGGGTCCTCTAGTTGGTAGTCGGTTTTGCACCCTGTCCAAGAAAGGACCGTCACTCTAGTCAGGATAAGGGAGATACCCACTCAGATAACCCCTGCTCACCCCCTTGGTAACTTGGCATGAGCAGTCAGGCTTATGTCAGAAGCAAATGTGTTAATCATTTGTTCATAACACATAGTAATTCAGTAAAAACACTATAAAAGGACACCACACCAGTTTTAGAAAAATAGCCACTATTTATCTATATAAAACAAGACCAAAACAAGAAAAATCCAACATACAAAACTGAACGTATAAATTTTACAAGAATGAACTTAAAATACAGGCCCATATTTATACTTTTTGACGCAAATCAGCGCCCGGGCAGATTTGCATCAAAAAGTTTACCGCCGGCTAACGCCATCCCAACACGCCAGTCGGGTGCCTTATTTATGGAATGACGTTAGCCGGTGCTGTGGCCTGGTTTGCGTCAAACTAAATGACTCAAACCGGGCAGCGGAGGCGAAGGGAAGATTGAGGGTTGTGCGTCAAAGAATGGTGCAAGTCAGGTTAGAGTAAAAAATATTGGCTCCAACCTGACTTGCGCCATTTTTTGACGCACAACCCCCATGGAAATTACTCCTGTCTTAGCAAAGACAGGAGCCATGCCCCCCTGCCCATTGGCCATGCCCAGGGGACTTCTGTCCTCTGGTCATGGCCATTGGGCACAGTGGCATGTATGGGGGCCCAAGTTAGGCCCCCTTTTGCCACTCTAAAAAAAAAAATATATATACTTACCTGCACTTACCTGCACTCACCATGGATGGGTCCCCCTATCCATGGGTGTACTCCTGCGGTTGGCTAGGGTGGCAGGGGGGTGTCCCTGGGTGCAGGGAAGGGCACCTGTGGACTGCTTCCTTGGTCTCCCACCATGGAAAAGGCATTCATTGTTTACGCAAATCTGGATTTACGTAATTTTCCGGCCCGGCCTACCAGCCGTTCGCCATTTTTGCCCAGTTGGATAAATATTGGGAACTGGTGTTTAAGTCTTTTTTTGGATGGGAACGCATACCTTGCGAGTCATTAACGCAAGGCAGTTTTACGCATCCAGAAAATGATGCACACAGAGAAATGTTGACGTTTGCGGGGTCTAACATCAAAGTATAAATACGGTCTTAGTTTTGCGCCAAATTTGCGTAAAAAAATGACGCAAATCCGGTGCAAGCAGAGTATAAATATGTCCCACAGTTCCTTGATGTTGCTAGCTCCACCTCGAGCAATCACGGTGTCCTGATCAACAAAACCAACAGTTCAGGCCAGCCGCTGCGTCGCGGGCCAGCTACAGTGTTGGGAACATCCGCAAACAAAACCTTTGGATTTGCAGGCCGTTGTGATCCTTGCGGTGAGTTCCAGAGAGCGGTGTCGCTGGCATTGCTGTATCGGTTCTGGGGTCAGTGCAGGGGTTGTCGGGCCCTTGAAGTAACTGATGAAGTCAGGATTGCTGGCATGGATGGCATCAGGGCTGCGGTGCAAAGCGGGCAATGTGACGAGTGGTGCCCACAGGTCACAGTGCAGTCAGGGGCTTGGTGATGGTGCCCAGCGGCGTCGGCAAGACAAGCACTGCGGTGTGAAGCAGGGTGGTGCAACATTTGGTGTTACCAGGTCATGGTGCAGGCAGCATCTTTATCATTGGTGAAGCTCTGTCATCTGAAGGCCCCAGTCGGTGGTGCGAAGTGGGATGGGCTCCGTGCGACGTCCACAGATTGCAGTGCAGACATGGACATCCATTGACGACACTGGAGTCGATGGTGCTGGTGCCGGTGGGCTGGGACTGTGGTGCGGGATGGTGCTTCGTGTACCTCACAAGCAGTGAACAAACCATGGTGCAGGCAGCAGCACCGGTGTCAGCAGGAGCATCGTCATCACGGATACCCGGGCTGCGGTGTGAGCAAGGTGATGCCGGAGTGCATTGTCTATAAGTGACGGTGCAAGCAGGGGCTCAGTGGCGGAGTCAGATGACGGCCTTGGTGAGACCAGGGTCGCGGTACGAAGTGGAGCAGTGCAGCTCTGTGTGGCATCAGCAGGTCATAATGCAGGCCAGCGGTGTCGTTGACGGCGTCACAGTGGTTTTTCTTATTGAACAGCAGAAAACACACAGTTCACAGTGCTGTAGGCATTTGAACTTGTAGTCCTTGATATCCCTGAGACTTCCAACAGAAGGCAAGCTCTACTCCAAGCCCTTGGAGAACTTTCTTAAACAGGATACACAGCAAAGTTCACCCTTTGCTCTCTTTTAAGGCAGAAACAGCAACTACAGGCCAACCCAGCAAAGCAACACAGCAAAGGGGCAGTACTCCTCCTCCAGCTCTTTAGCTCTTTTCCTTGGCAGAGGCTTCTCTTGATTCTAGAAAGATTCTAAAAGTCTGGGGTTTTGGGTCCACTACTTACACCCCTTCTGCCTTTGAAGTAGGCATACTTCATAGGAAAGTCTCTGTTGTTCACAAGATCCTGCCATGCCCAGGCCTGGCCCCAGGCACACTACAGGGGGTTGGAGACTGCATTGTGTGAGGGCAGGCACAGCCCTTTCAGGTGTAAGTAACCTCTCCTCCCTCCACTCTAACCCAGATGGCCCATCAGAATATGCAAGCTACACCCCAGTTATCTTTGTGTCACTGTCTAGAGGGAATTCACATAGCCCAACTGTCAGTCTGACCCAGACATGGATTACACGAGCAGGCAGAGGCACAGAATGGTTTAAGCAAGAAAATGCCCACTTTCTAACAGTGTCATTTTCAAACAAACAATTTAAAAAATGACTTTACCAAAAGAGGTATTTTTAAGTTGTAAGATAAGAGACCCCAAACTCCAAATCTCTATCTGCTCTCAAAGGGACATTGAACTTTAAGGATAGTTAAAGGCAGCCCCCATGTTAACCTAAGGGAGATATAGGCCTTACAACAGTGAAAACTGAATTTGGAAATATTTCACGGCTAGGGTATGTAAAACACACCAGAACATGTCCCACCTTTAACACACTGCACCATGCTCTTTGGGCTACCTAGGGCCTATACAGGGGGTGCCTTAAATGTAGTAAAAGTGAAGGCTTGGGCTTGGCTAGTGGGTGCACATGCTAGGACAAATTGGCAGTTATAAAACTGCACACACAAACACTGCAGTGGCAGGCCTCAGACCTGTTTACAGGGCTACTTATGTGGGTGGCACAATCAGTGCTGAAGGCCCACTAGTAGCATTTGATGTACAGGCCATTGTCACCCCTAGTGCACTTTACTAGGGACTTACCAGTAAATCAAATTTGGCAATCATGGATAAACCAATCAATAGTACAATTTATATAGGGAGCACTTGCACTTTAGCACTGATTAGCAGTGGTAAAGTGCGCAGAGACAATAAACCAGAAAAAACAGAGTCCAGTATACCATACAAACAGGAGGTCATAAGGCAAAAAGACAGGGGAGACATGCCAGAAAGCAGCCAGGTCTACCATGCACACACAGGCCTTGCAATGGCAGACCTGAGACTTGGTTAAGGGGTTGCTTATGTGTGTGGCACAACCAGTGCTGCAGGCCCACACACCACATCATGGCACCTCAATGACACCCCAGGTTCTCGGAGGAGGAGCTCAGGGCCATGGTGGAGGAAATCGTCCGGGTAGAGCCACAGCTATTCAGATCACAGGTGCAGCACACCTCCATTGCAAGGAAGATGGAGCTATGGCGCAGAATTGTCGACAGGGTCAACGCAGTGGGACAGCATCCAAGAACACTGGATTACATCAGGAAGAGGTGGCACGCCCTACAGGGGAAGGTGCGTTCCGTGGTCTCAAGACACCAGATTGCAGTACAGAGGACTGGCGGCGGACCCCCACCTCCTCCCTCACAACTAACAACATGGGAGGAGCAAATCTTGGCTATACTCCATCCTGAGGGCCTCGCAGGAGTAGCAGGAAGAATGGACTTTGGTAAGTCAACTCTTAACTATTACATCCCCCACCCTACCTGCATGCTATCACATACCCCCACCCTCACCCTCACTCCAACACCTCACAAATGTCCCACTATCACAACCCACACATCCCAGTACCAAGCCCTGCATGCAACACCAAAGCATGGACACCCATCACCAAAGCATGTCCACTACAGATACCCACAAAGACCCCAAACCAATGATCATACAAGGTCCTAGACAGGAATGCAAGCACTGGAGTACAGGGTCACTCACCCATTGCACACAATGGCACACACAGATGCAATAATCATGCCTTTACACCCCTGCAGGACCCCTACCCAACGTCATCGGACAGGAGGTTCCAGACATGTCCACCCCCCGCAGAAGAGGCCCACAGTGATGACAGCAGCTCTGTCCAACTGGATCAAGATGACCAGCCCGGCCCATCTGGGACCTCAGGACGATCGGTTCCCCTGACACTGGCACATGCCACCACAGAGCCTCCCCCCTCAGGAAACACCAGCACAGGACCCACCCAGTGGGCCCATCCCTCTGTCCCCAGGACACATCTAGCAGCAGTGTGTCCACCACTACAGGGAACCCAGGCAAACCCACCAACCCAAGAAAATCAGGAACCTGGGGGCAGTGGCAGTGGGCACACGGTTCAGGGGACAGAGGCACAGGAAAACAGTGGAACTGGGAGGACAGCTGTGTGATAGGGGGAGGACAGGCCCAGGGAACCCACTCTCCACAAGGCCCTCTCCAACATTATGGGAGCGTACCATCATTCCCAGGAGACGATGGCAACGGTACTGGCCAAGTTTCAGGAGACCAAGTGGCTGCAGGCGGAACACTATCTGGGGATCAGGGATGAACTCAAGTCTATCAACACCACCCTGGTCACCACTGTAGGGGTGCTGAAGGACCTCATCAACACCAGGAGGGTCACTGTGGCACAACAAGGGGCCCCTGACACTAGCCTGGATGATGAACAGCCCACCACCTCCGCCGGCACTAGTTGCAGGAGGCACCGCCACAGGACCACAACACCAGCACCGCACCCCCTGCAAATGGAGAACCACCCCGCAAACGGTCCCTGAGATCCAGGAACAAGACAGAGAACAATGCCAAGACCCCGCCAGGAAATTAGACCCCCCTGAATGTCATCCTTCTGTCCCACTTTGTCACCCTGTCCATCCATCAACTTCCTAGCTCCACTTCCTATGCCCCTTTGGACACTGCATCTGTGAAACAAATAGACTGGACTCTGCCATGAACATTCCTCCACCATCACCCCTGACCATTTTACAACCCCCTCCACTTATTTGGACAGAAATAAACACCCTTGAATCACAAAACAATCTGGAGTCAGTCTGTGCTTTCACAAATGTGTATTTATAATAACTATGGAATATAGCAATGTCAATTTTCTTGTCAACATACCGATGTTACACAGCTCTTGTACATGAGGTAATATAGCAGAGGTCACACAGTGGGACCCACATCTGTTAAATGTAAAGGCAAAGTGACAGGTCAGGGTCCATACACTGGGTAAAAGTGACAGACTTATGATAGGTCAAACAACTGTATGAGATGTGTGAGGCAGTGATATCTTATTACCTGTGTCTCACTGGAAGTATTGCTGGATAACGTTGTTTCTGTTGTCGATATCCTCTTCTTCTGCCTCCTCTTCTTCACTGTCCACAGGCTCCACAGCTGCCACAAGACCTCCATCTGGACCATCCTCCTGCAGAAAAGGCACCTGTCATCGCAAAGCCAGGTTGTGCAGCATACAGCAGGCCACGGTGATCTTGCACACCTTCTTTGGTGAATAGTAGAGAGAACCACCTGTCATATGGAGGCACCAGAACCTGGCCTTCAGGAGGTCGAAGGTTCTTTCTATTATCCTCCTAGTTCACCCATGTGCCTCATTGTAGCGTTCCTCTGCCCTTGTCCTGGGATTCCTCACTGGGGTCAGTAGCCATGACAGGTTGGGGTACCCAGAGTCACCTGTAAATGTCGAGGGACAACTGTTAGACACACACTAACCTGTAGGGACAACCCCAGACCCAGACAACTATTCACAGGGTATATGGTCCTTGTCTTCACCTATTAGCCTCACACAGTGCCTCTGGAGTTGCCCCATCACATAAGGGATGCTGCTATTCCTCAGAATGTAAGCGTCATGCACTGATCCAGGAAATTTGGCATTCACATGGGAGATGTACTGGTCGGTCAAACACACCATTTGCACATTCATAGAATGGTAGCTCCTCCATTTTCTGTACGCCTGTTCACTCCTGCGTGGGGTACCAAGGCCACATGTGTCCCATCAATGGCACCTATGATGTTGGGGATATGTCCCAGGGCATAGAAGTCACCTTTCACTGTAGGCAAATCCTCCACCTGAGGGAAAACAATGTAGCTGCGCATGTGTTTCAGCAGGGCAGACAACACTCTGGACAACACGTTAGAGAACATTGGCTGGGACATCCCTGATGCAATGGCCACTGTAATTTGAAAAGACCCACTTGCCAGGAAATGGAGTACTGACAGGACCTGCACTAGAGGGGGTATTCCTGTGGGATGGTGGATAGCTGACATCAGGTCTGGCTCCAACTGGGCACACAGTTCATGGATTGTTGCACGATCAAGTCTGTAGGTGATTATTATGTGTTGCTCTTCCATTGTCGCATTGTTCCATGAGCTCAACTAGCGGTCTGTACACCGGAGGATGCCGCCATCTCATCACCTGCCCCAGCGGACGTGCCCTATGGAGGAGAACGGCGAGCAGAGAGTCAGCCAACACTGAGGTATTACAAAATGTCATTTGCACACATTTGTTAATCGGCAATGTGCCTGTTACTGCGTGTATGCAAGGCCTAGATAGGTGTGATGCAGTTTTCATTAATGCCATGTGGCCCCCTGAAATGGCAGCTGCCTGACCTGCAAGGTGGGACAAGGGGATATGAGGTAACTGCGCTGGCGTTCTACACCGTCGCGGTAGGCAGTGGAAGACCGCAGCACAATCCTGCATTAGTTAACATTAGACCCAATGGGTCCCAGGAGCCAATGACGATGTACGCCGGCGGTGATGGTACGCAGACGTGACCGCCATTTTCTGTCTGTACATTCACTTGATACCTGGCCTTCAACAGGAGAGGACCTACACTGCTGCTGTGACCTCAGTCTGGAAGCGACAATGGCTCATGTTTCTGTGGAGTTTTGTGGAGAAGTGTGGCTCAATGTGGAGAAGTGTGGCTCAATGGTTAGAGCGGCAGACCCTGAAGCAGAGATCTGGCTCAAGACCAGGGTTCAAGTCCTGCTTCAGCAGGTCTTGGGCTCAATGCCCCTTGACCAGATTATTCTCGCCTGGGTGCCTAATCTAATTCATGGGTCCCACTCTGCAACTCTGGGCAATAGCTTGCTTAATCTCCACAACGGCCCCAACAGTGCTTGGATGCCTGGATTCACCCTGGGGGTGCTCAGGAGTGGGCGCCTCACAGGGAAAAGCCAGGAGGGGTTCCATAGCGGTATGAGTACAGCGCCTTGAGACCCTAACGGGTGAGTAGTGCGCTGTACAAGTGCTAATTTACATTTTACATTTATGTTTCTGGGAAAAGGGCCCCTGCCTTCACTTCAGAGGAGTTGGAGAAGCTAGTGGATGGGGTCCTCCTCCAGTACACACTACTCTACGGTCCTCCAGACAAACAGGTAAGTACACTGTGAGCATGCTGCATGGGCAATTGCTGTTGGAGTGGTGTGGATGGAAGATACATGGGGGGGAACCGAGCCCTGCATGAGCGGACCGTGAGTGTATGTGCGTCAGGACAAGGGTGGGAACATGGGCCAATGACTGTGACGGTCCAGACAGTTAAAGTTTTTCCTTGTCCCCTGTACTATTCCTGTAGGTCAGCGCCCACCAGAAGAAGGATATTTGGCGTGCCGTGGCCAAGGAAGTCCGGACCCTGGGGGTCCACCACAGACGGAACACCCACTGTCAGAAAAGATGGGAGGACATTCGCCGCTGGAGCAAGAAGATGGGGATGGCCTCCCAATGTGAGAGGGGTGCCCATCACACCATGACTCCCCTGATGTTCCGGATCCTGGCGGTGACATATCCAGAGTTGGATGAGCACTTGAGGGCATCACAGCAGCCACAAGGGGGTGAGTACAGTCACATCCATCTGACTCTGCGTGCATTACGAGGAGTCTGTGTGGGGGAGGTGGGCAGTGAGTTACCCTAGGCCAGGGCGAGCTTTGTAGGCAAGGTCCCTTTGTGAGGCAGGCTATGTGGCACCCCAACCCCATCAGTGGTAAGAGCTATCCACACCTAGTCAGGCTCCTGTGACTTCTATGTGTGCAGCAATCGGGCATAGGCCTTGTACCCCATGGTCCTGTGAATACTCTAGGAACTATAAGTGCATGGCGTAGTGCAGAGGACTGCTGAGTCTGTAGTGTCTGCCAACAGTAGTGGTATTGCATGCACTGAACATGTCTTTCTTCTGCCTCCCCCCCTTTTTGTGGTCTCCCTGTTCTTGTGTGCAATAGCATCATCAGGCGGAGGAGCAGTGACACCTGAGCAGGAGGGAGCTGCATCCCACTTGGCTCTGGAGGGCAAGACAACAGAGTCTGAAGCCACCAGTGAGACGGAGGTTGAGGGTGAGGGGAGCTCCACGGCGGGGACAGGAGGTGACAGCAGCGACAGCGACTCCTCCTCTGATGGGAGCTCCCTTGCGTTGGTGGGCTCCTCTGTGCACCCCGCATCAACAGGTACAGCCGCCACCCCCCACCAGCACTGCCCTCCCAGCAGACCCTCAGCGTGTGTATCGTGGCTGCTCACCCAGGAGGGTGGGAATCTCCTTCGCTCCAGGCACCTCAGGCCCTGCCCCAGTCAGCCCTGCAGCCTTCAGTGAGGAGGCTATTGACCTCCTGAGATCCCTCACTGTTGGGCAATCTACCTTTATGAATGCCATCCAGGGTGTCGAGAGGCATTTGCAACAAATAAATACATACCTGGAGGGCATTCATTCTGGCCAGGCAGCCCAACAGAGAGCATTTCAGGCTCTGGCCTCAGCACTGATGGCAGCCATTGTCCCTGTGTCCAGCTCCCCACTCCAACTTCCTCTACCCAGACCCAATCCCCTGTACCTCAGCCTATCCCAAGCACACCATCAGACCAGCATGCACACACCTCAACACACAAGGGTGGCTCAGGCAAACACAAGCACCACACATCCCACTGGCACTCACACAAGCATCATACCCATGCAGACATACCAACATCCACTGCCTTCACTGTGTCCCTCTCCTCCACGTCCTCCTCCTCCCTCCCTTTCTCGTCTCCACTCACACCTGCATGCACTACATCTTCAGCCACTACCTCCATCACCAGCATGCCCATCACCACACACACCGCTCACATGCACTCACCACCCCCACTACCATTCACACATCCCCTGTGTCCTCCCCCAGTGTGTCTGTGAGCCCTCCTCCCAAAGTACACAAACGCAGGCACATACCCACCCAACAGCCATCCACCTCACAGCAGCCTCCAGCCCATGCACCTTCACCCAAATTCAGCAAACGCACTCCTCCCACAACCACTACCTCTTCCTCTACTCCCAAACCCACTCCATCTATCCGTCCAAGTGTGTCTAAAAAACTTTTCTTGGCTAATATTGACCTCTTCCCTACACATCTTCCTCCCGTCCATCACCTAGGGCCAGGCTTTCCAGGTCCCAACCCAGCACCTCAGCCACCGCATCACCAGGCACAGTGGTGCCAGCAACTGCGGGCTATTGGAGTGCACCAACCAACAGGGCTGCCAGTGTGCCACGGAGCAAGGGCAAGGACATTCCGCCACTTGCAAAAGTTAAAAAGTTGCCCACATCCCGGAGGGAGAAGCAGAAAACACCTGCCACCAAGGGCTCAGGGAAAACGAAAGGGGATAGTGGCAAGACAGGTGCGCCACCATCCAAGGTGGGGAAGGGCCAGAAAATAAAGGGCAGGTCAGGAGAGGGCATGGTGGCACCGACAGTGGGACCAGTGTCACACCTTCTGTCCATGTCGACGCCAACCTGTACGGCGGAGAAGACCGCCACCTGTACTGCAGTCACTGAGCCGGCCACCAGCACCGCCGCCACTGAGCCCGCCACCACCACCGCCGCCACTGAGCTCGCCACAAGCACCGCCGCTACTGAGCCCGCCACCAGCACTGACGCCACTGAGCCCGCCACCAGCACCACCACCACTGAGCCTGCCACCAGCACCGCCGCCACAGAGCCCGCCACAGATCCCGCCGCCAGCACCGATGCCACAGAGGCCGCCACCATCACTGCTGCCACCGAGGCCGCCGCAAGCACCGCCAGCGGCCCACGACATCCTGAGCCAGTGGCACCACCGCAGGCATGGCTACCATCCCCAGTGGTCAGTCATCCAAGGCTGGTGGTCAGTTCCAGGATCCTGGGCAGCTTCCATGATGCACCACTTTCAGTGGAGAAAGGCATCCACTACCTCAGTTCTTGACAGGATGAAGCACTCTGGGCTCAAAGCCCCCTCCAGAACCAGTGGAGAATCACATCCACTACCTCAGTCCTTGGCAGGTTGAAGCACTCTGGGCACAAGGCCCCCTCCAGAACCAGTGGAGAAAGGCATCCACTACCTCAGGCCTTGGCAGGATGAAGCACTTTGGGCACAAGGCCCCCTCCAGAACCAGTGGAGAAAGGCATCCACTACCTCAGTCCTTGGCAGAATGAAGCATTCTGAGCACAAAGCCCCCTCCAGAACCAGTGGAGAAATACATCCACTACCTCAGTCCTTGGCAGGGCGAAGCACTCTGGGCACAAAGCCCCCTCCAGAACCAGTGGAGAATCACATCCACTATCTCAGTCCTTGGCAGGATGAAGCACTCGGGCACAAGGCCCCCTCCAGAACCAGTGGAGAAAGGCATCCACTACCTCAGTCCTTGGCAGGATGAAGCATTCTGGGCACAAAGCCCCCTCCAGAACCAGTGGAGAATCACATCCTCTACCTCAGTCCTTGGCAGGATGAAGCACTCTGGGCACAAGGCCCCCTCCAGAACCAGTGGAGAATGGCATCCACTACCTCAGTCCCTGGCAGGATGAAGCACTCTGGGCACAAAGCCTCTTCCAGAACCAGTGGAGACTGGTATCCACTTGAGAGACTGTGGCTTTGCACTCCCCAGGAAAAAGTAGTGGGCAACCCACCCACTGGAGAGACTTGAGAGACTGTGGCTATGCTCTCCCTGGGATAAAGCAGTGGGCAACCCACCCACTGGAGAGACTTGAGAGACTGTGGCTTTGCACTCCCTAGGATAAAGCATTGGGCAAACCACCCACTTGAGAGACTTGAGAGACTGTGGCTTTGCACTCCCCAGGATAAAGCAGTGGGCAACACACCCACTTGAGAGACTTGAGAGACTGTGGCTTTGCACTCCCCAGGATACAGCAGTGGGCAAGGAGCCCGTTCGTGGCACAGGGGCATCGTGCATTCATCAGGCTGAGGTGCCCTCTTCTCCCTCCCCCTGAGGTGCCTGTTTCATTTCGATCTGATGCCCCTGTAGTGTTCTCTCTGTTTGATGTCTGGTATCATGTGTGGGCCTCGCCCATGCATTTTGGGCTGTGTGGTCCACGGACAATAATTGGTGCACTATCTGGACTTGTGTAGTTGGTGTACATAATTGTATATACCGTATTTCGAGTTTTGACTACTGGATTTTTCATGATTACAATCGTTACAATCATTTCCTTTTGTCCTTGCATTCTTCCAGGGAGGGTGGGGGGTGTATATGTAATGTTGCACCATGTATTTGTGTGTATGTTGTAGTGGGTGAGGGTGGGGGTGTTTCGTGTTGCGTGTGTGTGTCACTCTCTTTTCCCTCCCCCACCCCTGCGTTGTAGTTGCAGTTCTCACCGTGGTTGTCGCTGCCGTCTTTGGTGCTCCTGATAGAGGAGCAGGAAGACAATCTCAGGGAGTATCTGGAGTTCTGGCTCCATGGCGTCCTGGTTCCTCGTGGGGTGTGGAGAGGTGAGTGTTTTCCCTTCCAAGTCCTGTTTCCGCCGTGTTTTTGTTCACGTTGGTTCCGCCCCGGAAAAGGTGGTGGATTGGCATCTTGTGATAGAGTGGGCGGTACATTGTCTTCCGCCTGTCTGTTGGCGGTGACCGCCACAGTGTTTGTTTCTACTGCTGTGGCGGTCGGAGTGTTAAAGTAGCTGTCTATGTCGGCGGTTTCCGCTGTGGTCGTGATTCCATTTTTTTTACCACCGGCCTGTTGGCGGTCTTACCGCCGCTTTAACACTGACCACTATGGTTATAATGAGGGCCAGTGTGTTGTTTCCAGGGAGGCCATTATATGCGAGTCAGCTGCTTGGTCACACAGCAGAAATTGTACACTGCATACCTTTGTATGTTGGATGCCATCTCCGTAGCATAGACACTTTTGTACAAAGGAACAATCGGTGGTACATGTACATACTGCAGAACCCATCCCCTGAAGTGGCATGAGTCTGCATTTGGTAGGCTACATGTCCACACATGCAACAGAAATACACTGTCTATACTGACCAAGTCAGCCCCTGCATTGTCAGCTAAGTGTAATGCTGAAGTCTGCACTATGGCAGTTGCTTGCAGAAACTGTATAGAGTGAGTCAATGTGAATATGTTGGTCCATTCAGGCCTAATGTGTTTACCCATCAGAAGTGTGTAGTGCATACGTGTGTAGTGTTTCTTTATGGCTCACATCACAGTACATGCTGCTGAATCATGGGCTACCTGATGTCAGTAGGCATACTAAGTCATTGTAGGCCCTGAGCAGGGTAGTGGGTTTATCTGCAAATAGACATATATATCTGTAGTCATGTCCATGTACCTATTGGCTTGTGTGCTTTGCACTTGTAGTGTGTTGACAAAACGAAAATGTGTAGCTTGGTGTTTCTGACATGTGTGTGGCTCAGGCATTAGTGCCAAACTTGTGAATGTAGTCTCTTGATTTGTCTTTTGCATCAATGCAACACCCATCAGAAGAAGGAGATATGGAGAGCCATTACCTGGAAGCTGCGTACCCTGGGGGTCCCCAGCCGGCAGAGCACCCACTGTCACAAGAGGTGGGAGGACCTGAGATGCTGGGTATGGAAGATCACTGAGGTCCAGCTGGGGCTGTCCTCCTAACGTGCCTGGTCGCACATCGGACCAATGACCATGCTAATGGCCTGCATTCTGGTGGTGCCCACCCAGACTTTGAGGGCATATTCCTACCTGTCACATTGCCAAGTTCCTCTGTTAGGTTCTTACATCTCCCCCTGGCTAATAGGGATGTGTTATGTGTGACACAGAATATGGGTGACTTTTTGTGTAGCTATGTGATGCGGTGTAAACAGATGTGCCTTGCCTATTGGCCCTGGGACTTCGGACACAACTGTGTACAATCCATAAACAATTTGCTCCCCAGGGACAGAATATGGCTGTGAACATTGATCAATCAAGTACTGTGTGTTGTAGTAGGTGAAATTCTTTACAACAGACCACTGCTCCTCAGTGTTACAGGCCAAATGGTGGATTACTATCCTCAGCCATGTGTCTGGGCAAATGAGTATATTGTCATCTGCCACTCAGAGGCTACTTTGTCTTCAGCGTGAGGTGGGTGCTTATGTCTCACTACTGTCTATCATGTAAAAATTAGCATCATACGTGACAGAGCTTACATTGTTCTTTGGGTCAGATACACTTCCCCTTGGTAAGTGGGGAAAGTCCATTGACATAATTTGTGTGCCCTCACTGTTTCCAACATTCCTTGTGCTTACATGTTAGCATGTGTCCCTTTCTCTTTTGTCAAAATGTATATGCTGCTGTTTTATGAATGGTCTACCTGAGTTCATGGGATGATTCCTGTATTTCCTCACATATATGTGCATGCCAACCTGTGTGAGTTAAAGGACATTTGCAATGGCAGGGCACATCAAATGGTGCCACAGACACTAGTGTGTCACCATTGATTGTAGGCTGGCACATACCCTCACCCATCATTGCATGTCATTTAGCATGTAGAACTGCAGTAGCAATGAGGGACAAGATGAGTATGACTAGATTTTTTAGTCACAATATGCATTTCCATGCCATTGATGTGGCATCATGTAGCAAAGTGCACTGCAGATGTGTAATGGGGAAGAATTGTAACCTGACTGTTGGCATGCATCATGGAGTGGCTTGCAGTTTTGTTGGAATCACATCAGATTGGGTACAACCATTCATCCACAGACATCTAGGTTTGCAGCACCAAAATGGAGACAGTGATGCAGCTTCCCATTGTGCAACATGTTGAGGGCCTTCTTCAGATACTTTCAAATTTTTCGGCCTCTCCAACATACAAAGGACTAATGCCATCTACTGATGCAATCAGAGTATGTAATTGTACAGGGTACCAGACATTAGTGGTGATTTCCCCGAGGCTAGCTGATTTATTGTGTTGTGAAGTTTAGGGACATATATCCCTGTCAATGTGCACATGATATCTACAGTGTACATTTCCATGCCAAATGTGTGGCATATCAGAGCAACATTGGTACTTCCTTCATGACCCCACTGGGACAAATTTTCCTTGGTGAAGTGTGCTTGTTCATATGTTTCCCGTCTGACACAAGTAATTCCATGTCACCTTCTCTGTTGTCAGCAAACTGGCATGCTCTTGGAGCATCATTTTCACATTGTTGTGTTATTGTGAATGTGATAAATACATGTCTGCATGGCCTTGTGTGGGATCTGTGGGAATTAAGTTTTCATTGGCCTACTATTGTATGACAACAGGTAAATAAGGTACGCTCTTTGAGGCAAAGCATTGAAGGTGATGAGGTTTCCTACTTGTTTAATGGTTACTGTGATTTCACAACTTCAGCCATGCAATTGTAGATGGTTGAGATCCAGATTGTCCTGTGGGCAACTGTTGACAGTTCAGATGCCATAGATGCATATGGTATGGTACATGTAGGGGCAACTTTGGTTGAGTTTGTTGCTGTGGCCCACCTGAAATCATGGTATTGTTTGCTATCAGAGCTGTTGTTCATGTGGGATCATGTGGTGACCCTTTTTCTTTTTGCATTTTCAGCATCAGCCCAGGCAAGCAAAGGAGACAGGGCAAAGCTGAGTGAGGAAGCTTCTGGCCACGATACCTCTAGTCAAGACACCACCGACATGGAAGGAACTAGTGACCTGGAGGGTGAGGGAAGTGCCATAGAGGAGATCTGATTTACATCCTCACCATTGGATTCTACCTCCAGTAGCCACTTCCTCGTGGTGGCAGACCCATCAGGACGTACTCCTGTACCATCTATGTCCACCACCTCCAGTTCTATTGCCACCTTCCCTATTGCTCTCCACCCAGTTGGCCATGCCCTCTCACCCAGGAGGGTGGGTGTCTCCTTTGCTGCAGGAACCTCTGCCTCAGCCCTTGTTACCCCTGCTGACCTGAGTGAGGAGGCTATTGACCTCTGTGGATCAGACCACCATTGTGAGTTCCATCCAGGAGTTGGACAGCCAACCTCAGCAATCCAATGATTCCTTATGAGGCATTCAAGGTGCCATGTCTGTCTTACAGAGATTTGTTCAGGCTTTTGCCTCCTCACTGATGGCAGCCAGCCACCCCCTCCACCTCTCTCTTCCGAATCCAAATTTGCCATTCCCCTACCTATCCCAAGCACACAGACACATCCGCATGCACCCACCTCAACACACACAATCAACATACATATACACAAACACCACAAGACACAGCAGCACATTGACATTCACATACACTTACACACACAACATCATCCACCACTTCGGCAGATACCCCCACCACACTCACAGACCCACAGACCACATCAAGCATATCCACAGGCACCTCCACAACAGGTAGTGGCATATCCACCATACTCACCATACCTGCAGACCCCCCCAAACAGACACACAGACATCCACCACATCCATCATATTTGCAGATACCACCCCAACAGACACACAGACATGCACCACATCCATCGTACCTGCAGACACCACCCCAACAAACATAAAAAAAACATTCACCACTCCATCACCAAGCACTTCCACCTCCGAGCCCCTAAAAACACGCAATAGCCCACACTCACACATGCAACAGACACCACCCAAACATAAGCCTACCTCACACATGCATACATCAAAGACACCTACACACACACAACTGACAACCACTCCCCAAGCCCTTCTGAGGACCGTCCTTGTGTTCTAAAGGAGTTTCCTTTTTGATCTTGCCCTTTCTCCTGTTCCCTCCACCCCGTACCAAACCCAAGAGGCCCCAACCCACATCCTAACCCATCCCTTCCACATCCAATCCTCCCCTGTCACGCTTCAAGCATTCAAACTCCTCCCCCCAAGAAGAAGCCTGCCCCTCCTAAGAAAGAACCCACCCCTCCAAGCCCAATCCCACTTATCCGAATCCGACCCCCACAAGGATGATTCCTGAGGGTCCTGCCTGCCCACTTGATGCCCCTTCCCTTGAAGGTTCTCTGGCAGTAATTGGAGTCAAGCTTGGGCACAGAAATGTGCAATGACTTCATGATGGACTGGCCAATGGCCTTTGTTCATAATTGTTTTGGTTAAAAGAAACCCATTTAGTTTTTTTGGCACATATTTGCCCCACAGTTCCTTTCCTACCTTTATGTTGTGCCAGAGTAATTTGTGTTGTCTGCCTACGGTTGTGTGTGTGTTTCAGCCTGATTGCTGATCCATTTGCTGTTGTTAGCAAAATCTTACTTAGTGGGCAGTGCTGGTGTCACAGAGGTCATGGGTATATGTTAACTGTATGGATATGTGCTTTTTAATGCAATTGTGGAGTCATTGCATTGTGTTTTGTTTGGTGTACTAAGCATTTAATCCTATGTGGTCCAATGTCAGCATGTATGGTATTAGGATTGTCCCCTCATATGGACTGTAGATTCATCTAATATGTGTCAGCTTGAGTTTTCTCTGTGCAGACATGGAGGATGTTCAATTGTGCTACCTTTGTTTGCATTTGACTGTGCATGTGTCCATTTTGCTGTGTGTACCTTGCAGCTACTTCATCTAGATGTAAGTCCCATGCAGTTGCTACTGTATGTGCTTTCTTGATTTGCACTTCCACATTCTGAAGATAGGCATGCCACTTGGCCCCAGTATAGTTTGTCCCTGAGATACCTGTAGGGCTAGTTCCTGTGTAAATGTTGTTTTTGGGGTGTGTGCAAAGTATGATGTGTCCCAGTGCAGCATCATTCCCTGAGTGTTCCTAATTCCACCATCACTATTGTGCAGATATTGTTTGGATGGTGAGCTTTGGATATTTGTCTCTCTGACGACTGTGCATCCCATTGTCCTTCTATTGTGTAGCAATATGGGTGATGTGTGAGTCCATACCAGGGCTGTTTAATGGGATTGGTGTCTATGTTCCACGACGCACCCATACTTATGTGGGTTGAAACGGATGACAGTGCATCATATGTGTGCAATGTGAGGCTGTCAATTGTATTGGTAGATGTGATGTTGCTGTGTTGTTGATGTTGAGTGACAAAATGTTGTGTACAGTCCACTGTCACTGTGCCTAATCTGTGCAGACATGTGTTTTTGTGGAGTGTTGCATGCATTGTGAGTGACCTGCACAAAGGGGGTGATTAATGGCTGTGAATGTTTAATTTTTTGTGAATGAATCAGACTGTGTACCCAATGACAAGTATACTTTATGCCCGTACCGTGGCCCCCATATCATGTGAATTACGGTACAACGATTTATTGTTAAGGTTCATGATGCAGGCATATGTGTGTACTTATGGTCGGTTGCGTCCACGGCATTGTGGTATTTGTGCATCTTCGATGAGCAGCAACAGCAGTAGGCCCCATGTTGGCACAGGATGTGTAAGTCTGCCTGCAGGTGAGTTGCTCCCAATGTACTCTCCTTTTCCGCCTGATGAGATGTGGTGGATGGACCGCCACAGTTATATTGACATTGTGCAACCTCATAATGTGTCCAGCGGAAACACAGGCTTTGCCGGCCTGTGTATCTTGCCTTCTCACCACAGCAGTCTGTGCTACCTGGCTGTGCTGGCAAGACCGTGGCGGTCTTTGCTCCACAGGCCCCCATGACTCATAGTACCGTGGGCCGACCGCCAAGCTGAAGGTGGTCAGACCGCCACTGCCACGTCAATTCATTAACTGCCAAACCCGTAATGAGGCCCCTTAGTCTAATTACATGTGTAAATGCACTATGCATTTTATCAGATGGTATTTCTCAACAAAAATCATTTGTGTGTACCATTTGTAAATTTCCCAAATGAGTACACAGTGTATGCAACCTTGTCCTAGTCTCCCCTGTCTTTTTTGCCTATGTTTCCTGTGTTTTGACTTTGTGCTGGACTCTGTTTTTGCTGTTTTAGTACTCTAGGTACTTTACCACTGCTGACCAGTGCAAGTGCAAGTGGTCTCTGGGTAAATTGTATGTGTAATTGGCTTGTCCATGATTGCCATATTTGATTTAAAAGTAAGTCAAATGCTACCAGTGGGCCTGCAGCACTGATTGTGGCACCCACATGAATAGCCCTGTAAATATGGTTCAGACTTACCATTGGAGTGTCTGTATGTGCAGTTTTAACCTACCAATTCGACCTGGCAAGTGTACCCACTTGCCAGGCCCAAACTTCCTTTCCTATACCTGTAGGGCACCCCTAAAGTAGGCCTCAGGGAGCCCCATGGGCAGGGTGCAGTGTATGTTGAAGGTGGTACATTTACTGATGTGTTTTACATGTCCTAACAGTGAGATACTGCCAAATTTGTTTTTCACTTTTGCAAGGCCTATCCCTCTCAAAGGTTAACATGAGGGCTACCTTTAAATAACTTTTAACTTCAGTTTCCCTTTGAAAGCAGATAGAGATGTGGAGTTTGGGGTCTCCGAACTCACAATTTAAAAATACATCTTTTGGTAAAGTTGTGTTTAAATTGTCAGTTTGAAAATGCCACTTTTACAGAGTGTGCATTTTCTTGCTTAAACCATTCTGTGACTCTGTCTGCTTGTGTATTCCCTGTCTGGGTTAGAATGACAATTGGGCTGTTTGTGAATCTCCACTAGACAGTGACACAAAGGGAGCTGTGGAGTAGCCTGCATATCCTGATGGGCCATCTGAGCTAGAGCGGGGGGGGTGTTCACTTACACCTGAATGGACTATGCCTGCCCTCACACAATACAGTCTCCAACCCCCTGGTGTGAGTCTGAAGCCAGGCATGGGCAATGCAAGATCTTGTAAACAACAGAGACTTTACTTTAAAGTTTGCTTACTTCAAAGGCAGAAAAGGGTATAAGTAGTGGACCCAAAACCCAAGATTTTCAGATTACTTCTGGAACCTAGAGGAACCTCTGCCAAGGAGAAGAGCTGAAGAGCTGGGGGAAGAGTATTGCCCCATTGCCTGTGACTGTGCTTTGCTGGGTAGGCCTACAGTTGCTGCTTCTGTCTGAAAGAGGGCAAAGACTGGATTTTGTGGTATATTCCTGCTTGTGTAGAATCTCTAAGGGCCTGGACTGAGCTTGCCTCCTGTTTTGAAGTCCCAGAGCCATCAAAGACTTCCTCTGCTGGCACCTGGACTCTCTGCTGAGACTCCTGCCCTTCCAAGTGGTGCCCTATCCTGTCCCTGGGCCCATGAAAAGTGAAGCTGGTAGAACAAGGACTGAAATCCACACACAGAAAGCGGTGCGTGGAAAATGTAGACACACCACCTGCAACTTGGCTGTAAAAACGATGTGCTACCCATCTCGTGGCTGAAATTGTGGCTGGGAAATCGATGCATTACCTACATCACGGCTGGGGAAACGATGCAACACTCTCTTGAGCTGCTGAAAATGACAAAAAATCCACGCAGCATAGTTTTCCATCACTGTACGGCTGGATTTCTCATGCATCATCGCTGGGTGTCAAAAATTATTGTGAACCTTCGCGGACCTGAGGTGCCACATCCATAAAATGATGTAGGGCTTCACTTGCGAGTGAGAAAATGATGCATTGCTGACTTTTTCGACACACACTCGCCCTGGCAGCTTTATTTTTGACACAAACCAGGTACTTTCTGAAACAACGTTTCCATTGCTTTCTATGGAGTAAGATTCTATTATCTTGAAAATTCATAACTTTACTTGTATATGTTGGATTTTTGTCATTTTGGTCTTGTTTGATTTATATAAATATTGCCTATTTTTCTAAACTGGTATTGTGTCCATTTTGTAGTGTTTTCACTGTATTAGTATGTGTTGGTAAAAATACGTTACACATTGCCTTTGAGATAAGCCTGACTACTTGTGCCAAGCTACCCGGGGAGTGAGCATGGGTTGTCTTTGGAGTGTAACTCCCTTACCTTGACTAGAGTAAAGGTCCCTGCTTGGACGGAGTGCAAACTGACTGCCAATCAGAGACCCCATTTCTAACAATGTGCATAAATTATATGTAGAAAAAAATATCTTAAACCACTATACCTGATGCCTGAAGCTGTACATTTAATTCACCCAGGGTAAATTGCTTATCCTCAATGGCCCTGTACATATTAATTGAACGAAAGCTAAATTAACATGCTTAAAAGTGTGATTTTGTTTTGGGGTTCTGTTTTCTGTGATTGAGACAAAAATGATTGCTTTGAGTTTGTTAGGCATTCCAGTCTAAATTAAATACTTCCTCCAGTTTCAATAATGTATATTTCAATAGAATAGCAACACAAATGTCATTCTATGGCCTTCTTCAGCTAATGATTTGCTTTTTTTACTCTAAATCATAACTGGTCATGATGCTTATGTTTATATTCTACTGTGTATGTAAAAACACCTCCCACGGTACCTTCTACTGAGAAGATATTCATTCAAGTGAACAACCTTTAACTGAATGTCACTAAAGCATCTTAGTAGTTTGGTGTAGTTAGAGCTCGCTGTGAAGTAAATATGAAACATTAAAATATTATCCTGACATTTATTGGATGCAATTGATTTTGAATAATAAACCTAGCTGTTTTGATATTGATAACCCTTTTTTCAAAGGAGAAGAAATGTAGACACACCCAGGCTGCCTCAGTAGTCAAAGCAGGAAACTAATCATAGCTGAACCAGCTGTTTATTTTCACCCATGAGGTAACCATGAATTTACTTATATAATGCAGGTGATAAGTGCATGTGCCATGCCCCAACTATTCGTACGTTGTACCCACCTCTACCATTTTAATATCAGCATATATAGAAACTTCTAACAATCAGCACTAAGGGGCAGATTACGAGTTTGGCGGTCCTCTGCCACCATGTTGGCGGTCCTCCGTATTATGAGTTTGGTGGACGTACTCACAGAAGACTTCCAGCGGTCAGCCGCAGGCAGCACAGACCCCCACGGTCACAAGCAAGCACAAACAGGTGGGTAGAGCCTGTGTTTCTGCCAGACTTATTACGAGGTTGCACACCACCTATGTGACTGTGGCGGTCGAACCACCAGGTAAAAGCTAGTGAAAATGGACAGTATAAAGGGAGACACTCACCTGCAGGCAGCCTCACAGATCCAGAACTGCCATGGAGCCCTTTCCAAACACCATGCCACTGCTCTTGCTCATCCAGAGACAATGAAATAAACGTCGACATGGGCGACATCAACCGTAAGTAAAGAAACCTACCTGTATCATTAACCCTTAAAAACCAGATGTAGCACTGGCAAACATATCATAGGGGGAATGCCATGGGCAGCAGACACATGTTTTATACAACACAAACTCAGTGACACACAGCAACATGGACAACCTCACAATGTGCACACTTTGGCCAGCACATGCACTGCATAGCAACACACCTATAGCAAATATACAAATACAGCTCACACACTCACATTCAACACTGGCCAGTGACTGTCCCCACCTGCAACATGCACCCCACCCTCTGTGACACAGAACACAGACAGCACCCCAGTCAACAGCCCTGCAATGGACACACACAACACACACATCTCACCACAATGGAAACACAATGCCATGCACAAATCACAGAGAGACAAATACACCAGGATCAACTTCACAGCTATACCTACATATTTAGGATGCGAACAACTGGACACCCAGGAAAGGAAACTGTATTGTGACATATCACACTCTCAACAGGACCCTCAATCAACATGTCCATAGGATATGGCCTTACATATGTCACCGGGACAAACAATACAAAGACATTTGTCATCCACATCTAAACAATGGGGAAGGGTGAGTCAGCAAAGCACCACAACTCCTATTGCATGGGACAGACCTCTATAGGAACCAGCTGCAAGGGGCAAACACCTAAATGGACACATGCACAGGCACATGCAAACACAGCTAGCACAACTAAACACACCCCCTCTCTGCACATACAAAACTCAAGATGTATCACATTGCATCAGTACAGAAGCCACTTCATGGGGACAAGTCCAACACCATACATGCCTACATTGTTCAACACACTGAGAACTATATACCACAACAAACACTACACAATGTCACAATACCAACATTGCAATTACACACACATACCTCTACGCATGACACATAACCCCCTCTTGGGGGGCACCAGCACTGAACAGAAACTCACATACTGCAAACAACACCACACAAAGCAGCTAGCAGGCTCAAACAAACACAACTGCAGGCACACTACTAAAGTAACTCAGGATCTACATAATGCTAGAAAAGGGAGTGCAGGACAAAGGTGTACCCAAAATAAACAACTGTTTGGGTTTATTAAGTGTACAAACACAGAACATCCACACCATAGGCCAGTCAATCAATTTTGACTAAATGGCACAGTTCTGTGCCCCTACTTGACTCCTGATTGCCATCTAACCTCTACAGAAAGGAGCATCAAGGTGGAAAGCAGGCACCTCAGGGAATATCTGAGAGTGAAGGGGGTCAGACGTGGGAGGGGTGTTGGGCGTGGGATGGGAGGGCTTCTTTTTGGGATGGGTGGGCTTCTTCTTGGCTTGTGAGGTGAAGCAGGGGAGGCCTTGGAGGTGGAAGGTATGGCCTTGGACAACACAGAGAACCTTTTAGGTGTGGTACAGGGGGAGGATAGGGGTAAGCCCAAGGTCACACAGGAATAGCTTTTGGACACACAGTGGGTGGTCATCAGAAGGGGAATGGGATCTGGAGGTTGAGGGAGTGGTCGTATGAAATGTAGGTGTGGATTTCATTGGTATATTCTTATGGGAGGAATGCTTGTATGGTGGGTGTCTGTCGGATGGCCGACTTAGGGCATTTATGTGTCTTGGGTTTAGGTGGGGTGAAGGTATTGTGGGATGCCATGGTGGATCAGTGGCTGGTTGTTGGTGAGGTGATTGCAGGTATGGGGGATGTGTTGGATATAGGTGTGTCTGTAGTTGTGGTGTATGCAGGTAGGATGGGCATGGTGGCTAAATCAGTAAATAATGATGTGATGCCTGTAGGCATGATTGAGAGGAGGAGGAGGAGGGGAGAGAAGGTGGGGGGTATGACTGGCTGCTGTCAATGTGGAGGCCAGAGCCTGGAAGGATCTCTGTAGGCGAGCCATTGCATGGTGAATGCTCTCCAGGGACACATTTGTCTGCTGGAGTTGTGTCACCAGTCCCTGGATAGCATTCACAATGGCTGACTGACACACAGAGGCCGTACTCATGAAGTCCGTAGCCTCCTCACTGAGGGCAGCAGTGTTAACAGGGACTGAGGTAGAGGTGGCTGTGACAAAGAAGATTTACACCCTCTTGGGTGAGCTAGCAAGGCCAACAGGGTGGGGAGCAACAGGGAGGGTGGTGATATAACCAGGGGTGATGGACAAGGATAGTACAGGGGGGTCCTCAATGGGTCCACCACCACTAGGGAGTGGCCATTGATGAGGAATCTAAAGATGATGATGTGGTCCTGGTCTCCCCTGTGGCACTCCCCTCACTCTCCAAGCCACTGGATCCCTCTGTTTTGGTTGTATCTTGACCCAAGGTCCTGTGGCCAGATGCTGCCCCACTCAGCTTGGGTTTGTCTCCTTTGCCTGCCTGTACTGATGCTGCACGTACAAAGAGATATGGGGTCATGACAAGTACATCACTACCCTTCAACTACAACTCTGAGTGACAGACAACAGCATCATGTCAACTAGCCCCCAGGAAAGCCTACAACTAAGTGGCACATTCATGTGCAATCACATATGCATGCATGCTATCTGGCCTTACCAAATTTACTCACCAGAAAATCTGAATCTCAGCCAATTAAAACTGAATGGATGAACTATAGCAACCACAGAAACATACGTACAACTAGGTGACCTCTCCATCCTCAAAGATGTGCCACAGACAGCAGACCCCAGTTAACTTGTAGCCAACAATCATATCTCAATGTAAACTACTCTGCCATATTTCACACACACCAAATGCACATATCTAACTTGTAGGTACATGATGTACTAACAACTAGAGATGATGCCAACGAAAACCAACTAACTCAGATTCCTAACTGCAATATCCTGGAATAGGTGACATGGAAATACCCATGTCACAATGAACACATACCAACAATGCCCAGCTCAATAGGTTACACCCGTCCCAACTGGACTACATACATTATCCCATCATCATGGGTAGAACACGCATGACATTTCACAAAGGAATACATCCCTAAGAGAAAAGGACACATGTTGACATGTAGGCACAATGGAATGTTGGCCACAGTCATGGGACATAATTCTTGTCAATGGACATTCCTCACTTACCATGGTAAGCAGTTTTCTACACCTGTAAGACTTTAGCCATGTAAACCATGTCACATCTATGCTGGGCACCAACTCATCACAGACTGTAGTGAGCCATCAGCATCAATCATACACTGAAGATCACGTGCTGCTGGTTAGCAGATGTCTGCCTACACATATGCCTAGACCCACAGAAAAGGACAGTGATCCCTCACCCACTTACCTATTGTCTGTGACATTCAGGGGAAGTGATCAGTGGATCAGAATTCATACCCATCCCAACTGCAAACAGTACATGAATTTTCACTACAGACAGCCATTTTTTGACACTGCAGAGAAAGTGGCTTGGGGATTCGCAACAGGTTTGTACAAGGTTCCAGGTTGAGAAGGCAAGGTACTCCAGTTTGATACACATCACATGTCAAAAACAAATACTCTCCCATCAACTGTGCGACACATGGCTCAGTCCTCATTGTCAGGGGGAGCAGCCTGTACCCCACTCACTCGCCTTGCAATGGAACAGGCAGGAATTTGCTGTGTACTCACCTCCTTGTGGCTGCTGTGCTGCCCTCAAATGCCCATCCAGCTCTGGATAGGCCACTACCAAAATTCAGGCCATTAGGGTGGTCATGGTCCAACAGGCACCCCACGCAAGTTGGGAGGACAGCCCCAGCTGGGCCTCTGCAATCTTCCGGGCCCAGCTTCTCAGGTCCTCTTTCGATAGTGGGTGCTCTGCCAGGGTCCACACCTTCTTGGCGATGGCTTTATGAATCCCCCTTTTTATAATGGGTGTTGACCTGCATGGATGCAAAAGACAAGACAGGAAATCATGTCAAAAAGTGTCCCAATCAAAATGGCAGCGTCACATACATGTCTTTATACTAAGCAGAGCACATCATGTATTGCCCAGACTGACCAGGTGTGGCACATACCAGTCACTGAGCACAGAAACATGACTACAAACACTTCCTAATCAGGAGACTAACCCACCGCCCTGCTCAGGCCCTCCACTGACCAGGTAGGCCAACTGACAACTTTTGGGACATGCCCAAGCAATCAGTGTAGGCTCAGGAGCACAATGGGACACATGACAGCTCTGTGGCTTCTGATGAGTGGATTCCATGGGCACAAAGGTTTCAATTCACTCACACTCCATGGGGATGGTTATCTACCAACATTTACTCCAGCCTAGTGCCAGGGCACAAGACCCAATCCCACATTTGGATAACAATGAAGGGACCGGCAGGGTGGGTACAGGCGGTTCCTAACCAGTCCATGTGTGGACTTATGGACTTACAGGTGCATATCCATTTCATGTCAGGGGGTGGAGTAATGTATTATCTTCCAGTGACACAGAACATGCTTCTGGAAATATGTTTTCATCCTACATTGATAGCATCCAAAAAACAAGGCATACTTTGTCCATTGTCAGCCATGTAACACAACAATCGGGCCAGATTTCCTGGCTTCACATGATTCATCACACTGTCTGCACTGTGATACTGACGTATGCTAAAAGCCTGCATCTGGACAAATTTGACCTGTGTAATGATGACAACAGGGATGTGGGAGTAAGGGACCTGTCAGGAGTCAGAGACACACATTGACAGTGTTGCCTACTGCACATTGATCACACAACTCTGACTCTCCATCCAATACTATCTACATTCCTCAGTGAAAAAAGCTCAGGAAGCTTAATCTTAGCACAGAAACCAGAGTGGTCCACAGGACAGGATGCCCTGCGAGATAGGTAGTGGACACAGTGTCACAGCTGCATAGTCAAAATGACTCAACTCAATCCTAGACACTGGTCTCTGCAGGCTGAGATGACAGACCCTATATGAAATGTGATTCTCATCAATTCCATGCATGACAGGACATCACATAGCCAACAACCATTTACTCTGGAAAGGCAGAGTGAGTCCACATATGCCTACAAAAACAAAATAATAGCACAGCCAGACGTGGTCTGAAGCTCAGTGGCAACATACACATGGCTCAGTTTACACACACCTCAGATATACAACATGCCTACACTGCCCATGCTATCATGGAAGTAAGTGTGCTATCACATTGTCACCATCCATGTGTCAAGTGTTGTATGGGCATGGCTGAGGAGTCCCTTCACTTAGTTTAGTACATCCCACATAAGTAACAACATGATAGACTCAAAACACACACACACAAGTAAGATGCCTCAGCATCTGGCACTGATCCATGTTACCCCACACCAATGTCACGCCCATAGCCCTGACTTTACATACTGTTCACCATGGCTTCAATCTAACCTGTAAGGAGTAGAAATATGGTGAAGTACAGGGTTAGTGTACATGAGCACTTACCTGTTCCTCTGATGCACCATAAAGCTGTTTATACAGGGGTAGGACTTCCTCCACTAGCTTCTCCGAGGAGAAGGCTGATGCCCTATCAACTGCTGGACATGACATGATTGCTCCAAGAGTTGGTACACAGCAGCTCAGGTAGTGGAGGTCCTGCTAGCAGCAGTGTCGGAAGGCAAGTGAGGGATTTTGCAAAACATGGCAGTCAAGTCCGCCGCATACACGACTGTCACCACCGGTGGACACAGCCATTGGCCAAAGACTGCCACTGGTAGCAACTTTAGCCATTGGCAGTGTCAGCCAAAGTAGCATTTGCCTACCGCCATGATGACTTCTGCTGGCTGTTCAGGGCGGTTAACAATGTCCAGTGGAGTAAACAGGCAGAAGCCATTTTAGGGGCGTAAACTGCGGTTTATGTCCAAACAAAATGTGTCACAAGTACAAAAATGTTGTTAATGATAGTGGTGAGTGCTAGTTTTGTCCTGGCATATAGGTCCTTCAACTTGTACACCCTTTTGGACAGACGGTATGCACAGATGGCTACTTGCTCTGGGACACAGCACCCCCCACAGAAATAATGTTATGTGACATCAACTCCCAATCCAAGTGGCAAGTCTCATGCACAAATAGGTGCTGTCCAGGTAGATTGTGTGTTCGCAGTTGTTGGAATGCAAGGGGGAAATATGTTACTTCTGTATGATTAACAGTGGTGATGTGTACTGTGTTTCATATACTCACCTGCTTGCATAACTTGTCACAGTTTGTAAATGAAATGCATAAATGTATGCTGCAAGGGACACATTGAATGATGCCTATACTACTTTTTTGCCCCACATAGGTACCCAGGGAGAGAAAGGATCAGCCATCTTACTGTGCACCATCTACTGGCAGACCTTCAGGCCATGGAAGACAGAAATATCATCCAGATCTACCTCCTGGATCTCTGTCGTCAATTGGAGCCAGATCTGATGCCTGGCATTAGTCATCCAAATAGCATACCACCCATCATGCAGGTCATGGCAGTGTTGCACTTCCTGGCCATAGGGTCCTTCCAAAATACAGTGGCAGTATTTACTGGCATATCCAAGCATATGTTCAGTATAGTATTGAAGGATCTACTCTCAGCAATGTTGAAACACTTGAACAGCTAAATTAGATTTCCTCACGTAAGGATTTTGCCCATGTGAAGGCTGACTTTTATGGTTTGGTACACATTCTACATGTGGTGCGAGTCATTGATGGTACGCATGTAACCTTGGTTCCACCACATGACAATGAACAAGTCTATCGGACCAGGAAGAATTTCCATTCCATCAGTGTCCAGGTTGTTTGTTTGGCGGACCTCCACATTTCACAAGTCTGTACCCATTATCTGAGTTCAGTCCATGATGCCTTCATCATGCATAACAGCACAATTCCACAACTGATGTCACAACTGTACCCAGAGACGACCTGGCTTGTTGGTGAGTCACATATGTCATGTAATTTTTCTCAGGCATTGTCTGTTACTATGAAAATGATGAGAGGGACTCATAAATGCACATATGTTGCATTCTATTACAGGTGGCTCTGCATACCGAAACTGTTCATGGTTTTGACACTGGTGAGGAACCCAACAACACCTGGGGAACTCCACTTAAATTATGCCCATTGAAGAATATGGCATGTCTTGGAGGAGGCGTTTGGGATCCTGGAAGTCAAATTTCACTTTCTGGACAAGACAGGTGGACCCTTCCTCTACTCAGCAGAAAAAGTTTGTAAGATCATTGTGACCTGCTGCATGCTACACAACATTGCCCTGAGGGGGAACATCCCACATATATTAGATGAGGGGAGATACCTGTGCCACTGGGTGAGCCCCCTGAAATGCCAAATGAGAATGACAGTGTTAAAGAGGAAGGTAAGAACCAATGGGCAGATCTCATCAATCACTAGTTCAATTGAGGGTAGGTAGGTCAGGTTATGTGATTTCTGTGACTACCTGTGGAGATGTAGGGGTCAGAATGTGCTGAGTAGGGCCTCATTGCAATGTGAGTGGATCTACAGTACTTTGTTATGTGGATTGGGTTATATGTATGACTTTCCATACCTGAACTCCCCATATTCCAATTTTTTACCCAGGAGTCTTCATCATGCCATCCTCATGTAGGCATTTCAGAGTTGTGACATTGGCAGGTAGCTGTAGCTGTTCTGACATGTGAAGTGGACATGGATTGTGATGTGATGGGCCGATTGTTTCATGTGTGTGACCATGTAGCCTTGCTACATGTCATCCAGTGCAATCCATGCATTCTCTCTTCACATTGTATGTACAGTGATCCTGTATAATATGTCTGTGGCTGTCAATGTATTTCCACGTAGCAGATCAAAATGCCTGTGCAACAACACTGAACCAGGTAGGAATCTGTTAGAAATGGGGTCTCTGGTTGGCAGTCAGTTTTCAATCCGTCAAATCAGGGACCCTCATTCTACTCAGGGCAATGAAGATACACACTTAAGATAACCCCTGCTCACCCCCTTGCTGGCTTGGCACAATCAGTCAGGCTTATATCAAAGGCAATGTGTAAAGTATTTGTACCAACACACACAGTAATACAGTGAAAACACTATAAAATGGACACCACACCAGTTTTAGAAAAATAGGCAATATTTATCTAAAGCAAACAAGACCAGAGTGATAAAAATCCAAAATACACAAGTAAAGTAATGAATTTAAAAAATAATAGATTTGTACCCCATAGAAAACAATGGAAACGTTGTTGTTACACAAAGTACCTGGTTTGCATCAAAAATAAGGCTGAAAGGGCGAACGTGCATCGAAAAGGTCAGCAATGTGTTGTTTTTCTCTCCTGCAAGGGAGTGATCTGTCGATTTCCGAATGGGGCACCTCAGATCCAGGCAGGTTCACGTTGATGTTGATGCTCAGCAATGATGCGTGGGAAATGCAGCCCCACGGTGATGGAAAACCGCACTATGTGGGGTTTACGTCATTTTCAACAGCCACAAGTGGGTGCTGCATAGTTTCTCCAGCCACAATGCAGGTGATGTATCGATTTCGAAGTCGCGATACAGGTAGTGTGTTGATATCAGCCTCGAGGTGGGTGGTGTGTCATTTTTACAACCGGTTGCAGATGGTGCATCACAATTGTCCCCACACGTCCTTCTTTGTGTGAATTTCAGTCCTTGTTCTACCAGTTTCACCTTTCAAGAGCCTGGGATAGGACATCATTTGGCAGGGTAGGAGCCTCAGCAAAGAGTCCAGTTGCTTGCAGAGGAGGTCTTTGATGGCCCGGAGACTTCAAAACAGGAGGCAAGCTCAGTTCAAGCCCCTGGAGCTACTTCACAAGCTGAAATATACCACAAAGTCAAGTCTTTGTCCTCTGTCAGGCAGAAGCAGCAACTGCAGGCTAATCCAGTAAAGCACAGTCACAGGCAAAGGGGCAGTACTTCTCCTCCAGCTCATCAGCTGTTCTCCTCGGCAGAGGTTCCCCTTGAGTCCAGAAGTAATCTGAAAATCTGGGGTTTTGGGTCCACTACTTACACCCCTTTCTGCCTTTAAAGTAGGCAAACTTCAAAGGAAAGTATCTGTTGTTCACAAGATCCTGCCTTGCCCAGGCCTGGCTCCAGACTCATATCAGGGGGTTGGAAACTGCGTTGTGTGAGGGCAGTCACAGCCCTTTCAGGTGTAAGTGACCACTCCTCCTTCCACTCTTACCCAGATGGCCCATCAGGATATTCATGCTATACCCAGCTCTCTTTGTGTCACTGTCTAGTAGAGATTCGCAAACAGCCCAACTGTCAGGCTGACCCAGACAGAGAATACACAAGCAGGCAGAGTCAAAGAATGGTTTAAGCAAGAACATTCCCACTTTCTAAGAGTGGCATTTTCAAAATGACAGTTTAAAACCACCTTTACCAAAAGTTGTATTTTTAAATTGTGAGTTCAGAGACACCAATCTCCATGTTCCTATCTACTCCTAAAGGGAAACTACACTTAAAAGATATTTAAATGCAGCCCACATGTTAACCTATGAGAGAGATAGACCTTGCAACAGTGAAAAGCCAATTTGGCAGTATTTCACTGTCAGGACATGTAAACCACATCAGTACATGCCCCACCTTTAACATACACTGCACCCTGCCCATGGGCTACCTAGAGCCTACCTTAGAGGTACCTTACATGTATAAAAAAGGACGGTTTGGGCCTGGCAGGTGGATACACTTGTCAGGTTGAAATGGCAGTTTAAAACTGCCCACACAGACACTGCAGTGCCAGGTCTGAGCCATAGTTACTGGGCTTTTCATCTGGGTGGAACAATAAGTGCTGCAGGCCCACTTGTAGCATTAGATTTACAGTCCCTGGGAACCTCTAGTTCACTTTACTAGGGACTTACTAGTAAATCAAATATGCAGATCATGGAAAAGCCAATTGCACATGCAATACACAGGGAACACTTGCACATTAACACTGGCTAGCAGTGGTAAAGTGCCCAGAGTACCAAAAACAGCAAAAACAAAGTCCAGCACACAGTCAAAACATAGGAAGCAGAGTAAAAAAAAGACAGGGGAGACTACACCAAGGATGCCAGATCTAACAGCATCATAACACCAGATGCTTGCTCACTGTAATAGGATGGACCTAGGATCAGGAAATTATGTACTGCCCTCTGGCTGTGACCTGGTGTATGTAAAGTTGACAGACCTTGTTTGGTATGTGATAAGGCTCAAGCTCGTGACAACATCCACTAATCTGTTAGCCTATTCGATGGGACAAGGTCTCAGAAAGCACATTCCATTGTGGTCTGGGGGACGGTCCCTATGAGATATATGGCCTGACTCAATGTGGGTCAGACGTTCCTGGCTTTGCAAGTCCAGACCTTTTAACAGCTGAGGTGATGTACAGTGCAATAAAATGTTTGGTGTGACCTGACCTTTGTGAAATTGTGTTGCCAGTCATCCTCAACATGACACTACCTGAGACCTCTCCCTCCTTCCATTACCTTTGCATGTCTTCCTCATGCGCAATACAGGGGCTTAACGTTCGGCATTTAAAAAGTGTTTAAAAAGGAGGTAGTAGGCAGTGGTTTTGTGATAGGTGTGTTTATTTGCATATGTAAATGGAATAATTGTGAAACACTGAAAAAAGTAAGGTGAAGTGATCAGCCATGATGGACGTAATCAATAGAGTAGATGCCACAACATTTGAAGGTCAAGGTCCAGCGTTGTACTACCATGGCAAATGGAAAGTGGTAAAAGGCCACTCAACAGAGATTATCTGTCGCAAACAAAGGAGTTCCCTCAGGAAGATGTCACTTCCTCGCAGTGGTTGGTGTCTTGCCGTCTGCACCTCCTGGAGTCTTGGGTGGATGGCCCTGCTTGTGGGGGAGTTCAGTAGCTACAGAGGAAGGGGTGTCTGAGGCGGGTGCTTCTGCTGACAGGGCCTCCCTTCCAGTGGCTACCATATATGTTGAGGAGGCTGGTGTTGTTGGACCCCAGGAAGGGATATGTTGCTGTTCACGGTCCCTGCTCATGGTACTGATGATCTCCTTGAACACCCCTCTTAGGGAGGCCAGGACGGTATTGGAGGCCTCCCACTTTCCCATGGTTTCCCAATGGAAGTCCCTCTGGAGCTACTTCATCTCCCTGAGTTTGGTCAGTACCTGGCCCATCATGCCTTGGGATTGTTGGTAGGCTCCTAGGACTTGACTGAAGGTGTCTTGGCCAGGAGCTGCACCATCAGCTTCTTGCTGCTGGGCCACACCAACACTCCCACACACCCTACTCCCATGTGCCTGCACCCTTGGCGCAGCCTGCCCCCTTCCACTGGTTGCAAGTCCTTCACTTTTGGAGGTGGCTTGCTGTGTCTCAAGATCCTGGTGTGGAGGGTATTAGATGTTAGTGACTGTCCTCGGGACACAGGTTCAGGGGCAACTGGCTGCCTGAGATGTTGAAGCCACGTACCTGGGAGGAGTTGATGTGATCAGGGTGAGACACATCCAGGACTGGTGTCCTCATTGAGGGCTTCATCCATAGGGGTTGTGGCAGTCTCTTCAGTGGTGTCAGTAGTTGCAGTGGTTGCTCGACCTGTTGATGTGAGAGATACAATGTTACAGGTTGTATTGTGACATGTATCTCCAATAGGTGACAGTGACATCTGGCCAGGGCCCTGTACACATTGGGGATAGCTGTTTTCCCTTATTTGACAGGTTCACATACTATCCTTTGTAATGACCTGAGATTTGAGTAACATACCCACCCCATTTCAGTCAACTGGTTCCAGACTGTTTGAGTACCTTAGCACTTGGAGGGATGGTCATAAACGTACATCTTGCCAGCAGTGCAGGCAAAATAGTGGCTGGGCAGGACATGGTTTGGGTCATCTTAAGACTTAGTTGGCTGTTGTGCAGTATATTTGATAGTTATCACTATATGGTCAGTGCATTGTGGATATGTCTGCTACCAATATCATTCAGATGATGCATCTTGGAGCCTTTGATCTTTCATGTTTTGAGCTGTCCTTACTGTCCACAACATTTTATCATGGCATAGCTGTTCAAGATGGTTCTGGGTGTGTAGCCACATCACAAGGTGTACCATGACCTGTATCTTGATCCATCCCAGGTGGGTACACTTTCATATTGAGTTCACAGGCAGATGCACAATGTCAGATGGCCACTACCCTGGTGATAGGAGTTAAACGGGCTTGCCCTCCTGGGATTTACAGTGATGTTTCTCCAAGTACTACACACCGTATATATGGGCGATCCTCTGAGATGAGTACACTTCCTGTACAAGTTTACCTACAAGGATATTTAAGCATATGCAAAGTGGGCTGGTGCTTGAACTGGGTAGACCTAGGCTCCTGACTTAGCCATCATGTGGCTCCCTATTCCTCATGCACTTGTTATGTGTCATCTCCCAAGTGAGTGCACATCATGTCTGAATTTCCAGGAAAATGGCCTTTTGGCAGGTGGTCACTGGACTGGTACTTGGAGTGACAGTTAGGGATTCTTCTCCCTAATGTAGCCATTTGACTTCATGTATCGCACACACCATACAGGTGTGATCCTTTCTAGGTGAGTACAGTTCAATGGCTGAGTAGAGGTGAAAGGCTCATTATGCCAAAGTACACTGTGTTGGCTGATTGGGATAATACTACTAGTGCATTATGACCTTTGCTTTCCTGTCAGTCCCTGTCCTACACCCACACAAACCCTATACAGTTGTGATCCTTTCTAGGTGAGTCCAGTTCAATGGCTAAGTAGAGGTAGTAGGCTCATTGTAGCAGAGAACACTCTCTTGGCTGAGTGGGATCACACTACTAGTGCTTCCTTTCCTTGGCAGTTCTGTCACTGCTTGTGCTACACATGCACACTGTACAGTTGAGCTCCTTTCTAGGTGAGTACACTATTTTGGGGTTTTGCAATACAATGTCATTTTGTATGTGATGCACGGTTCCTGTTTTGTAGGACAGTGCCTGCTGGGAATTGTAGTCCTGTCAGACCCTGGTCTATAGCCAGAGTACACAGATGAGGTTTCCCCAGGTGAGTCTTGTTTACATGTGAGATGGCAGACAGTATTCTTTGGACAGGTGGATACTGGGCCAGTGACTGGGGTGCTAGTGAAGGTGTCTAAAGGTGAGCAGTAAGCATACATGCCAATATTTTTAGGTACAATCTTTTAGTGTTGTGACTTACCCTACTCCACTCCTCCAGGTATTCCTGTCAAGCCCTCAGGATGCAGGATGGCCAAGACCTTCTCCTCCCACGATGAGAATTATAAGGGAGGAGGTGGGGGACCACTACCAGTCTCCTGAAGCTGCAGCTGGTGCTTGGATACCATGGAAACCTTCCCCCTAAGGTCATTCCACCTCTTCCTGATGTTATCCCTTGTGTGCGAGGAGGTGCAGATGGTTGTGATTGGGGTGTGATGAGGGCGTGGGGTGTGTTGTTGGTGTAAACTGGAGGTGTTCCTATTCTAGTGTATTTTGAGTTTCAGAGATTTCACGCTCACTTGCAGAGTCTTGTGAAAATGAAAAGGATTATGGTGTGTGAAGAGGTGTGTTTTATGGTTTGCTTTGCAAGTATGTTGTGTGTGGGAATGTATGTCAGCTGTGTTGTTTTCACATCCATCCAATGTGGTGTTGTGTACTACTGTGGTGACCATGAACTGCTGTCATTAGCTCTGCCATTGGAAGACCAGCACGGCTGAACCACCATTGAGATTTTTGGCTTGTAATAGGTTCATTGGTTGGTTGACGGGTTGGCAGTGCTGGTGGTCTGACCACCTATTTCCCACTCTCACGAGTCCTGGCGGTGTTCGTTTTTTGGCTGGCTTTCAGCGGGCCTGGCTGTGCAACTCATAATACGGTGGACAGTGTCACCGCCAATATGGAGGTCTTTTGACGGCCATCAGTATGGTGGTCTGGGGTCCGCCCACCAAACTTGTAATGAGGCCATAAGTGTACAATATGCAAAAAATAGACAATTTGCCTCTGAAACTAAAATAGTGATTTATAACTTTATGTCTTGTAACAGAGGCCCAATTCTGACTACGATGGGAAGGGCCCCACTGTTGGATTTTTGGCAGTGTTCCAACTCACTTTCCAGATGACTTTACTGGCCAATTATAAAGGGAACAGGAAAATCTACACAAGACCGCTGCCTCTGCTGACAAATCCAGCTTTGCAGTGGTGATGGGAGAGGCAGAGGCAGCCCATGGAGGCATGCCCTCAACATTCACCACCAGGTTGATCAGGACCTGCCTTTCCACTGATTTTCACCTGGCAGGGTCCTCACCAGGGGAAGGTTGGTGGAACGGCAGAGAAAAGGCCGCAACAATGGCTTTTGGGTGAATATGCCCTTCTACAATGTGAGCTGTCACTCACTGTCTGCCCCCCCTTGCCTGCTCATTGGGTGCATGCACTGTGTCACTTGCTAGGAATACTGCAAATACATAGTTCTGCAGCATGGCAAGCATTGGCTTGAGGCTCTTATTAGAGCTGAATCATGCTGCAACCATGAATGCAGCACCAAAACACCACCAGCCCCACAGGAATGTTGAAGTGCGGACGTCGGGGTGCCCCCAGCTCAGTGGCCTATTGTTGGCTGCTGCGGGCTGCATAATTAAAATAGTTTTAACTACATAATAAGCACACTACTTTTGTGAATCAGACAAAAACATAAAACCAAAATAACAAATGAGACTGATGCATAGAAACAATAAGTATATTAATTAGTTTAACCACAAAAAAATCACTAATCATTGAGCAAAATATTACAAAAACATAGAAAATGTAATATGACAGTTACCAATCACATACTCAATAAAATATAACATTTTCCTTCCCAAAGAAACAAGAAATAAAACTTACTGTTCTATAGTCTTATATAACCATAAAAAAATGGAAAAAGTAAAAAAAAACAGAAATGCTCCTGTAAAGCACACAAATCAAACAAAATCAAATAAAAAATCTTAGTTTACTAGAAAATAGAAGGGTTTCCTTTAAAAAAAATGCAACATCTATGTTCATATGATAACTTTTGATTTGTAAACCTGCAAAAAAAAGAAACAATATCCACTCACAAAAATACTATCTTCAAACGTAAAATAGACATCATAATTAATCTATATAAAACACATAAAATAAGACAACATAATATAAATTAATAATACATTACTATCAAACTTTACCTACGCCTAACATAGAACACTAGTAAATAAATTGAGACAAACTACAAATAAACCTTCCAGCAACTGAGTTTCAGGAAAATGAATGAAAAAAGACACAACAGTTAAGTTAGCAAAAAAAAATAATTGTCCACTAAATGAAATGACCATGGTCAGTAGGCACTGCAGGGGCACTTAAATGTGCAAATATATATGTAGTTAAAAAAGGATACATATACAATAAAGGAATATTTAAAAAAATAAAAATTAAAATAACAAACTATAGGCCTCATTACAAGTTCAGCGGCTGGTATAACCCATCCGCTGAACTTCCAATGAGGAGGTTGCCACCATGCTGTCTACCGCCCTGCCAGCCCCGTTACGACTTTCCCAATGGGCACCCCAGCTGGAAATTGACGGCAGCATTGTGAGAAATACAATACCAACTGCTATGGACACGATGTTGGATACTTAAAAGATTACACTGACTATTCCCAATCCTATCTGCACCATTTTAGGGAATTAGGTGTTATATTTACTATTCCCACATCAAACTGCATCATTTCAGTGAAGGTGTTCGACACTAAAGGGGTTACATTTACCATTCCCACTACAATGACAAATAAAATAACTTATAACTGATTGTCACCTACAAAATGTTTGTAATATAGCTGACAGTACAAATTAACTAAGAACATATTATTTTCATGTAATACCATTAATTAAACTATGCATTATATTCTAAATTTTGCTAGAAGATAATACAATATTATGAATACTACATAAATTGACACACACTAACGATAAATAAACACATTAAAAAGTTACAGACATGATTTTTAAACTGGATAATTAAAATTCTAATAATATTAATTTATTTTTCTCTAAATAAAATTTTAAAATATATATTTTAAAAATCATAAAGACTTCAAAAATATGTTGTCATTTTAAATATCAAATTTTTATACACAAAATAATGATATGCAAAATCTACAAAGTAAGCAGATAAAATCCATATTCAAATGTAATTACAATAATATCTTCTTTTTTTAATTCAAAAAATGAATAACAAAAAATAAAATTCTTAATTATTCCTAAACTAAACCCATACAATTAAGTACTGTGAGTATTTTTAAATACATATATAATTTAAAAATGAAACTTCTAGTATTAGTAAATAATTTCCGCATCTACATTTTAGATTTTTTTTAAATATACAATTTGCAATCAAAATTACATGAATAATACAATTTTAAGATATTTTAAGATGTTTTTAAAAACAAATAACAGTTATTTAAAAAAAATAATTAAAAATAATTATTTGATTTTAAAATTTTAAAAAGACAATAATGTTATGCATATAGTAAATTACATGTGATATGCAAGCACATTTCTATTCACAAATTTAAAAAATCTGCTTACTCTTTTTCCCCATAACATCCCTCTTCTATAAAATATTTGCATATTCAATAGTAACATAAATTCTAATTTAAAATTAATAATTTATTTAAACCTTTGTAAAATTACTATTATAAAACATGCTAACACAAACGTTAGCATACTCTATAAGCAATATTTTTACAACAATATTAAACGCAACAATCAAAACTATTTTTTCCCCTTTGATTTTTCTATCCACAATGTTTTTGACATCACAGCATTTTCAATTCTTCAACCCTGCAGGTTTAAAGTAAACCACAGTTCTGAACAAGACCTTTGCCACAATGCTGTAACTTCTAGGGTTGGAAAAATCACCCCCCACTTCAACAAGGGAAGGGATGCACCATCCTCTGCTGTTTCCAACAAAGCATGATACCACAAAGCAACTTCTTTTTTAATGACTTTCTGGTTTAATTTCCCTTCCCATAAGCTCCTCCCTACTTCACCTGTTCGTCGAGATTTCACCCAACTAGAAATCTGGAGATACTTAAATTTAGAAACTGTCCCTCCAGTACCCTCCTGAAATGCAGACCAGCGTACCAATTCCGATCCCTCTATAATCTGACCCCATCTTACCATCCCACTCGTTCTCAAAGGAATTGACAATTTGTCAATAAGACAATCAGGGGTACCGGGTGAATCCCAGATTGGAGCAGAACTACAAAAATAAGGTATCTCTAACACCCTCCGAAAATACATCCAAACATTACATGCCTGTCTGGGGAGCTTCAAACGTACCTTCTTAAAGTACTTTGGGTGTCCAAATTTATAGAAGAAATGGTCTGCTCCTTCCTCAAGATGTGCCGTTAAAGCTCTCCAGGCCAGATCATACTCTGACTTCTTGTTCAATAACATTCTGGTATTTTTTAGTTGAAAAGCCAAATAATACCTAAAAAAATCCAGAGACGCTATACCCCCCCACTCTTTCTTTCTACTCATCTTTTTCCACGAAATCCTTACTCCCTTAGAGGCCCATACAAACGAGGATAAGTCTCCCTGTAGTTTTTTAAACCAGCTCCTCTTAAACTCTAGTGGAATTTTGTTAAATAAAAAGGTGAATTTTGGGAGGATGCACATCTTCAAAATATTAGATCTTCCGATTATAGAAAGTGGAAGTGCAGCCCACGCCTTCAGCAATTTTTTGGTTTCCCTGTAAGTTATGTCAAAATTGACTTTAGCTACCTCATTAAGATCAGTTGTTAATCGGATTCCCAAGTATTTGATCTCTTGTTTAACTAAGGGAGAAGCATAAGCCAAGTTCCAACACATAATTTCCGTCTTTTCTGTGTTTATACTGTAACCGGAAAATCTACCAAATTGTTCCATCAGTGTATTGACCATAGGTAGAGTAGACCTGACATCGCTAGTGTATAACATAAGATCATCCGCGTATAACGCTACTTTTTTTTCCCAGCCCCGATCCGAAATGGGGAAATGTCCTTACAAGACCGCAGTAAAATTGCCAGAGGTTCAATATATAAATTGAAAAGCAAGGGAGATAGAGGACACCCCTGTCGCATGCCCCGCCAGATCCTGAATTCCTGTGATAGTTGGCTGTTAACCAAGACTCACGCAGAGGGGCATCTATACAATTCCCTAACAGCTCTAACAAAAGGAATTCCCAAGCCCCCTTTTTCTAACACAGCCCTTAAGAAAGACCAATTGACACGATCAAAAGCTTTCGCTGCATCAAAAGTAAAAATCGCTAATGGAGCCTTCTCTTGTTCCGCCAGGTCTACTGCAGCGAATAGCTCGTGAGTTACCTCATGGAGTTGCCTCCCCTTCATAAAACCCTTTTGATCCAAATGAATCAGATTACCTATAGCTTTCCCCAGTCTCCTAGATAAAATCCCTGTATACAGTTTGTAATCTGCATTCAACAAGGAGATGGGTCTATAGGATGAACAAAACATTGAGGGGCATATTTATACTCCGTTCGCGCCAGAATTGCGTCATTTTTTTGGCGCAATTTCGACGCAAAACTAACTCCATATTTATACTTTGGCGTTAGACGCGTCTAGCGCCAAAGTCCATGGAGTTAGCGTCATTTTTTAGCGTGGACACCTACTTTGCGTTAATGAGATGCAAGGTAGGCGTTCCCGTCTAAAAAATCGACTCCGAGGCATGTGCGTCGGATTTATACTCCCGGGCAAAAATCACGCCCGGGAGTGGGTGGGTCAAAAAAAAATGACGTACGGCCGCTTTTGCGCCGTTTTTTAGCGCCTACAAAAGGCAGGCGTTAAGGGACCTGTGGGCTCTGAAGGAGCCCAGAGGTGCCCTCCCATGCCCCCAGGGACCCCCCCTGTCACCCTTGCCCACCCCAGGAGGACACCCAAGGCTGGAGGGACCCATCCCAGGGACATTTAGGTAAGTTCAGGTAAGTATTTTTTTTATTTTTTTTTGTGGCATAGGGGGGCCTGATTTGTGCCCCCCTACATGCCACTATGCCCAATGACTATGCCCAGGGGACAGAAGTCCCCTGGGCATGGCTATTGGGCAAGGGGGCATGACTCCTGTCTTTGCTAAGACAGGAGTCATTTCTATGGGGGTTGGGAGTGAAAAAAAAATGGCGCAAATCGGGTTGAGGTGCAAAAATTGCCTCAACCTGACTTGCCCCATTTCTTGACGCCCAAGCTACATTTTCCCCTACGCCGGCGCTGCCTGGTGTACGTCGTTTTTTTTAACGCACACCAGACGGCGCCGGCGGCTAACGCCGGCTAACGTCATTCAATAAATACGGCGCCCGCATGGCGCTTCAGAATGGCGTTAGCCGGCGCTAATTTTTTTGACGCAAAACTGCGTTAGCACAGTTTTGCGTCAAAAAGTATAAATATGGGCCTGAGGGGCATATTTATACTCCGTTTGCGCTGGAATTGCGTCGTTTTTTTGGCGCAATTTCGACGCAAAACTAACTCCATATTTATACTTTGGCGTTAGACGCGTCTAGCGCCAAAGTCCATGGAGTTAGAGTCATTTTTTAGCGTGGACACCTACTTTGCGTTAATGAGATGCAAGGTAGGCGTTCCCGTCTAAAAAATCGACTCCGAGGCATGTGCGTCGGATTTATACTCCAGGGCAAAAATCACGCCCGGGAGTGGGCGGGTCAAAAAAAATGACGTACGGCCGCTTTTGCGCCGTTATTTAGCGCCTACAAAAGGCAGGCGTTAAGGGACCTGTGGGCTCTGAAGGAGCCCAGAGGTGCCCTCCCATGCCCCCAGGGACCCCCCCTGTCACTCTTGCCCACCCCAGGAGGACACCCAAGGCTGGAGGGACCCATCCCAGGGACATTAAGGTAAGTTCAGGTAAGTATTTTTTTTTTTTTTTTGTGGCATGGGGGGCCTGATTTGTGCCCCCCTACATGCCACTATGCCCAATGACCATGCCCAGGGGACAGAAGTCCCCTGGGCATGGCCATTGGGCAAGGGGGCATGACTCCTGTCTTTGCTAAGACAGGAGTCATTTCTATGGGGGTTGGGAGTGAAAACAAAATGGCGCAAATCGGGTTGAGGCGCAAAAATTGCCTCAACCTGACTTGCCCCATTTCTTGATGCCCAAGCTCCATTTTCCCCTACGCCTGCGCTGCCTGGTGTACGTCGTTTTTTTTAACGCACACCAGACGGCGCCGGCGGCTAACGCCGGCTAACGTCATTCAATAAATACGGCGCCCGCATGGCGCTTCAGAATGGCGTTAGCCAGCGCTAATTTTTTTGACGCAAAACTGCGTTAGCACAGTTTTGCGTCAAAAAGTATAAATATGGGCCTGAGTCCTTACTTGGCTTTAACAATAAACAAATTATCGCTTCTCTCCAGGATTTAGGTATCTGTGCCCCTTCTACCAGCATAGAGTTGAATAATTCTAATAAAAATGGAGTAAGTTCTTCCCCCAAAACCATATGTAGTTCATTAGGTAGGTTATCTGGGCCAACTGCCTTTCCTTTTTTCAAAGCCTTTATGCCTTCAACAAGCTCAGCCTCATTTATCTTACAATTCAATGAAAGCTTTTCTGATTCCTCTAAAACTGGGAGATGCGCTTTTTCCAAGAATGCTCTGATCGACTCCTCTGAATTAACCAGGCTTTCTGAATACATTTCTTGAAAAAAGGATACGAATGCCCCCTCAATCTCTTCTTGCTCCACACAGATCTGGTTCGTAAGATCAGATTTAACCGATAAAATATGCCTTTTAGAAAGGTCCGACTTAACCTTCCAAGCTAACAGTTTACTACAGCCTTCTCCATATTCATAGTGTGCATATCGACTACTTTCCCACTTTAACCTATTGCGCTCCTCCAAAAAGGCATCTAAGTTAATCCGAACCTTTTCCTCTTGGCGTGTCAACTCCTCTAATAGATCGTCCTTCCCTTCTAGTCGTGCATTATGCATTAAAACTTGAAGAGTTTTTAATGATGATTCCATATCTCCCAGCTTTTCCCTCCCTTCATGATGCTTATATATTGCCAGGCTCACAAGCCTCCCTCTAATATAGGCCTTAAACGCATCCCAAACACACCATAAACTTGCTGTTTCTTGATTTAAGTAGAAAAAGTCTCTTGTATCTTTTTTTAACACTTCTACTATTGAGTCATCTAGGAGTAAAGCGCAATTGATTGTACTCCTAATACCCTTACTTACAACCCTGATATCCAAGTTTAGTTTTACAGCTGAGTGATCCGAAAGGTGTGCTGGATTATGGGCTACCTTTCTCACCTCCGTGCATAGACTTTTATGTATTAAAAAAAAATCTATTCTAGATCTATGCCCATATTTTTTATTATGAAATGTGTATCTATCTCCTTCACCCCCTTTCCAGTGCCATATATCTATCAATCCTAAATCCTGCATGGCTTGTTTCGCCTGTACCCTCATTTTAGGTGAATTAACCATACCCCGGGGGGTCGACTTATCATGAGCAGGATCTAACAGTATATTAAAATCCTCACCTAACACCACTGGGTGCCTAGATAGAAGTAAAATATTAAATAATTCTTGAAAAGGCGTCGGGTCATCTAGATTTGGCCCGTAGTAACCCGCCACTGTGACCCAGTAGCCGCGTAAGCACACTTCTACCACTACCCATCTCCCCCTAGAGTCAACTTGCACCTCTCCTACCTTAAGCCTTATGGATTTTTTAATCAGGACTGCCACACCTTTAATTGCACTAGTTTGGGAAGAACTTACACTAAATGAAACCCAATTTAACCGTTTAAACCAACTCTCCCACTCATCTTGTTGGAGATGGGTTTCCTGCAATATAATGATCTCCTCCTCCGCCAATCTTAAATATTCAAAAATCTTCCTCCTCCTACATAACACCCTTAAACCATTCACATTCCAAGAAAGAAATTTTAATCTTAAATTACCATACTTAGTCATACCTGAAAAGAAGGAAAAGAAAAATCATGAACACAGAACTCCCCCTCCTATTTAAGCAAGTTAGTAGGACTTTCCTATTTTTATCATTTTCAACCCACCAAACCCGAACCCAATCCCTACACCCAGTGCCTCCCACACCCTCCACCAACACCAACACCAACACCAACACACAACCAAACCCAAACCCCCCCCCCCCAGGGGAACCCTCCCTGTTTCTACTAGGATAACCATCCTGTTATCCTCAATTCGAACTCCCCGTCGGACAGCACTTTGCCACTAGATCTCATTGAGACGCCTTAATCTGGTCTATAAATGCGCTAACCTCCCCCGGATCTCTCATGTTATACATTTTATTCTTCCACATAACGCGAAGAGCAGCTGGGAACCTTAATTGAACCGTAGCCCCAAGAGAGCGAAGCTCCCGCATACAATTTCCCAATTCCCACTGCCTATCTAACGTTGTTTTGGAAACATCTGATCTTATCCTGAAGGACCAATCTCTCTTGGAGAAAACACCAACTTTAAGGGCTTCAGACAAAATTCTTTCCTTGATAGAGTATGTGTTGAAATTTATCAAAATCCTCCTGGGGTTTTTCCTTCCGGTAATTTTCCTGAACGGATCCCGATGGACTCTTTGAATATCCTCCTCCAAATTAAGCACTGCTATGTTCGGGATAACCTCCTCAATTAGAGCAATCACATAGCCCTTAATGTCTTCCCCTTCCATTCCCTCAGGGACTCCCAAAAGCCTAATATTGTTTCTCCTCATGTTGTTTTCCAATGTCTCTAGCTTATCCTGTAGCAACTTTTCTCCACGTTTTAATTGTAAAATATCCTTGGATTGTGCTAACACCCGCTCCTCCTGGGCCTCCACCACAGCCTCCAGCTTACACAACCGATCTGTTAACAAATTAATTTAGGTTTCCAAAACTTCACAGGCTTCCCAAATCCTAGCTTGATTATTCTCTGAGATCTCAAATTTCTCCCTGATCTCTTTAGTGAGGGAGATTAACAAAGCCTGTACGTCCATACCGTAAGTCACTGATCCACTAGGAGGATTACCCTCTGCTTCCAACAAGGCTGGTGTAATGGTAGAGTCCTCTCTCTGCCCTTCTAGTTCCTTAACTAATGGATTTTGGACCGAGCATACAGCTAGATTTGATGCCCCTAAATCGCCTAAGATCGGTTGGGCATTTGCCATATCTTGCGGTGGAAGAGTTGTGGTCCGGAAATACCTTGTGATCAAGGACTCATTCTTTCCCAAAGGCTCAATTCGAACCTCCTCTAGGGAGGGTTGGGTCAACTTGAAGTGTAACACTGTATGATCAATCCCCCTTACTAAGCCCTCGCCGCAAGTCTCTGATCCAGAATTTACTATAGCTGCTGCTACGGTCTCTAATGGCTGAGGCTTAATACTCACACCCAGGGGGCCAGGCTTACCTTTCTTCACACCGACCAAGTCTTTAACTTCTGCTCGTACACCCCTGGGGCGACGTTTAATTGGAGACATACACCGTGAGGCTCCGATACTGTCGCGATTTCCTCTTACCAAACTTTCATTTAAATTTCTCCTAGTTGAAAACCCCGGAGTCTCTGGTAAGCCCCCACGAAGAGAACAGCGAGAGGTGTAAGATCTCCCACGTCGCACACCCCTCACCGCTTCTGCCCAAATACTGGAGTTCAATACCTGTTTCCAGCCCACCACCTCACCACCTCTCGCCGAAGCGCATGACTCCCCCTTCTTATTCGCCGTTTTTTATTTTTTTATTTCCCGACCTAGGCCGGGAAAGACAATACGGCAGGGGTGAAATGCGGTAATGAGGCAACCAAGTAGCAACCAAGTAGCCAAATATGTTCTTTTAACTCATCAACCCAGCATAATATTCTCAAGTCCAACCGGCTGTAGCTGAGAGGAAAAGGCTATTTCCCAAAATCTTTGTGTCTATGAGCTTGATAAACAACACAACTCTATGTTGGTCTATATGCCCCCAGTGCATTCCGGGGAAAAAAACACTTATTGGTAGCGCCTGAAAAAACGTATACAAGTATGCAAAATTTGAGAGTCCAAGCTCTAATTAGTCAAAAAAAAAAAAAAAACCCTCTCACAAGGGAAACCACTCCGTGCTAAACAGAGGAGAGAAAGAGAAAAAAAAGGAAAAACCTGCCAGAGTTTGCTCCTACTCGCGTTTCCTCTTCCCTTCCAGAAATGCCAGAAAACGACCAAGTCCGTTTCCCAATAACAAGAAAGAAAGTTGGCCGCTGAAGAAAAGCAGCAACCGTGGCAAGCGGCTCAGCCAAGCGCCGGCCTGGGAGCTCCAGCTCCAGCTCTCAGACGCAGCGCGATAAACGTTTTCCGGCTTCCCCCAGCTTTCCCCGGCGTCTCTTATCCAGCGGCGCTCTCCGGGGGATTCCTCAGCCGCTGAAGTTGAAAAGCAGCAGCGGCCTTTCCGAGCGCCGGCCAGAGAGTTCTAACTCTCAGGTGCAACGCATCACGTGTCCTCGGCGTCTTCCCGGCGTCTCCCGTCCGACGAGAGCTCGCGGTCCAGTCTGTTAGCTGGCCGCCATGTTCCCCACCATTTGTTTACACTCCACAGGGTTTATTGGACACCGGCTAGATTAACAGCTATTGGGAAAGTTAAGAAAAACTGTCTGAGGTGTGGGGAAGACAAGGCAGATGATGTTCACATGTTTGGCAATGTTTAAGGTTGTTGAAATATTGGGAGGATATAGGAAGCATCCTAATGGTAATCTTTAATGTAAACTTAAAAATACATTTTTCTATGGTGGTGTTTGGGGTTTGTGAACAGGGTATAAATTATCAGAGAATGTCAGTACATCAGGAGCACTTGTTGTTTGTACTAATGCTTTTAGCTAGATGAGAAATATGTCGTAAATGGGTTGATCCTCTCCCTCCTCTTGTTCAGGATTGGCAGACATCTGTAAATCGACTGTGCAAAATGGAAAATGGAACAACAAGGTCCTTTCTCTAGAAGAGACAATTTTTGGGTGGACTGGGAAAATGTTTATCAATAGCTCATCAAATTTGTGTTTTGTAGGTTCTTTGTTTGTTCTCCTCCTCTTGATACTTAAGTCCAATGATTAGAACTCCCCTCATCCTTTTGGGTGCTGCTTTGGTTACGATCAGGTCTCGAAGATAATAATAAGACTTGGTTGATGGCATGCGATTGGGAAAAGAGCAGTGAGTAGAACAGGTGGGGCGGCTCAATAGAGGTGTGGACCGCATACCTGGAGACATACTTACTACTCACCGTGACCATTACCTTTTCCTTTCAACCAAAGCGTGGGTGACGAAATGAGGACAAAAAAAAAAAAAATCACAGCATTTTCAATTCAATACTTTGTCCAAACACTGAACCCCTCACTGAATACTAAAGCATGCCAACCTGGTGTGTTATCTATATTAGGGGTGGTTAGTGAACTCTGCTCCCCAGGCAGAGTTCTATGAGTTTTGTCACTCTGCGCTCCAAGCAGAGCGCAGAGTTCGGCAAAAAAAAACTCTGCCAGCCTGCAATGCGCTGCTCACCCTCCTCTATACTCTGAATGCTGAAGCTATTGTATGTAAAAATAAAGGAAAAGCAGTATACCTATGCATGAAATAAAAGCAGGAGCAAAGAGACAATGCCCCTTCAGTAGATTAACGTGAGATACTACAAAAGAATTGATTCACCGGCTCTAGACACCATAATACTTGCAATAGCCATCTTTAAACAAGCGTTTTCCATGATTAATAATACATTGTTCTTAAGGATTGTAATTGTTTCCAACATGCTTTTACTTTTGGGTAGTCTAACTATGTGACTAATTCCCTGTGTGGATTGTTGCACCTGTTGTTTTTTTCATTGTACTGAAGTCACTGTCATGTGTTAAATCACTTGTGTCACCATCCCCATGAACGATTTACATTGTAGCCAAACTTTTAAGATGTTCTCCCGAAAACAGCTGTTTTCGGGAGAACAACTTTTAAGGGAGAGAGTATATGCACTTTAGAATTGGTTAATGTGCAGCGCTCTAAAACCAGCAAAATCAGTAAGAAAAGTGGAGGGAGGCAGGCAAAAAGTTGGGGGATGTCCACCCTAAGGCTGTCAGGTCAAACAGCTTCTGATATGGAAAGACACATTTTAATGTTGATACATTTGTTGGGATCAGTTCTCCAGGGTTCAGCTTTGATTTCCATGCAGTGGCAGAATACAAAATGATGGGGGCCCATTGTAGAATGTGGTGAGGGGGCAAAGTCTCTTTTATCTTAGAGATATGCAATAACATTAGGGGGTACATGGAAGGGCTGTGACCCCCCTGGATAGATATCCCTCTTTGCACCCTAAGGTCTGCAGGAGCCTGAGTTATGCCTCTCTTTGTCTGCTCATGTGTTTGTGCATTTCTTTGTGTCTGTAGTTGAGATGTGTGTGTAAGACTGAACAAATAAGTGTCTATTGGTTCGGAGGTGTGCATAAATGTACATGCATATGTGCATGTGGAAATTGCAGTGAATTGGTTTCTGTGTAGGTATGTGGATGTGTATATGTGTTTACTAGAGAGTAAGAATGTGATTTTGAGTTTGTGTGCATGCACGCATTTATTTGCGTGTGTCTTTCTACAGAATTGTGTGACTGTGTAAGTGTGCAAAAGGCAAAGGTCTGGGCTTGTACTTTTCCCATTGATTACTCTTGTGCTTAAGTGATATTTTACAAGGTTGCATGTAGGCGTGTGTGCAAGTGTATACGTGGTTGCTACGTCCGTATGCCTGTGTCTGTTGTGTGAATATATCTGTGTGCATCTCTTTAACTTTGGAGGAGTTTGTGTATGACTGAGCTGGTGTGTGTTGCATTCAGGGGTGCACGTATGTGTGAGTTTAGGTATGCTTGTTTTTGTGTGTGTACATTCTTTGTATGCACATGCATGGTTCCGTGTCTGCATGTGAGGATGACATTGTCTGTGTGTGTCTTATTGTGTACGTTTCTGCCCATGTGTATGATCGTGTAAGCACAATCAGTGCACATTTCTGTGCATTTTTCTGTGTGTGTGTGAGATTGTGTAATTTGAGAACAAAAAATGCATGTTTTATGGTACTCTAGAGATAATGGCCCTCATTCTGACCTTGGCGGGCGGCGGAGGCCGCCCGCCAAAGTCCCGCCGTCAGGTTACCGTTCCGCGGTCGAAAGACCGCGGCGGTAATTCTGACTTTCCCGCTGGGCTGGCGGGCGGTCTCGTTCAGACCGCCAGCCAGCCCAGCGGGAAAGACGCTTCCACGATGAAGCCGGCTCGGAATCGAGCCGGCGGAGTGGAAGCTGTGCGACGGGTGCAGTTGCACCCGTCGCGTATTTCACTGTCTGCGCAGCAGACAGTGAAATACATGTAGGGGCCCTCTTACGGGGGCCCCTGCAATGCCCATGCCAGTGGCATGGGCACTGCAGGGGCCCCCAGGGGCCCCGCGACCCCCCCTACCGCCATCCGGATCTCGGCGGTCCGACCGCCGGGATCTGGATGGCGGTAGGGGGGGTCAGAATCCCCGCGGCGGTGCAGCAAGCTGCGCCGCCGCGGAGGATTCAATGGGGCCGCGGTACACTGGCGGGACCCCGCCAGTGGTGCCGGTCCGACCGCGGCTTTACCGCCGCGGTCGGAATCCCCATTGAAGCACCGCCGGCTTGTCGGCGGTGCTCCCGCGGTCCTCCGCCCTGGCGGTCAAAGACCGCCAGGGTCAGAATGAGGGCCAATGTGTGATGTTGTGTGGGGTAGAACGAGTAAAAGTGAAAATATTATTTTCCACATGCATATCATGTGATTTTGGTATTCACAGGGCAGTTATGGAAAATGTACACTGAAACACATTAGAGGGATAGTCCATGGATCTCTTTATGCATTAATCACTGGTGTTGTTAGTCACTCTGTGCAATCCTTTATTCTTCAGAGTTGAAGTGGCTATTTTCGAGACCAAGTGGCATGCCACTGCATGCGGAATTCTGCAGAATTTCACTGAGTTTTTGGATTACTCTGTAGAATTCCACGCAGGAGAACTCAGCGACTTCTGCCCACTCCAATCATAAGTTAGTTTATCTCATTATTATCAAGTGAAGTACAAATTAAGGAAAATAACTAAAGTGTGTCCCATAAATCTGATCACTATTCTAATCTCTTGTTGAATAAGTCCCATTAAAATCAGTAACAGAGAATAAATCTGAGTCAAACTATTACCAAGAATGAAATATAAAATAGCAAAAAAGGTCAACTGTCTGAGAGTCTGTGTTGCCACGAAGGCTGATCAATTGCAAAAGGCAAGGTATAAGCTGAAGAGAGTGAGCAAGATAGCGCCTCAATCAGCCAGCCATCTATTCTTTATCTGTCCAATTTTATATAGGGTACAATGATGCAAAAGTAGTAACAGTTTCACAGATAAAATTGCTCTTCCTACCAATTGGAAGGCAAAGATTCTGTGAGACAAAGAGAGTTTCTGTTGAGTTGATAAGTTCTAACAAAGAGCCTTCTAAACACAAGATATAATTGAATACACTTTTAACAACTTTGAGACGTTCAAGGAAGTTCACATCCAAATAGTTTCTGAAAGACAGAACATTCATGTTAGATTTATGTGCAAACATCTCTCGTCATTTTAATTCTCACATGTCTTCATGCTAAAAGCCTATTCATAAATAAACAAGGTTTTTAAGAGTATTTAAGCAAGCAGAAATTCCAATGCAGGTCAATCAGTTAAGCAGAAAGAATATTAATTACTTTGTTAGCATAGGAAGTTTGTGTCGTGTAAGTTATGCTTCTCAGCCATATCAGGGACAAAAAAAGCAACTTCAACTTAGCTTTACAGTAAGGAATTTTACCAATGTTAGCATCTTTTGCAAAGTGCATGTTGTGCAGGCTTTAGAAAAGAAAATGTGTGTCTGATATGCAGCGTTTGTTTAAGCCTTTAATTCACTCATACAGGTTAGCATTTAAATGCATTTTATTTCTATTTAAGGTCTCTAGCACACTCTTTCTCAGGAAAGTGACCCTAACACTGGAGATATGCACTAACCTGTCCTTAAGAAGATTCAAGAGCAATGTCAAAGCACTACTACTAGAAAGACACATAATGGAAATTGAGTCATATCTCAAAAACACACAGTATCTTCAATATATGTGTATATTTTGATACAGAAAAGTAGAAAGAACAACAATCATTCAACACCATCTAAGAGTCCCCCTAACCCACTAATGTGATCCATGTAACGCCTATACACATGGCAAAAAACCTCCTGATTCTCTTATCCACCTGTAACCCTGGACTACAGCAAATTGAACACATAGACATACTTTGCATAAAAGGGAGGCTTCTGTACATATAATCAGCAAATGGCAGCATGTGTATACTCAGTGGAGTATACAAGATGTTTATTTCATGGTGGGTAACCTCTAAGAATATGTAACCACTAATATCAACCTTCATATGGAGGCATCTATATATATATATATATATATATATATATATGTATATATATATATATATATCATATCATGCAAAGAGTACATAACATAGGGCCTTATTACGTGTCTGGCAGTATGGGGACTGCCAGACTCCCAGTGGCAGTCCGACCGCCGCACTCCAGGTGGTCTGAATTACGACCCTGGCGGTCAGACCACCAGATGACCACCGTCGCCGCCGCTAACATGGTTCCCGATGGTCTGACGCTGGTCAAACTGGTTGTCAGCCATGGCGGCCCTGAACTCAGTGCTGCCATGCTGCTCACTACTCCTGTTTCTGCCAGCCTTTCCGTGGTGGGGACCCTGCCATGCAAAGTCTGGTAAAATACAGTGCTGGGGACCAAAAGGGGGCAGTGCCAGGGCCTGCTGCCCAGTATGTTCGGAATGCATACTGTCTGCTGTGCAGACAATGCCCATTTAGAGGGTGCTGGTGTCTACGGTATTGGCCTTGGCTCCCTTAAGGGTCAGCCTTTTGGGAACATTGTAATACAGTGGTGGTTTAGGCAGCCAGTTTGACTGCCGCCTCATCCCTACAAGTTCGGTGGTCAGCTTGTCCAACTGCCAAATCCGTAATGAATCCCATGGTTGCTAACCTCTCAGAATACCTAAACACCAATTTGGTAGTAGAAGGTTTTTGCTATCGTAAAACACTGATATCTCCAGCTCACGTTAGTGCATAGGACATTCTCAAAATAACTACATAATGTGGATATTCTAGGGGTCACACTCGGTAGACCTCATAAGCCCCAAAATGAAATGTATCCTTTTTAAACAAAGAGAGATCAACAGGTGTGTTCACTCCTCTTCCAACAAGTTAGGATCTTTTAGATAGGAAGTGTTAGGAGTTTGTCAGAAAATTATTTATCTTCAGTAGATGATAACATGGAACCTCAGCCTTGTACCTCAAAACCACCACAGACATGCAATAATGAGTATTTTACAGTTATATGATTAGTAGTATGAAGTATTTGTTGGCTACAAATCCAGTGTGTCAGGATGATCATAATTATTTTAAAGAACTCATCAGATAATATAAAATTAGGGCACGTAAGCTTAACCACCATCATATTTCACAACACATATCTAACCTTTAAGTCCATCCCCTAAAAAAGTGTCTAAATATTGTCCACCATCCACGTTACATAGTTCTATTAATTTATTAAGTGTATTTTATGCTAAACAATGTACTGTTTGTTAGGGCTTACTCAGCCAGCATGATTGGAGGCCCATAGGTGAGGCTCCCCGAGGGTAATGACAGGATAATGGCCCCCTCCCTCCCTGGTTGTAGCAGACAGCGTGACCAGGTTATTGCAGTAGGCTGTGTAGTTTATTTTATGCACCCAGAAGCGAGCTTCTGGGATCTTGTGAGACCTAGGATGCTTGTGGGTAATGGTGGCGATCCTGGGACCTGGTGTTTATTTATCACATCCCTGTTCTGAGCCCTCACTTAGTTTCATCATCTTTGAGGAAGAGAGTGCTATTTTAAGCCTTGTTTTCTCTCTCCCTTTTTTCCTAGCTTAGTGAACTAATCGCCTCAGACGTGCTTCCCATAGCTCATTTAATCTCAATCGTCTGAAGGATGTAGCGCATGCCGGTGTTTGTGAAGATGCTAGTGGGAAGGAGTGGGACGACGAGGAGGAGGGGGACACAGTGGAGGCAGTGGATGTTGGTGTGTCTGCATGTGGATGGTGCTTGTGCGAGTGCCTGTGAGATGAAGTGTGGTGCTTGTGTTTGCCTGAACCACTTCTGTCTGTTGATTTGGGTGATTGCTGGTCTGAAGGTGTGCTTGGGATAGGCTTGGGTTGAGGGGATTGGGACTGGATAGTGGAAGTTGGAGGGGGAGGCTGGACACAGGGACAATGACTGCCATCAGTGAGTTGGCCAGAGCCTGGCCTGCTCTCTGTTGGGCCCCCACACCAGAGTGAATGCCCTCCAGGTATTCATTTGTTTGTTGCAAATGCCCTGTTAGACCCTGGATGGGATTCAGTATGGTTGACTGCCCAACAGAGAGTGATCTCAGGAGGTCAATAGCCCGAGGTCCTGGGTGAGCGGGCATGGGAAACACGCTGAGGGGCTGCTGGGAGGGCAGTGCTGGTACGGGGGTGGCGACTGTACCTGTAGTTGGGGTGGGCACAAAGGTATCCACCACCACCAGGGAGCTTCCATTGGAGGAGGTGTCGCTGTCAGTACTATCCCCTCCTGTCTCCGTCGTGGCGCACCCTTTGCCCTCCGTCGAACTGGTGCCCTTACCGTCAGTTGATTCGGCCTCCAGGCCCATGTGGGATGCAGCTGCCTCAGTCGCCGGTGCCTCTGCTCCTCCGCCAGATGATGCTAATGCACACAAGGACAGGGAGAAAAAACAAAAAGTGGGGGTAGACAGAGGATACACTTTGTCAATGCCAGCAACAACACTACCATTGGCGTACACAACTCACAGGGAACAGCCCTATGCACTAGGCCATGCACTACCAGTTACAATGCTAGTCACCAGGCCATCGGGTACAATGCCTAACGCCATTAGCTGCACTCCTGAAGCCCACAGGACCCTGCCCAGTAGTAAATGCCCACTAAAATTATTGGGGCTGGGGTGCATCTGAGCTTGCCCATCATTGAACATCGCCTGCCATGTCGCCCTGGCCGAGGGGCACCCACAGCCCACATCTCCCACCCAGGTAATACCTAACGCGCACAAAGTCATGATTCAGAATCTGTCCGCACCCCCTTGTGGCTGCTCTGATGCCTTCAAGCACCCATCCAACTCCGGATAGGCCACCGCCAGGATGTGGAACATCAGGGGGGTCAGGGTATGACGGGCACCCCTTCCTCGTTGGGAGGCCAGCCCCAGCTGTGCCACCGCCGTCTTCCTTGCCCAGCGGTGCGGGGCCTCCCACCGTTTGTGGCAGTGGGTGCCTCACCTATCAAAGATGCCCAGGGTTTGCATCTCCTTGGCGATGGCACACCAAATACCTTTTTTCTGATGGGTGCTTACCTGCAGAAAAAAAACAGCAGAAAAGGTATTAGTCATACCATCCAGACTGTTATACTCATGGCCCACCATATCCCCCTTCCCCTTACTCACATACATTGACCACCATACATGCAGCACTCTTCCCAGGACTACTTAGACCCCCCCTACATGAGGCTTACACACACAGCAATCCATACATTCATGCCCCACGCATCATGCTCACAGTGTACTCACCTGTTTGTCTGGAGGACCACAGTAAAGGGTACTGGGGTAAGAGCCCATCCACCAGTCTCTCCAACTCCTCCAAAGTGAAGGCAGGGGCCCTTTCCCAGACACTCGAGGCATTGTCGCTTCCAGACACAGGTCATAGCAGCACTTGCAGTGTAGTTCCTCTCCCATTGAAGATCAGGTAGCAAGTGAGTGAATAGATAGAAAATGGCAGTCACGTCCGCAGTGGTGCGTACCCTCACCGCCGGCGTACATCCCCATTGGCTCCTGGAACACATAAGCCCCAATAATAACCAATGCGGTGTTGCACGGCGGTCGTCGACCGCCGACTGCAAGGGCGCACAGCGCCAGTGGGATTGCCTCATTTCCACTTGTCCCTCCTCACAGGTCAGGCAGCCGCCATTTCAGGTGGGCACAGGATATGGCACCTAACTGCGTCACAGCAGACATTAGCACATCAACTGATTACGAGTTCACATACTGTTTCTGTACAGCAAAAATTGCATATTAATGTGGAAATATGTTTGAATATGACCTTCTGCTCACCATTTTTCACCCTAGAGTTCAACCACTGAGGATGAATAGAAGATGGAGACATCCCGCGAGTACAGAATGCTGATGGACAGTGGAGGACAGACACATTACCCTGACCTATAGATTTGAAAGGGCCACAGTCCAAGAACTGTGTGCCCAATTGGAGCAAGACCTGGTATCAGCTATTCGCAACCCCACAAGTACCCCCCCTCTAGTGCAGGTCCTGTCAGTGCTGAATTTCCTGGAGAGTGGTTCCTTCCAAGCGACAGTGGCCATGGCATCACAGATGTCACAGCCTATGTTATCAGACGTGCTGACCAGAGTGTTGTCTGCCCTGCTGAATCACATGCACAGCTACATCGCATTCCCCCAGGTGGAGGATTTGGCCACAGTGAAGGCTGACTTCTATGCACTGGGACATATCCCCAACATCATTGGTGCCATTTGGTACACATATTGCATTTGTCCCCCACCGGAGAAATGAACTAGTGTTCAGAAATAGAAAAAGCTTTCACTCTCTGAATGTGCAGATGGTGTGTTTGGCTGACCAGTACATCTCCCATGTCAATGTAAAGTATTTTGGCTCTGTGCATGATGCCTTTATCTTGAGGAATAGCAGCATCCTATATGTGATGTCTCAACTCCAGAGGCACAGGGTGTGGCTAATAGATCAGCCCATGGTCCCCACCCAGTTGATGTAGGTATATGGGTGTGGGTTTGGCCCTAAAGGTGAGTGTGTGACTAACAGGTATTGCTCAATATTTGCAGGTGACTCTGGTTACCCCAACTTCTCATGGCTACTGACCCCAGTGAGGAATGCCAGGACAAGGGCAGAGAAACGTTACAATGAGGCACATGGGTGAACAAAGAGGATCATTGAGCGACCCTTTGGCCTCCTGAAGGCCAGATTCCTGTGCCTCCATCTGACAGATGGATACCTGTACTACTCACCCAAGAAGGTGTGCCAGATCATTGTTGCCTGTTGCATGTTGAACAACCTGGCCTTGAGATGCCAGGTGCCTTTTCTGCAGGACGTTGAGCCTGGGGGTGGTCGTGTGTCAGCGGTGAAGGCTGTGGACAGTGACGAAGAGGAGGCAGAGGAAGAGGATGTGGACAACAGAACTACACTAATTCAACAGTACTTCCAGTGACACACAGGAAAGACAGTCCAACATAACCTTCCATTACAGTTTTGTATTTGACATTGGACATGGCAGCCTGATTTCCCTATTTCTATGTCCACTTCCTGTACCTTTTGGCATCTCTATTTTCAGATCTCTGTGCCCCACTCTGGCTCCTGGTGTGTTTACTGCTGCCCACTACAGGCCATACCTATGTAAATATTACAGTACATTTGAATTGCAACGTTTAAACTAATACATATGTCAAACAATTGACTGACTCCATACTTGAATTTGTTCCCAGGGTGTTTATTTAGGTCCTAATAAGTGGAGGGGGTACTGCAATAGGCTGAGTTGCTGATGGAGGAAATTCCAGTGCGAGTCCAGTTTATTGGTATCACAGGTGCATTGTCCAATGGGGCATAGGAAGGGGAATAATGGCAGTGCAAGGTGAACAGGGTGACAGAGTGGGACACAAGGGTGACAATCATGAGTGTCTTATTTCCTGGCGGGGGTCTTGGCAATGTTCTCTGGCTTCTGCCTGGATCGCAGGGACTGTTTGCGGGGTGGTTCTCCTTCTGCAGGGGTGGGGTGCTGGTGGCCTGTTGATCCTGTGGGGGGGCCTCCTGTCCACTAGCGTCGGTGGAGGTGGAGGGCTGTTCTTCAGTGGGGCTAGTGTCAGGGGCCTGTTGGTATGCCACTGCCTCCCTCATGGTGTTAGCCATGTCTGCCAGCACCCCTGCAATGGTGACCAAGGTGGTGTGGATGTCCCTCAGGTCCTCCCTGATCCCCAGGTACTGTCCCTCCTGCAGCCACTGGGTCTCCTGCAACTTGGCCAGTATCTGGCCCTTGGTAGCTGGGAATGGTGGTATGTTCCCAGGATGTTGGTGAGTGCCTCGTGAAAAGTCAGTTCCCGGTTCCCTGGGCCTGTCCTCCCCCTGTCGCACAGCAGTCCTCCCAGCTTCCCTGTGCCTCTGTCCCCTGAACCGTGTGCCCACTGCCACTGACCCCAGGTCTCTGATGGCCCTGTGTTTGTGGGGTTGCCTGGGTTCCCTGTAGTGATGGACACACTGCTGATTGCTGTGTCCTGGGGACAGAAGGATGGGCCCACTGGGTGGGTGCTATAGTGGTGTTTCCAGAGAGGGGAGGCTCTGTGGTGGGTTGGGACTGTGCCTGGGTAACCGAGTGTCCAGAGGTCCCTGATGGGCCAGGTTGGTCATTGTGATCCAGGCATGCAGAGCTGCTGTCATAACTGTGGGCCTCTGTGGGGGGGGACTGGATGTGGCTGGCACCTCCTCTCCGGTGATGTTGAGTGGGGGTCCTGTGAGGATGTAAATGCAATGTTAATGTTTCTGCGTGTGCCATCTTGTGCATGGGTATATTTCCCTCTATGGTTGTTATTAGCAAGGCAGCATTGGCTTGTGTGAGTTGTGATTTGTTTGGCTAAGTGATTGTCACTAGTGAGCATGCTGTGGTGATGGGTGTCCACGCGGGTCTGTGATGGGGGTCGATGCATTGGTTTTGCATGCAGGGCTTGGTATTGGGATGCGTGGGTTATGATGGTGGGGTATATGTGAGGTGGTTGGGTGATGGGGGTGAGGGTAGGGGTTGTTGTTTGTGATGGCATGCGGGTAGCGTGGGGGATAAAGTAGTAAAGATTTGACTTACCAGAGTCCAGTCCTCCTGCTACTCCTGCCAGGCCCTCAGGATGCATGATCACCAAGACTTGCTCCTCCCATGTTGTTAGTTGTGCAGGAGGAAGTGGGGGTCCATCGCCAGTCCTCTGTATAGCCATCTGGTGTCTTGCTACCACGGAACGCACCTTCCCCCGTAGGTCATTCAACCTCTTCCTGATGTCATCCTTTGTTCTTGGGTGCTGTCCCACGGCATTGACCCTGTCCATATCTCTCCGCCATAGCTCCATCGTCCTTGCAATGGATGTCTGCTGCACCTGTGATCCGAATAGCTGTGGCTCTACCCTGATGATTTCCTCTACCATGACCCTTAGCTCATCCTCTGAGAGCCAGGGGTGTCTTTGTGGTGCTATGGGTGTAGTATGAGTGGTGTGTGTGAGGGTGTGTGGGGTGATGTTTTGGGGTGTGTGTTGTGAGGTGCGTGGATGGTGTATGGGTGATGGTGTTTTGTGGCTCAGATTCAGTGGGTGCTCCTGGCTTGTCTCTCTCTCACTTGCCAAAATCTTTGGGTCGTAAAGGGTTGTGGGTAGTGTGTGTGTGTGTGTGTTTTATATTGGTGTGGGTGTGTGGGTCTGGTGTTTGTATGTGTGTCAGGTGTGTGTAGTTTGAATTTTCCAATATAGTGTAGTTTTGTATGTGTGTGTGTATTTTGAGTGTTGCGGTCTGTATCACCAATGGTTTACCGCAGTGGAATGACCGCTGCGGTGATTCGTGGGTCATGATACTGTGGGCGTATTTCTGTTGGCATAACGGTGTGGGTTTTGGTACCACAAGTTTATCACTGACATTTGGGCTGGTGTACTTGTGTGTGTGTCTGTATAGTGGCAGATTTCTATGTGTGGGTCATAATACGGGTAGCGGTATACCGCCACGGTCGTGGTAAGTTGGCGGCAGTCAGCATGGCGGTAAGCCGCACTTACTGTCAATGTTGTAATTAGGGCCTATGTGTCTGTTTGGGTGGTGTCTGCAGATACAGTGCTTTTGGTGGATGTCTGGGTGTCTATTGGTGAGGTGTCTGTGGCTATGCTGGCTCTGGTGGGTGTGTCACTAACTGTTGCAGTGGTGCCAGTGGATATGCTCCCTGTTGTGTGTGTAATGCTGGGGGTGGAGTATGTGTCTGGGGAAGTAATGACTGTTGTTGTGTCTGTGGGTGTCTGTTGTTTGATTGCATGTCATTGGGTTTGTGGTGCTTGTGTCTATGTGTGCTGCTCTTGTGTTGAGGTGGATGCAGGTGGATCAATCTATGTGCTTTGCGTAGGTAGGGGAAGGGAGATTTGGATTGGGAAGAGGGAGATGGAGGGGGACAGAAGGTCCGGGGTGACTGGCTGCCACCAGTGAGGGGGACAGAGCCTGAAAATACCTCTGTAAGATAGCCATTGCACCATCAATGGTTTCCACTAATGCATTTGTTTGTTGGAGTTGGGTTGCCAATCCCTGGATGGCATTCACACTGGCTGACTGATCAACAGGAATACTTCCCGGGAGGTCAATAGCCTCCTCAGTGAGGGCAGTAGGGTAATGGGGGCTGGGGCAGAGGTGCCTGCAGCAAAGAAGACGCCCAGCCTCTTGGATGAGTGGGTACACCCAACTGGGTGGGGAGCAACAGGGAGGGCAGTGATAGAACATGGGGTGGCAGACAAAGATGGTGCGTGGATGCCCTGATGGGTCCACCACCACTTGGTAGTGTCTACTGGAAGAAGAATCCAATGATGAAGAGGATTTTCTGGTCCCCCCTGTGGAACTTCCATCACCGTTCGAGCCATTGGGTCTCTCTGTGTCAGTGGTGTCTTGGCCCGAGGTCCTGTGGCCAGATGCTACCCCTATCAACTGTACCCCGTCTCCTTTACTTGCCATTGATAATGCTGCAAATACAAAGGGAAATAGTGTCATCACATGTCCATGATCACACTTGAACAACAGCTATGATTAGCAAACATTACCATGATACTGAGTAGGCCCCAGCAACAAACTCCACCTAAGTGGCCCATACATGTGTCATACCATATGCATGAATGTCAACAGTTGCCCACAGGATAATTAGGATCTCACACAACTACAATTGCATGGCTGAAGTTGTGCAATCACAATAACCATTCAAAAAGTAGGAGACCTCATCATCCTCAACGTCTTGCCCCAAGGAGCGGACCTCATTTACCTGTTGTTATATAATAGTAGGCCAATGCCAAATGCATTTCCACAGATCCCACACAAGGTCACGCATGCATCTATTTGTCACATACATAATGACCCAAGATTAAGAAATAATGCTTCAAAATCCTGCCATGTTGATGACAAAAGTTCAATAGCCTGGAAAAGGTTACATAGAAATATTCATGTCACACTGGAAGCAGTTCTACTATGCACACTTCACCAAGTGATATTTGTCACAAAAGAGTCATGGAGGTAGTACTGATGTTTATCAGATAGGCTACACATATGGCATGGGAATGGACATTATAGACATCATGTGCAATGTGCCAGGTAGAGCTGTCTCCAAAATCCATAACACAATGAATCAGCAAGCCCCAGTGTAATCACCACTAATGTCAGGCATCCCTTACAATGACATACTCAGAGTGCATCAGTAGATGCCATTAGTGCCTTGGATGTTGGAGAGTCCTTGAGTATTACAAGTACTTGTTGATGACCCTCAACATTTTGCTTAATTCTAAGCAACATCATTGTCTCCATTATGGTCATACAGACCCAGATATCTGCCTGAGGATGAATGTTTGTATCCAAACACATGCGATTCCAACATAACTGCAAGTCACTCCATGATGATGTCCAACAGTCAGGTCACACACCTCACCCATTACACATGTGCAGTGCACTTTTCCACATGATGCCACATAAAGGGCATGGATTTTCACATTGTGGCTCAAAACACCAGGCCTGCCTGTCATATCCATCATTGCTATTGCAGTTATACATGCCGATTAACATGCTATGATACATGAGAGAATGTGTTAGTCAATAGACAATGGTCGCACACTGCTGTCTATTGCACAACATGAGATTGTACCCCCATTGTAAATGCCCTACTCTACACAAAGTTTCCGTACACTGGTATGTGAGGGAATACAGACATCATCCCATCAACATAGGTAGACCATGCATAAAACAACAGCTTACTAATGTTTTTCAAAAGAGAAAGGGAAACATGCTGACATGTAAGCACAAGGAATGCTCCAACAGTGATGAAACGTAAATCATGTACATGGACATGCCCCACTTAACAAGGCAAAGTTTTGATATATAGGTGCACCCAAAATACGGTGTAGGCTCTGTTGCATGTGTGATGGCCATCTTCACAGTATAGACTGCAGTGAGGTAGCAGCACCCATAATACGCTGAAGACAACTAGCCTCTGTGTAGCAGATGCCAATGTACTCATTTACCCCGATACATGGCGGAGGACAGTGAGCCATCACTTATTTACCTTTGGCCTGTAACATTGTGGAGAAGTGGTCTGTTATAGAATTTATACACACTACAACAACAAACAGTACTTGATCGATCAATGTAAACAGCCATATGATGTCCCTGGAGAGCAAGTGGTTTGTGGATTATACACAGTTGTGTCCTAGTTCCCTGGGCAAATAGCAAGGCACATCAGTATACAACATGACATTTCTACAAAACAATCACTCATTTACTGTGTAACACATGGCTAATCCCTAGTTGTTGGGGAAGCTGTCAGAATTCACTTGGCAATTTGAAAGGCATGGAATATGCCCCGTCCTCACCCCCTTGTGGCTGCTGTCCTGCCCTCGAATGCCCATCAAGCTCTGGATAGTCCACTGCCAGAAGAGAGGCCATTGGGGGGTCATAGTCTGAAGGGAACCCTATCCTCGTTAGGAGGACATCCCCAGCTGGACCTCAGCAATATTCTGGGTCCAGCGTCTCAGGTCCTCCCACCTTTTCCTACAGTGGGTGGTCCACCGGCTGTGGACCCCAGGGTCCGCACCTTCCGGGTAATGGCTCTCCATAGTGTCTTCTTGTGATGAGCATTGACCTGCATGAATTTGAAAGACAAATCAAGAGATCATAATCACAAGTTCCATCATAAATGGTTGAGTCAGATACATGTCGTTAACATCAAGGTAAGACTTTTCTGTTTGTTATTACTCCCTGAAGTGTGAGACACACAAGCCAATAAGTAGAGGGACATGACTACACACATACATATTTCCATCTGTAGACTAACCGACTACCCAGCACATGGCCTACAATGACTAAGCAAGTTTACTAACACTGGGTAGCCCATGCTCTAGCAACCTATACTGTGATGCGAGCCACTATGAAACATTACACACTTATGTGGCTTCCAAAGGGTAAACTCCTTAGGCAAAAATGGACCAACACATTCACACTCTGTGAGAATGACTCACTGCATGCAGTCCATACCGGCCCCTGCTAGAGTACAAACTCCAACATTACACATGAGCAACAATGAAAAGGCTGGCATGCTGTGTACAGAAAGTGTATTCCCTGCACATGTGTGGCCATGCGGAATAACAAAGGCAGACTTGTACCACTTCATGGGGTTGGGTTCTGTGGCATGTACCTGTAATACAGAACACTCCTTTGGACATTGGTGTCCATCCTACAGAGATGGCTTCCAACTAACAAAGTCATGCATTGTACATTTTCTGCTAAGTAGCCAAGCTACTGACTCACATATCATGGCCTCATGTGGATCAACACACTGTCTGCACTGTGGGACTGTAAGTTATGCAATAAGCCTCTACAGGACAAATATGCCCTGTGGGAAGGTGACAACAGAGCTGTGGAAGTAAGAGAACTGCCATGAGTGCAAGACACAGACTGACAATGATGCTAAGTTCACATATGGACTAGATTGTTGATTTACTTTTGTACCCCTTCGTCATCTAGTCAAAGGTATGAGGCATTCAGGGCAGGTTTTGCCACCAGAGCCTTTTATTGGCCACTTTACAGGATCTGCAGGGGTAGAGGGAGTGAGGGAGTGGGCACAGTGCCACAGTTGCACAGTCACTGTGACTCTCCCATAGACTAGACTAGGTCCCATACTGGGTGATACAGGTGACAGGCCCTGGTCTCTGCAGACCGAGCATACAGAACTTACATGACACTCCATTCCCATTATTTCCATGCATGAAAGTACATCAGATAGCCTACATCATTTTGGCATGTGGTGTGTGTGGCAACCTTAAGGGCCCAGTGAGCCATTATATGCCTTCCAAACAATAGTTTAGCAATGGCGGTTAGGGTTTGAAAGATCAGTGGCACTATACACATTGCTCACATGACTCTCAACTAACTCATACAATATGCATACACAGCTCATACTATCATGCACATACATGTTGTCTGACATTTACAACGATCATGAGGATAGAGATGTCAGTGGATGTCAGTATTGTCTTCTCAAACAGTTATGTGCATCCAACACAAGGAGGATCTAGGACCCCAAAAACCTCATACAACACAATGTGGCTGAACTTAACATATGGCACTGGCCACAAATACCTGCAGAGTGATGCCCCACACATAAGTAGTCAAACTAGCACACATGGGCATATTCAAGTCTGTGAGGAGGGAAAAGATGGTGAAGTACAATTAACATTTTGCACTTGAGGTACTAACCTGCTCCTCTGGTGAGCCATAGAGTTATTCATACAGGGGTAGGATCTCAATCACCTGCTGCGCCAGATTCTCTGGAGAGGAGGCAGGGGTCCTATAAACCACTGGATGTGGCATGATTTCTCCCAGAGGCGGAACACAGCAGTTCAGGTTGTGGAGCTCTTCCTGGCAGCTGTGTCAGAATTCAAGTTAGTAAATCTGCAGACCATGGTGGTTGTATTCGCCATGTACGCAGTCGTTACCACCGGTGGACACAGCCATTGGCCCATGACTGCCACTGGCAACAAAGTTAGCCTATGGCTGTGTTCGCCGTGGTTGCAACTACCCACCGACATGACGACTTCTGCTGGCAGTCATGGGCGGGTCTTAATGTCCAATGGAGTAGGCTAGGCAGACTCCAATTTGGTGGCCTGAAATGCTGTATTGGGCTGTAGAAGCTGCATCAAACCTGCAAAAATGTATTTTTAACCTTGCAAACTTATCCTGTTTTGTCATGTAGGTCCCACTACTCAAACACCATTGTAGTATGTTGCAGGGCACAAATGGCATTTAAAAGTGGGACGCAGTCCACCACTGCCTATTGTCATTTTGGCGGTAGGAATACCAAGTCACATTTCAATGGGCAATTGTATTTCACATCTCAAAGTTTTGTCTATATAAATGTTTTTCCACATGTGTGTATTACCATCCTGGCCACAGGTGACCCTTGTTTTATATGCAGCTGCGATGTGTACTGGTTGCCATGTCTATCCATTCAGAAATGCCTTGTCACATGATATAATTGACATGAGGGCACACCTGAGTAATGTTAGTCAGTGAGTAATGTTAGAAATCATGTCTTGTCACACATTGGTACCCAGGGAGAGGGAGGATGTGACAACCTCCTGTCTACCGTCCACTGCCAGACCTTCAGAACATAGAGGAACATATCATACTCCTATATCCTTTGAATAGGCAACCAATATTGGGCTTAGGTCTTCAGTTGGAGCCAGATCTGATGCCAGCTATTAGTTATCCAACCAGCATACCACCCATTATGCAAGTCATTTCAGTATTGCACTTCCTGGACACAGAGTCCGCTCAACAAGCAATGGCCCTAACAGCTGGCATGTCCTAACCTATGTTCAGTGTGGTGTTGAAGGATGTCCTCACAGCAATGTTGAAACACCTGGACAGCTATATCCACTTTCCCCTATGTGAGGGTTTACCCCATGTGAAGGCTGACTTGTATGGTTTTGCATGCATCACACATGTTGTGGGGGCCATTGATGCCACACATGTAGACTTGGTCCCGTTGCAGGCCAATGAACAAGTATACCACAACAGAAAGAACTTCCATTCCATCAAGTTGTGTGTTTAGCAGATCACTACATTTCACAAGTCTGTGCCCATTATCCGGGTTCAGCCATAATTCTTCATCCTTCATATTTCAGATCAACACCATACCCTAGCTGATGTCACAACTGTATCCAGAGGGGGCCTGACTGGTTGGTAAGTCACATCTGTCCTAATTGTGTGTGTGTGTGTGCAATGTCCGGTGTTACAACCATGAAGTGTGACTCATTGTTGCACACATGTCCCATGCCTTACAAGGATTCTCTGCATATCAAAACTGCACTTGGTTGTTAATGCCATTAAGGAATCCAACTACACCAGGGGAAGTCTGCTTCAATGAGGCCCATGGAAGAACAAGACGGGTAGAGGAGCGGGCTTTTGGTGTGTCATATCACTGCGGAATGATGCATGCTCTACAACATCACCCTGCAGAGGAATATTCCGTACGTCCCAGAGGAGGTGGAGCCTGCAGTGCCACAGGGTGAGACTAATGAAATGCCGAGTGAGGATGGCGGTGGTGAAGAGGAAGGAGCTGACTTGTCGGAAGATCTCATCAACAGCTACTTTTTATGAGTGTAACTATTTCATTAGATGTCATGACTGTGACTGTAGAATGTACTGTAGGTCTGAGAATGTGTGGAGTTGAGTGTTTTGGCAACAACTAGGGAAATGATACTCTGCAATATTCAGCCAAAGGGTGCTTGAAGAGTTACCCTTTGACATATTCCCACCTTAATGATGCTAAGAGTTTCATTCCAATGCAATTCCATTTTCCAGATCTTTGCTATGTCATTTGTACAATAGGTGTGTTTTCAGTCTATACTACTTGTTTTGTCTTTGTACAGGTACCTTCACCATGACATCCTCATGTGGGTATTTCAGAGTTGTGACATTGGCAGGTATCTGATGCTGTTCTGACAGACACAGTGGACATGGAGTGTCCCAGCTAATGTAAGTCACAGATTTGGGGTGTATGAGACCTGTGCCAAGACGGCTTAAACAGTGTTTGGATGGAAGGTCCTAAGTGTACATTGTACTTGTTTAGTGTGCTGTGTTGGGTCAAGTGCATCATGTGTGTCATCATGTGGGCATGAAATCTGTAGTCATCAATTGCAAGCAAGGCATTCACCCTTCACATTAGCTAAACACTCTTCTTGTATGACCTGTATGTAGCTGTGGATGTGTTTCATTATTGCAGGCCACAGTGCCTGTGCCACAACACTGACATATGTTTGTGTCATATCACCAGATGCATGGTCATTGAATAATGATGGGCCTATAACCAGGGAACGTTGTACTGCCCTCTGTCTGTACCTTGGTTTACGTGATGGCAGATTACACTGGTGTTGTATGTGATAAGGTTCAAGCTGGTGACACAATCCACTTTTCTGTTTGGCTATTCCACAGAACAATTTCTGAATGGGCCCTTCCTTCTGTGGTCAGGGGGGCTGCACCTTGGTATGTGAACCTTGACTCAATACGAGTAAGCCATTCTTGGCTATGACCGCCCAGATATTTCAACAGCCTATGTGCTATACAGAGCAATAAAATATTTGGTGTGACCACACACTTGTAGCAATGTATTAGTGTGTGTTGGTAGTAATCCTTCACAGGACACTGTACCTGTATCATATCCCTGCTTGTATTAGTGTTGTGTGGCTTCCTCATTTGCTTCACTGGTCTAACATCTCTTCATAGCAAAATGGGGAGCAGAAGCAAGCAGACAATGACTTTGTAATAGGTGGATTATTGACAATTTCTGTGGAAAATAAAATTGTGGCATGATGGAACAGAATAGTGAAGGAGTCAGTCATGGTGGATGTAATCACTGGAGTAGATGCCACACCATTAGAAGTCAAAAGTCGAGTGTACTCCTCCCGAAAATGAAAGGTGTTTTAATAACAGTTAACAGAGTTAATATGTGGCACACAAAGGAGGTCAGTTTGGAAGAGATTACTTGCTGACAGTGGTGGGTGTCTTGCCATCCGTACTTCCTGGATTCCTCGCTGGATGACCCAGCTTGCAGGTATAGAGGGGGTCTGCTGCTACAGAGGCAGGGGTGTCTGGGGTGGGTTTTTCCCCTGCCAGGGCCTCCCTTCCAGTGGCTGGCACAAGTAAACGGCCTGGTGTGGATGCACCAATGGAAGGGGTAGAGTGTTATTGTTGATCCCTGCTCAAGGTGGTATTAATGTCCCTCAGAACCCCTGTTTAGGAGTACATATTGGTATTGTGAGCCTCCCACTGTTCACACATTTCCCAATGGAAGTCCCTCTGCAGCTGTTTCATTTCCAGGAGTTCAGGAAGTACCTGGTCCATCTTACCTTGGGACTCCTGACAGACCCTTAAAACATGGCTGATAGTGTCCTAGTCAGGAGCATCCCAAGTGGCCTCACACCACTGGCCTACAGTATCCCTCCTATGCACCCTACCCCCACTGCCCTGTGCCCTTGTCACAGGGTGTCCTTTCCCACTGGTTCCTGGGCCATCATTGTCAGAGGTGTTGTGCGGCAACTCAGAATCCATGACTGCGGGACACAAGATGGTTGACACTGTGCTAGTGACACAGGTTGGAGGGCGCATGGTTGCCCGTGATGTTGAGGCAACCTGGATGGAAGGTGTTGATGTGGCCACAGTGAGACTCACTGTTGGTGTCTGATCAGGTTGCCCAGATGGACCAGAACCATCCTCCGTGTCCAGATGTATCTCTATCACTGAGGGCTTCATTCACAGGGGTAACAGCAGTCTCTTCAGTGGCCTCTGTGTGGCCAGTGGCAGCTTGACATGTAGATGTGAAAGATACATTACTGGTTGTATCGTGAGATCTACCTCCAAAAGTTTACACTGACATTTCGCAAAGACCTTGTACATATTTGATTTGCAAGTAATACTATTGTGACAGGTACAGGTGGTGTTGGTTGTACTGACATGACATTTATGGAGCATGCCAGATCTCCTTGCTGCTGAGATGGGCAAAACGTTGTCACTTGGGGGTTGGCCTGAGAATGTCATCTTGCCACTGGTGTAGGCTAAACAATGGCTAGGCAAACAAGGTTTTTGGCCCATTTTGAGTCTAGTCAAATGTGATACAGGCAGGCCCAGGAGTTTGTTGTGTAGTTGACAGGAGTGATCATGTGGTTACTGCAGTGCTAATGTGTCTGCTGGCAATATCAATCTGGGGATGGATCTTGAGGCCTTTGGCATAATTGTTTTGTACACTGTGTAAGCTGTCCTTCCTGTCCTCAATAGTTTCATCTTGGGTTAGCAGGTCCAGATGGAGCTAGGTAGTCAGACACATCACAGAAATGGGCATGAACTGTATACTGGTCACTCCCAGATGAGTAAACCTCAAATCTGACTTAGCAGTCAAGGGTATTTGATCGAGTGATCACTGGTGTGGTGTTTTGAGTTGGGGAAACAGTGCCTTCAGGGAATTACAGTCATGTCACTGTCTCTACTGCACACACTTGACTATTTTCATCCTCCCAGTGAGAATAGTTTTATTGTTAGAGTTAGGGAAACAGGGCCAATTCGGATTTGCATTCTGGTCACTCCCTCTACTTCCTACCATTTTGCATGTGGTATCCTCCCAGAGGAGTGAACTTCAAGTGGGATTTCACAGACATGGCTATTTGGGCATGTGTACCCTGAGCTTGTATCTGGAGTGACAGATACAGAGCCTCCTGACCTTAGCAGTCATGTCACTCACTTTACTATACACACTTTACAAATGGTATCCTTATATCTTAGTAAACCTATGTTGTGATTTACCAAACTAGTTTCTTTGATCGAATGTGCACTGTTCTGGTGTTTGGAGTCAGAGAAACAGTACCTCTTGTGAGTTTCTGTCAATGTATTCTATCTACTGCACACACTTGACCAATGCCATTCCTCAAGGTGAGTAAACTTTATTCATGAGTTGCCAAACAGGGGTATTTGGACAAGGGAACACTGGTCTAGTGTTTGGAGTCATTGAAACATTGCCTCTTGGGATTTGCAGTTATGTCACTCTCTATACTACACACATTTGACAAATGGTATACTTCCACATGAGTGAACTTCATTTCAAAGTTCACTCACATGTGTATTTATGAAAGTGAACTCTGAGCTGGTGTTTGGTTTTGGAGAAACAGAGGCTATTGGGCTTTACAGTTATGTCACTCACTCTATGTCTCAACAGTTAGACCATGGTATCCTCCCCGGTGAGTGCTCTTCAATTGGGAGTTCACAAACAGGAGTTTTTGGAGAAGGGGACAATTTGCTGGAGGTTGGAGTCCTTAAAACAGTGCCCTCTGGGAGTTGTAGTCTTGCCATTCCCTGTACTACACACACTTAACAAATGTCATCCCTCAGGTGAGTACACTTCAATTGGGAGTTAACAAACAAGGGTATTTGGAGAAGGAAACACTGGGTTGGTGGTTTGAGTAACAGTAACAGTGCCTGCTGGGAGCTGAAGTCATGTCAGTCCCTGTACTACACACACTATATAATGGCATCCCCCCAAGTGAGAACACTTCAATTGTGAGTTGCCAAATGGTGAACTTTGGACAGGTGGACACTGGGCTGGTGAGTGGAGTGACAGTAAATGTGACAAAAGGTGAGCTGTGGGCATCCATGACATGACACTTGTGTGACATTTTTTGCGTTGTGACTTTCCAGACTTCATCCCCCTAAGTATTCCTGTCAAGCCCTCAGGATGCTGGATGGCCAAGTCCTTCTCCTCCCAGTGAAAGAGATGTAATGGGGCACTGGGAGGGCCACTGCCAGTCTTCTTGACCTGCAGAGGAGGCCTAGAGACCAGGGAATGGACCTTGTCCCTGAAGTCATTCCACTTCTTCCTGATGTCCTCTTTTGTGCGCAGGGTGGTACCTACAGCATTGACTCTTTTGACTTTCCTGTCCCATATTTCCATTTTCCTACTGAGAGGAGTGTGCTGGACTTGTGCTTCAAACAAGTGTGCCTCTACTCTTATAAATTCATCCACCATGACTCTCAACTCACCCTCGGAAAAAAGGGATCTTTTGAACATGACAAGGTGGAAAAAAATACAAAAAAATGTGACAGTGACTTACTAAAGAGGGGAAGTGCAAAGGGGTGTGACTGGACAAAAGTATGTGCGCTGTGTGAAAAGAGATGGTGAGGAAAAAGTGATGCCTAATATCTGTTCTGTGTACAAAGGTTGCTCTGGTTTCAGTGTTTTGCATTGTAGATGCAAATGATTGTGGTGTGTGAAGGTTTGTGTTTATAGTGCCCTTTGCAGGTGTTTCCAGTGTGGCAATGTGTGTCAACTGTGTTGTCTTTAAATCCATCCAATGTGCAGTTGTGTATTACTTTGGTGACCCCGAACCGCCGTGGTTCGGACCACCATTGGATAACCACCATAGGTATCTGCCACTGCAACTTTGTGCTTTTAATATACTTGGTGGTTGGTTGCAGTGCTGTTGGTGCTGTATGTCAGCCTGCCTATTTCTAGGCCACCGCGCCACTGCTAGTTTGCCTTTTTTGGTTGGCAGTCAGCCGTCCTGCCTGTTTGACTCATAAAAGGGTGGTCTGTAGGACAACCAACATGGTGGTCTTTTTAGGACCACCAACATGGTGGTCTTTTTAGGAACACCAACATGGCAATATGGCGGTCCGACCACCAAACTTGTAATGAGGCCCTTAGGGTCTTTGGGAAAATCTTGAGGGATCTACATATATGACCCTTTGCAGAATTTGGAATTTTCTCCACTTTTCGGAAATATATTTAGCTTTCCTGGATCAACCATGGGTTTTACACTGGTTTCTAATACAAAGTTGAAGTAGTTAGAAAACACAGAAACTGGGGGAAATGGACTACCTCTTTGAAAAATGCCAAAACTGTGGTAAAAAGATAGCTTTTTTGATTCAGCTCTGCATGTTCCTGAAAGCCAGGATGATGGTGACTATAGCTTAGCAAAGCATTAATTGATGCAATTTTTATGAAAAAAACACAAAAAATATTATCCAGAGCACTTTTTTCCTATTTTTCATCAAGGAAATCAAAATGTAACTATATTTTGATTATTTTCTCTGTCCCCTCCAGGTAATCCACAAACCCTACGTGCCTTTAAAATCACTAGGATGTTGGGAAAAGAGCACATATGTGGTGATTATACCTTATTTGGAGAAAAGGTTATGGAGCCCTAAGCACGAACTACCCCAAATAGCTAAAATAGGACACAGCACTGGGTATGGGGGAAGCCTAAGCAGCTAAGAGGTGAAGCATTCCATATGACTTATTAATTGTTTGAAGGGCTATCCTTTGCTTATTGTCAAAGATAAGAAAGCAAAGAGAAAGTTCATTAACTCTTTGTTGTGATAGCAACAACCGTTTTGCCAACTCCAGGATTCAAACCTAAGTGCAAGGTACCAACGTGGTTTGCTTTAGTCATTATGCAAGAATCTTGTTATGAAAACATTTTTGCTACTTAGAAGGAGAGCCTTCAGAAGCATATTCTTTCAGGGAGTGTTACTTTTAAAGTATAAATCTAGGATTTTAAAGTTTAAGAAATAGGTCACTCACAGGCTTCCCAAAATGTTTACATAAAATGAAAATTCTAGGTGCCTTCTAATCTCGTACTATCTACAAGCATAAAGCTTGTAGATAGTACGAGATTAGAAGGCACCTAGAATTTGTCAAAGCTGTCAAAGCTGTCAAAGCTGTCAAAGTGAATGGGCAGATCAAAAACATGACGTCCTTGCTGGTAAGAGAAGGGGCAATTGGTGCAAGTACTTTCTACAAACTTATTATTATATCCTATTTATGGAAGAGGTAATAACTGCCACTAATGTTTGTGCATATTTGTTGTGTTGCAGCTTGCTGTGGTGGTGATGTATTCTTTTGTTTTCTATTCTGTTCTGTTTTATACTGCATTACTGCATCAAGCTTTGGTGTTGTGTTGTGGTGGTTGTGCTGCCTTCTGGGTTGACTGTTGTGTTTTGCACTTTTATGTTTAAGTTTTGCTTTTATTTTTCTTTGAAAGAACCCATTGGCCATATTGTGATGCCGCGTACTGCTCTGACTCAGCGCGGAAGGAAACTGCACTCTTTTTGAGTTTTGAGCGCATGCAGCAACCCGAAATATCTCCGAGTTACTGCATGGTTTGCTGACAACATAGCTCGAAAATACAGGGTGTCTATTGCCTCTTTGTGTCTCTGTGCTCCGCTGTCGGAAAAACATGTATTAACTTCAAAAAGAAGCGTAAAGATTCCTTGTATGCTGATGAAACAGAGAAAACTGCATCACGATAATGCTAAAATTCTGAAAGTGCTCCCATCATACAATATGTCCATGAAGTATGTGTAATACATTTGGGCATAGCCTTCAGTGTTTGAGTATTTATTACACCTTTTCACTCCCAGGGTTGACTCATTTGCATTGCCTCTCATGCCTCCAGCACCCATACTTGGCAAAACACCCTGACATGCACTTTAGCAGTCATTCACCGCATACACCCTGTCTGGAACTCAGAAGTAATTGAATGGAAAAAAAAGTCTATGTTGTTGCCATCAACTATTACCATGAGAAATATGTTTTACAGACGCTCACTGTAAAGAGAAAACATGATCAACAGCTAGAGGATTCCGGAAAGATCGTTAATGTCAACCAACCACTACTACGTTTATGAATCAACTCCAAGAGCGCTAGAAGTGTAACTGCCCAGCTGCTTTTAAATGTCGTGTGAGCTCAGTGCTGTTGAGAACATGAAGATTGATTGTGAGCATAGTAGAAGAATCCAACACAGATACCCGACTTCATTTCAGTTTGAACCTTCATAACGCCTCGTGACTTTAAGTAGTACAAGGCCATGGGAAACCAATAGCTTGATACAGTTATCATGTTTTTCCATAAAATATCACTTTGACTGATAGTTCATCACACTGTGTACTTGTGGATGCTGCTTAGCTGTATTCCCTGCCTACTAAGTAATATTTTAGTTGCATGTATTGGTGTATATTCAACGGGACATAGCGCATGGCATTTTCCGTATCGCCTCTGCCAAGTTGCAGTTTGTCAGTGCAGCCTCTTTTTTGCACACGGAAGGCTCATGCCTAGGTCGTGCATGACTGAATAACTGTTAAACACAGGAAATAATGGATTTGTTTGTTATGCAAGTTCTATAATCCAAAGTGTGTTTATTTATCATTTTCTGTATTTGACCCATATGCAATCGTTTTTAAAGGGAGTTCCGATTTAGCCCAAATTCCTAAAACAGAAACAGCAGAAGGAAGTAATGAAATGTGGAGGAACTCATGAGTAATACTTCAAGTGCACTATGGCCACCTTTAACCGTCATGTGTTCAGTAAATGTGGAGATGCTCCACGTATAAACATATGTTTATAATGCAAGGATAGTTGTATTCCCAGAATTAAAAACCTGTCTCTAACGTTACTTTTACAGTCAAGCTGTAACTTCTCTATTCACCTGTAACAAGAAAATGATATTGTTGCTTAACTGTAATAACCTACTACAGCTGAGTTGTCCCATCATATTGCCTGGGGCCAGAGCCAGCAGCCAAGGTGAGAGGCAGATCACTGAACATCATTATGGCTGCAATTTAAACAGTTCAAGGCATATTTTTGAGAGTTTTGCGTCATGCTTGCACCACGCAATGTGTAACATGCATGACACAAACCTCTAAGTCAGATTTTTGAAGCCAAGCACAGCCACTTTGCGTGGCTTTGAATGGTTTCATAAATCTGGAGTAATGCAATGCAACACAACTCACTGTGTTGCATTACTCTGCACAAGGGAGGCATTTCATGGGCAATGATTGGGTGTTCACATGCAACTCCCATGGTTTTTGACACATTTCCGGATTTACCAAACCTGGTAAACCTGGGAATGGACCAACACTGTACTCCTCCCCAGGATAGGCCTAACAACGATAAATATCTTTATTTCTCCTAGTTACTTCTGCTTTTCATGTATGCTGCATTCTGCACCGCACACAGATAGAGGACAATGCCTCTAAGGATAATTTTTGTGCAGAAAGGTGCCCCTTCACTCACAACACCAACCACCCATCTGGATCTGAAAATGAAGAATTATATGTACCATTCTGTTTTTCTGCAAAATTAGCAAAATGTTCCTAATTGTCAAAACATGCAAAGGTGGGAATGCTAGGTGTTTTAACCTCTTTAATTTTAGTCAGACCTATGGAAGTTGTTTCTTGAACTGTTTTCTTCAGCCAAACATTTGTCTAGGGAATAAAGCATTAATGCCCTGGACTTGGCAGTGGGGTGTTCCCTAAATTGATTTCAAATTAATGTTTTCTTTCAAATACTCATGTCCTCATACGGTCAACTAGGAGATACATGAGTCAGAATAAATCAATTTAGTTTGAATTAGCACATTTTTCTTCACTGAGGAAGGGGTAAGCTTATGTAAAGAGGAAGTTGAATGAAGGGGGTTGTGTTCTGAAAAATATAAAAACTTTCTCAAATATGTTTTTGAACTACCCCTCAGTGGTGTTGGGCAATGTTCCCATTGTATGTAATTAAAAACTGTACGTAGAGAACTAGCTCTGTGTAAATAGTGATGAGCCTAGTGATGATAGCAAAACATTTCACCATAATTAGCTAAATTTAAAGGAAAATCTTCAGTTTCAAACAGAGTATAACTTTCTTATTCAGAAACCATGATTGTAACAGTTTCCACATCCCATTCAGCAGACAGGGTAGCTGGAGTAATTATATAATCCGTAGCAGTTTTAAACACATAAGGAATTTGTAATGTTTCTGTAGAACCAAAAATATAAAATGGGACCTTATCCCAAATAATTCAATCGGAGACAGGAAATGCAGAAATGTTCAAAAGAGGCAAGTCTTTTTGCACCCTATTTGAAGAAGAATGAGACCTTAGCACCTCAACTATCAGTTCAGTAGCAGAGCATTTCGGAAGGTGATGTCCCTTCAGAATCTAGAAGAAAACCATAACAAATGCATTCCAAATGAAGAGGAAAACAGTGAAATGGCAATACAGATATAGGACCATAGTGAAATCAGTGAAGTCTGTTTCAGCTAAAGAAGAGATGCATGTACTCCATGCAATGAACTGTGTGAGGAATTTGAAGGAAAACTTATCAATATCAAGAAAGTAACCAGAGTCTGTCTCAGCAAAAAGAGGGACTTCATGTAGTAAAGGAGAAACAATAGGCTCTTCCAAAGGTGGTTGGTCATAGTTAAAAGCAGAAGTTGAAAACTGTAGACTCATGTCAAAGTGTATCCTGTGTTAGCAGTAGCAACAGGAACTAGTGGAAATTCAGCATCTGAAGTCCCCACCCAGGGAGAAGTAATAATTGTATTACTTAATGCTTGTAGAGGGATTTCATGCAGGGTAGAAAGAGGAGGTAGGGAACTACCCAGGAGCCCTCGTGGCCTGCTGTTTAGGTCTGGCCACATGCTGTGGCTTAATCAGAACATTTGAAACAAATCATTTGTTTCTACAGCCAGCAAGTGGTGCCTGGATCACAGTTCTGGTACATGTAACAAAGTCACCATCAGAAACAAATGCCAAGCTAAAATGTGTAATCTAAAATGGAGTCCCTTCGTGGGTCCTAACGTGCTTCACCACGTTATTTTCACATTGGAAATCTAGGTGTAGCTGCCTTTTCCAGTCATTCCCATCTTCTATAGTTGTGGCCTCCCTGGGCCAAGACAACACGGATGCTGGATAAGCAGTTGTGGTCTCCAGGGTGAATAGGGTACACACGTTAGTGATAGAGAAGTACTGGGGCTCCAATGAAGGATGTGGAGGCACCAGCCTTTCAGCTGTGGCAAACTGCTGATTTGCTCAGGGGTAGCTTTTTATGGAAGGCTTGATATGTTTGATGATTAGAACAATTTAGGGGTACCAGGGAACCCCTTCAACAAAAGTAATTCCTGTTTTGCTCCATGGCAGTCACAGGCTCTCTCTGACTCTTCCCACACCAAGAACACACTCATCTCTTTTCGTGCACTGTCAGAGACACAGCTTCCTTCTGTCATCAGCCTGTCGGGGTTCTAAGCAGACCTTCTGCTCCTCATAACAGAAAGGGAAGCATTCAGGACATGTCCCTTCCCTTATGGGGACAGCTGCCAGTCAGACATCACTTCTATAGCAGAAAGTCAAAACATGAGGAGACGTCATGGTCACTGTGATTATTTAGGAGTTTTAAATTACTTTTTTCGAGGAGTGTTAAAAGCTTATTTGTTTAAATGAGGAATGGTGTATGAGGGGCTTGTGGGATGGGTAATTGACTATATTGGGATGTTACCTATGGCTAAGATTATAACACAGTATCCAATGAACAAAAGCATTTCAAGTTGTGACGGTTGAACTCCAAGTAATAGGTTAGGAACTCCACTCTCTGAATGATGCTCTCATGTGGGTAACATGACTGATTTACAACAGGAACAAACAAGTTTACAACTTTTTTCTTATTCACAAAATCCATCTGTATGTTACTACTACAACAAAATTAAACATTAGTAAGTCCAGCACCACACTAGGCCAACAATTGGTACTGCAATGCACTCCAATAAAAATAATAGATATAGGAATTCAAATAAAACCCCAGAGGAAATATTGCTAAATGTAATAAAATTATTTAAAATAGTTCAAAGTTTAAATATTATAAAAAGATAGTAATTATGTATTACTTAATTATAAAAAATGTTAATGCCCTATTTGAATTTTAAAATTAATATAACAATCATTTTGGTAAAATATAACTTAATTAATAGTAATTCATTCTCTACTTCACTTTTAATAGTTCTTAATACTTTCGTTGGTGTTAGAAATGGGCTCTTTGGTTGGCAGTCAGGTTATCCCCTGTATAAGCAAGGAACCTCACTCTTGTCAGGGCAAAGGAGAAACACACCTGGTTAACCCCCACTCACCCCCCTGGTAGCTTGGCACGAGTAGGAAGACTTATACCACAAGCAATGTGTAAAGTATTTGTACCAACACACACAGTAATACAACAAAGACACTACAAAATGGACACCAAACCAGTTTCTAACCAAAACAACAAAAATCCCACATACACAAGTCAAGATATGAATTTTCAAAAGAATAAGGGGGTCATTCCAAGGGTGGATGACCACGGAAGCACCGCCAACAGGCTGGCGGTGCTTCCCTGCCCATTCTGACCGCGGCGGTAAAGCCGCGGTCAGAAAAGGGGATCCGGAGGTTTCCCGCCGGATTTCCCCTGTCTGGGCTGAATCTCCATAGCGGCGCTGCAAGCAGCGCCGCCATGGAGATTCCGACCCCCTTCCCGCCACCCTGTTTCTGGCGGGAAGGGGGCATGGGCATGGGCAGTGCAGGGGCCCCCTAACAGGGCCCCAGCATGATTTTCACTGTCTGCTTAGCAGACAGTGAAAATCGCGACAGGTGCAACTGCACCCGTCGCACCCCTGCAACACTGCCGGCTCCATTCGGAGCCGGCCTCTGTGTTGCAGGGCCTTTCCCGCTGGGCCGGCGGGCGCTCCTTTGGCGGGCGCCCGCCGGCCCAGCGGGAAAGCCAGAATGGCCGCTGCGGTCTTTTGACCGCTGTGCGGCCAGATGGCGGTGACCGCATGGCGGGCGGCGGTCAGAATGACCGCCTAAGAGTCTTACTCCATAGAAAACATTCGAAACGTTGATTTTACACACAGTACCTGGTTTGCGTAAAAAATAAAGACAAATGTGTTACTCACAGTTGAAGCCATGTGTTCCTTCTTCTCCGACGATGCATAGTTTTTCTTTCCCACAAAGAGCAATGCGTTGATTTCCGGATGGGGCACCTTGGATCCGTGCAGGTTCATGATGATTTTGATGCCCAGTGACCATGCGTGAGAAATCCGGTTGTACAGTGTTAGAACACCACTCTGCATGGGGTTTGTGTCATTATCAGCAGCCGCAAGTGGGTGTTGCATGGTTTCTCCAGCTGCGATGCATTGATCTCCCACCCACAATGTAGGTGGAGTGAGGATTTCAGCCGCAAAGCGGATGGCGCATCGTCTGTCAGCCGCGTTGCAGACAGTGCATCGAACATTTCCCCGCACGGAGCTCTGTGCGTGGATTTCAGCTCTTGTTCTGCCAACGTCATCTTTCAAGGGCCCAGGGACTGGATAGGGCACCGCTTGGCAGGGTAGGAGTCTCAGCAGAGAGCCCAGGTGCATGCAGAGGAAGTCTTTGATGGGCCTGAGACTTCAAAACAGGAGGCAAGCTCAGTTCAAGTCCTTGGAGATTCTTCTTCAAGCAGGAATGCACAACAAAGTCAAGTCTTTGTCCCCTTTCAAAGACAGAAGCAGCAACTGCAGGATAGTCCAACAAATCACAGGCAGGGGAAGCACTTCTCCTCAGCTCCTTCAGCTCTCCTCCATGGCAGATGTTCCTCTTGGTTCCAGAAGGGATCTTGAAGAAATCTAGAGTCTGGGGTTTTTGGGCCACTACTCATACCCCTTTCTACCTTTGAAGTAGGCAAATTTCAAAGGAAATTCTCTGTTGTTTACAGGATTCTGCCTTGCCCAGGCCAGGCCCCGACACACCCCAGGGGGCTGGAGACTGCATTACGTGAGAGAAGGTATAGCCTATTCATGTGTAAGTGACCAATCCTCCCTCCACTCCAGCCCAGATGGCTCATCAGGATATGCAGTCTACACCCCAGCTCCCTTTGTGTCACTGTCCAGAGCAGATTTACAAACAGTCCAAGTGTCAGTTTGACGCAGACAGGTAATCAACAAACAAAATCACAGAATGGTTAAAGCAAGAAAACGCCTCCTTTCTAATAGTGACATTTTCAAGCTAACAATCTAAAAACGAACTTCACCAACAGATGTATTTTTAACTTGAGAGTTCAGAGACCCGAAACTCCATATTTCTATCTGTTCTCAAAGGGAAACTACACTTTAAGGTTATTTAAAGGCAGCCCCCATGTTAACCTAGGAGAGAGATAGGCCTTGCAACAGTGAAAACCGAATTGGGCAGTATTTCACTGTTATCACATGTCAAACACATCAGTACATGTCCCACCTTTAACAAACATTGTACCCTGCCCAAGAGGCTACTTAGGGCCTACCTTAGGACTACCTTACATGTACAAAAAGGGAAGGTTTGGGCCTGCCAAGAGGCCACACTTGCCAAGTCGAATTGACAGTTTAAACTGCACACACAGACACTGCAGTGGTAGGTCTGAGCCATGTTTAAAGAGCTACTTATGTGGGTGGCACAATCAGTGCTGAAGACCCACTAGTAACATCTGGGTAACAGGCAATGGGCACCTCTAGTACACTTTACTAAGGACTTACTAGTAAATCAAATATTCCAATCATGGATAAACCAATCGACAATACAATTTACACAGAGAACATATGAACTTTAGCACTGGTTAGCAGTGGTAAAGTGCCAAGAGTCCTAAAGCCAACAATAACTGGTCAGAAAAATTAGGAGGGAGAAGGCAAAAAGTGTAAGATTGACCCTGCAAAAAGTGCCAGGTCCAACGGGTGGAAATTTATTTTTTAACTTAAACTTCAGAAAGATAATTAAAATTAATTTAGTATATTTCCATTTATTGAGGTTGTGCATTCAAAATTATACTATGGGTGCTTTCGCATTTGTTTTTATTTTTTCCATGTTAACAAAATCTATTAAATTAATTTACCTAAATATATATTTAATATTGTGTCAAACTAAATAGACTTTTTTATTTTTTCCATACTTTGCAGAGCAGAGATCCCTGCCCTGAGTGTGGACTCTTCATGTGGTGAAGTAAAGGGAAAATGAAAAAAACACTTTTCAGACGTTGTCAGCATAGCGTATGCTTATTACCATCAGAAAACCTCACATATGCCAGTCACCCCAGGCTGCTTGCAGGCTGTCTGACCAACGTCTGCTCCCGAATCCTCTCTCACAGTATTCCAGAACATTAAACAATGGTTCCATAACAAAGCCTAGACCTGAATATTACAATACAGATATAGGAATACATCTATGTGGCACTAAGCTTAGATATGACACATTTTTTTCCACTTTTGTGAAAATAAAAAATCTATATCAAGAGAACCAAGATCTAAAACATAAATGGGAAAACAAAATAAAAATACCAATGAAATAATCAATATAAAATGCAGTGCATAAGAATAAGATGAGAAATAGGACTATACCTATACTGTACAACATTGTCTATGCCTCACAGCTAACAGACAAACCCTTTCACTCCTGCGCATAGGAACAAAGCTGCTTTATTTTTGAATATTTGCATTGTAACCTCTTGTGTTTTTTTAGGATTATCACTCTCAGGTCCTCTGTTAGGACTATCATTTCTATCACTGTTTGACACTTTAATTACTTTAGATTTGTTTCATCAATGTCAACCTATCACCCTCCCAGCAAAACCACATACTCTGTCCGCTACAACAGGCTCATAAAAGTTTTGATCACCTTTGCTTACAAAGTCAGTTTTTTTCACATGGATGGAATTACCACCACAATTGGTGTATCTTTCTCCCTGTTTCTTTGCTCATAATACAGTCTTTGTTTATTCAGAGCTCTAAATATATTAGATCTGCAATGGAATATAAGTCTTTCGATAATTGTTGGTCCTTTAACAACTTAGACATCCAAGGAGGTCTAAACTGTGTGGACAGTTTCCTATTTTTGAGTAGTTCAAATTGAGACACACTATTAGATGAATAAGGTGTAATTCTGTAGACCCACAACATAGTTTGGACTGCTGTAGTAACCACACAGTTGTCCTGTAAAGCCCGTCTCACAATTCCCCCAACACCCTGTTCAATGAGGCCGTTGCTTTGTGGGCGATATAGCAAGCTCTTTACATGTTTGATAGATTAAAAAAACTTAAAAAAAACTCTCCCAAGTTGGTCAAAACAAACTGCACACAGTTGTCATCAACTACTTCTTCTGGTAGTCCTTCACATATGAACACATCTTTTAAAAATGTTATCTCACCTTAGAATTAGGGTCACTTATGAATCTAACCTGTGGACATTTAGAATAATAATCTATGAGTACCAAGGCATAATGAGTCTGAGATGAAAGTGAGTTGAAAGGTCCTAATAAATCTATTGCCTGTTTTTTCCATGGATCTGAAGGACATTCTATAATGATCTGTCATATGTAGCACATATCACACATTTTTTATCACTATCCATTTGTGGACCCCAATATGATTCAAATATTCTACACCTAGTTAAAGTAGCTCCCAAATGTCCCTCGTGAGCTTTTTCCAGTATCTGTTTTCTGAAATCAATTGGAACTACTAATTTATCTAATCTCATGAGACCATCTTCTATGGTTATCTTCGGCAATTTTACAAAATGGTTGAATCATCACACTAATCGCTTACTCTCTTGGGCAGCCTTTGACTATAAACCTTGACAATGTCTTTAACACTGAATCTTTCTCTGAGGCCTCTTTCCATTTTTTCTTCGAAAATAAACTGACATTTTCTAACCTCATTGTTGCAATCAAACATGCCTCATCATCATTTTCCTCAGTTCCTGTAAACTCATCTTTGGTGAAAAATCTAGATAGGTACTCTGCCCTAACATTTTTCATTCCTGAAATGTGAAAAACATCAAAGTGAAATTAAAGCAATCTAGCTGCAAACTTAGTTAGCCTGGGAGTACTCTTTTTTACATTAATACCACTCAGAGTAGACACTAGTGGTTTATGATCATCTGTTTAAAAAATTAAGTGTCTACCCCATATGTAACTCTTAAACTTCTCCATAACCCAGCAATATGCTAAACCTTAATTTTCTATAACAGAGAAGTGAATTTCTGATTATTTCAGAGTCCTGGATGTGAAACCAATAGTGCACTCATGTTCACCCGACTTCTGAGAAAGAACTGCTCCTAATCCTACATTACTTGCATCAACTGTAAGTGCACCCTTGAAATTATGGTCATATGCTTTAACTAATTTTACTGATAACACTTGTTCTTTGATATCACTAAACACCTCATCACACTCTGCACTCCATATGAAATCCACTCAAGATTTGAGTAGCATTGAAATGGGCCAAACGTTTGATGCAAAATCTGGAATGAATCTAGAATAGAATTCACACTGCCTCAAAAATGATTTGACACTAGTCTTGTCTGTTGGAGGTGGTGCTTTTACAATCACATCAACCAACCCTGGCTTGGGGTGAATACCATCACATGCAATCACTTGACCCAGATACTCAACTGATTCTTTAAATAATTCACACTCTTTTTACAACACCCACATTTTGAAAGATAAAAAGTACACTTTGAAAGATTCATCATGTTCTTTATGCTCTTTAGCATACATCAACACATCATCTTGAAAAATAAAAACATTTGTTATCTCCTTCAGCACTATTGTCATAACTCTCTGAAACACTGAAGCTGCAGACGCTAAGGCAAAAGGCATATAGAGTATTGGTAGGTTCCCCACAGGAATATAAATATGGCAAGATGACAACATTACGGTTCTAACTCCACTTGGTGAGATGCTGAAGCTAGATCTATTTTTTTTAAGTACTTAGCCCCTGAAATGGTCCACAACCATGGTACATCTCATTTATTTTGGGAAGGGGGAGTACATCAAACCATATTTCCTTGTTGAGTGCCCTCAGATCCACACACAGTCATAGTTCCCGGTTTCTTTTTCAAGTTACCACCAATGGCGAAAGCCACAATGAGGACTCAACATGCTCATTGATACCTTTACTGCATAAACCTTCTAATTCTCTTTCCAGATCACTCCTGACACTGAAAGGCACTCCCCTTAATTTATGAATAAAGGGGATAGCATTCTCTTTGGTTCTGTTTTTGTGTTTGAATCCTTTTATCTTACCTTGTTTACCAGAGAACACCTTGGGATAATGGTTTAATAATTTCTCAGTGCCATTTTCCTCGTGCACTACTGTCACCTGTTTGCTTGTGCCTGGCTGCAGAATCATGCCAAACTGTCCCTGATGGAACCACCCCGGTATGTTTAACCCTTTCACTGCTACATAAACCTTTCCATATATCTGCCTCAAAAAGTCTGAATACCCTGAAAATACCCCTGCAAATAAATGTTTCCTCATTCATATGATACTGGAGATCTATCTGGTGGCATTAATGTGTGATCACTCCATTTTTGTAGAAAGGACTCTTGAGTTACCATGGTGATCTTGGTACCTGAATCTAATAGCAACCTCACCACTTTGTCACTGATTTGAATATCAACAAATGGATTGACGCAGTGCTCTGGGCTTCCTTGTTTGATCTCACTATCAGACACAACAAGAACCATATATTGTACTTCATTTATCAGCTCATCTACATTACTTCCAAACTCCACACATACTGCAGTAACGTAAGTTGTTTTATGGTAAGTACTCTGGCATACCTTAGCAAAATGTCCTAGTTTCATACAACTTCGACATTGGACATGCCTAACTGGACAAGCCTTGCCTCCCGTAACATTTTGTGCATGACCTCATCTAAAACATATATTAGATTGGTTTAAAAATAAATTATTATGACAATGTCTATTCATCAGAGTCTTTGGTATTCCAACTTTGCTACCTTTTACTTCCTTTGTTTTTACACTACTGATCTGTTCTTGTTCTTTAGCATATAATTGTTTTTTGCAGCCTTGACAGCTGTTTTAATACTCTTCACCAGCCTAATAGTTTCAGATAAGTGAAGGGTTTCCCATTGATAATGATGTTTGCTTAAAGGCTCTATCTTGACAATGACCAATAAACCGATCACAGATCAGTTGATCCGTGAAAATTTCAAATGACTTTCTGAACTAAGTTTTCTCAAAACAGATAGATATGCGTCCACATTTTCACTATGTTTCTCTTCCCGCTTAAGAAATGTGTGTCTCAGTACTACAATGCTCGGTGGCATATCAAACCTTTCCACCAGTTTGTTTAAAGCTTCCTGGAAATCATCCACATCTTCTCCTTCCACTGCTTTAACATCAAGTAGATGTTTGAGAATAGATCATCCTTCAAATCCCAGATAATGCAACAGTAAACATGTCCTTCATTCTGATCTACATCTTGAAGCACCAATTGCTCTGAAACATGTTTCAAACGTGTCGTACCATTGCTTCCAAAGTACAGGTGGCTTTCCGAAAATGGTGGTGGGGAAAAAAGATTGCATATTTGACTCTTGATGGTAGATTTGTAGGACCACCTGCACCAAATATTCTCAGTTCAAACACTTTAATAGAGCGCTGACTGTGGTGTAAATTTGGTAAATGTCCATATATTTATAGAGAACTCCCTGCAAAAAAAACTAAAATTTTGTGAACAGCACAGTACTTCACACTAATATATGAAAAATGTAATTACCAAAATTCACACATAAGGTTAGTATCGTAATATTGTAGCATTTTGCATAATGTATAGTATAGTATAGTATGTAATGTATAGTTTGATACACTTTTTATACAAACAAAACTCTGAGAAAAATGGTGTGTGTGTCACTATTGTTGAAGCACTACCTAAGATGTTCTGTGTGACACATTGTATTCATCTGAGATATGCGTATCACTGTTAGAGCAGCATACATTAGATGAGTAATGGTGGAACAGTGTTTTTAAACTTCTTTTAAATTGAAAATGGAGTGCATATTTCCATAAGGTAATGGTAGACACTCCGAGGCAAAAAAGTGTAAAATAAAATGTTATACTGTGTAAACTCCGTCTGTGAGGCCCAACCACACGGTCAAATCATACAGATATGCGGGTCTTGTTCTAACCTAATCTTGTGTGTGTCTGAGCTTTCCCTATCCCTTGCACATCATAGGTCTTTGTCTCAGAGGTGACCAGCCCCTTGTCGCCATATAAAGTAAGCGCTTTTCGGACATTGTCAGCAGAGAAAGTATGTTTATTTTCAGCAGAACACGTTACATACGCAGGTCAACCCAGGCTGCTCACAGGCCACCTGACCAACTGTCGCTCCTGAATCCTCTCTCTCCCAATATTCCAGAACATTAAACAAGGGTGGTTCCATAACAAAGCCTAGACTAGAACCTTACAATACCAATTTGCGAATACATCTATATGGCATTAAGCTAAGATATTACACATTTTATGAGCTCTGATAAATGTACAGAGTTTGGAACGTGTGCCCTTCTCCTTCTACAGAGTTACCAACACACATCACTGATGACCATGAAATGGGCTCCATAAACCCTGTAGTCAAGCTCCATCCTCTGCCCCACCCTCCCTGCACTTGACAGAACCAACCAACAGTTGCACACAATTCACACTCAGTTAACATTCTACTAATTGAGCTGAACGGTGCTACAAGTGCATACAGGTGGGAAAACAACAGCTCCTAGGCTCTTTACCTACCTCCTGTTGCAGCGAAAAAAAGAGGACTGGTAAAAAATGCTTCTGGAACTCTGGGAGACCACTTCACTGAAGACTACTTGTATGATAAAGGTTGTTGTGGACTGAATCCAGTGGTGACAGTTTTCAGGGTCATTACCTTCTTTAATAACAAGTTATTTCCACCCACCCACATAGTTCGGGAAATTATCTTGTGGCCTTTCATCCCTCTTTTTAATGTTAACTTTGATAAGCTGAGCAGACTGAAAGCTTTATTGTTCCAGAAGGGCAGTGCATTAAAATCTGCTCGAGAAACTTTTGATCTTCAAGTTGCAAGGGATTCCCCTGAAGTTCACTCGCTAATGTGCACAAACTTGCTGCAGCATGTTGGTGATTTTGTTCACTGAATATTTAATGCTTTAAATACTGTGGAAATATTACACTTTTTAAAGTGATTCGGTCTAACTTTGTTATCATCTCCAGACTGTATTTGGAGTGATACTGTCCTTTTTGCATTCTTTGGTTTTCATTGTTTTTTGAGACATACCACTTGTGTTTTTCCGAGTCGTTGCTATCTTAGTCCTATGTTTGTTGCTCTGCAATGGACGATCCAACTTGAGGTCAAATGGTGCTAATCTTTCTACTTGTCCTGCTGTACTGGGAACACATGGATCAGTCTTCCAGGTTTTTTTTTTCTTGGAACTGAATCTGAACTGGCTTTGTCCTTGAGACTTGTGTGGCTACAATGTGTACAGCCCATGTTCTTCTGTCTGTCGTAACCTTTTGAGTGTGCACTGGACTTGTGCCTAGCTATGCAATTGGTTCCATCTATGGATATGGATCTGCATGTAGGTCCATTGATGACCCACCTTCAGTGCTGTCCTATGAGGCTGACATTGCGGTTGGATGCATACTATGAGCTATTGTTACCAGTTGATTTTGAAACATTGACTCCTGGATTCCTGGGCTCTGACCACCTGTTATCCTGCCAACATCTGCTGATTGGACTAGGTATGAAAATGTTTGTTCATTGGAACTTGCTTCCCAGGCCACTGTGAATCTATCCTCTGCAGACGTGGGTTCCTTCCAGGACCCCACTGACTCTGCACATGGAAACATCTCAGGAGCTTCCTAGATGTTTGATTTGCTCCCTTGTTTTTAAGCAATTTGTTTTTATTAGATACTTATTGGCTGGGTGCTTTTTTAATTGGCATGCTTTATGCTTTAATATGGCTTTCATCTGTGTTTATTATTAAAGTACATTTACATTTACCTTTTTGAATTTATATTTATTTAGCACTCATATTTTAGGCCAGCTTTTATGCTTTTACTCTAGTTTGAGCTAAATCTCCCACTGTCAAGGAGAGAATGATGAAGCACGTTAGGGCCTGTGCAGGGTCTCCATTTTAGATTGCACATTTTAGCTTGCCATATTTTTCTGATGTTGACTTTGTACATGGTTTTACACTTACGAGAAATTATACTGACAGGACCCTGCACATAACCCTATCCTTTGTAAGCGTTGATGCCATGAAGAATGTACACTCCATCCAAGGGTAGGAACACAGAGCACAATGCCCTTGTATCATGATTGTCTGTTGGAGACAGCTTCAAAGCTACAGACAAATTATTGCATCAGCTCTGCACCTCTGACACAGTGCAATATGAACAGTGTTTTCATTATATAAATTGCTTCTGTGCTACACTCAGGAGAGAAGCACTTCTGCTGGGATTATCCTAGAACTCAGTACACTGTGATCGAGAGGTAGACCTACTGACTTTGACCTCCATCCTACAAAGAATAATAGCCTGCACGTCTTGTGTTGGGAAAAGGGTATGGGTGCTTGCAGGTGGGCAGGTATGACAGGGGAGGGCTTGGATGTGAAGGGGATGGGTTGAGATGTGGGTGGGGTCCTCTTGTGCTTTGGAGGGGGGTCGAGGTTACAGGGGAAAGGGCAACACCAAAGAGGAAACATTCATTGGGAAAATGGGTAGGGTCTTTAGAAGTTATTGGGATGTTGGAGGTTGAGGGAGTAGTGGTCTTGCCTGTAGGTGTTTGCATGTGTGACATATGCTTGGTTTTGGGTGGTGTCTGTTGCATGTGTGAGTGTGGCCATTTACGTGTCTTGGGGGCAGTGTGGTGGAGGTGCTGGGTGATGTGGGAGTGGTGGAGGTGTGAGTGGGTGGTCGCTACAGGCAACTACAATAGTCCAGACTTCACCCTTATACTTGTGTGACAATGAAAGGGCTGCCATGGTAGGCATGCAAAGTCTCTTCCCTGTGCATGTGTGGACATATAGCCTACCAAATGCAGACTTGTGCCACTTCAGGGTGGATTTCTGTGGTATGTACCTGTACCATAGAACACACCTTCGACCATATGTGGCAAATCTACGGAGATGGCATCCAACATACAAAGGTATGATTGATTTAAATCCTGCAATATAACCAAACTACTGAGTCACATGTCATCACCTTCCTGGAATCTACCCACTATCCGCACTGTGGGTTTGTCAATTGTGCAATATGCTTTTACTGGACAAATATGAACTTAAGTGAAGGTGACAACAGAGCTGTAGGAGTAAGGTGTCATGAGTCAAAGAAACACATTGACAATGATGAAAAATGCACATATGGGCTAGTTCAGGGATTCACCTCAGTACCCTTTCCTAATCTAGTCAATATATTGAGGCATTCAGGGCATCTTTTGCCTATAGAGCCTCACATTGGCCACATGACAGAATCTGCAGGTCTACGGGGAGTGTGCATAGTGCCACAGTTTCATAGCCACAGTGACTCTACCACAGCCTAAAGTATGTTCCATAGTTGGAGATAAACTTGATAGGACCGGGTGTCTTTGGGCTGAGCACACAGAACAAGACACTCACATTTCCATCACTTCCATGCATGACGAAACATCACATGGTCATCATCAATGTGCCGCGTGTGTTAATCTGAAAGGCACTGTGAGTCATGTTTTGCCTCTCAAACAACAGTTTGGCAAGGCCAGATGTGGGGTGAAAGATCCCTGGCACAATGCACATTGCTTACAAAATCCTCATGTGACCTAAACAAGATGTATACACAGCTCATGCTGTCATGCTCATGCATGCTGTCTGACATTTACAGCCATATATCTAAAGAAATGCCATTGTATGGCAGTAAGTCTCCTTGCCTAGATATATGCATCAAACACAAGGAGGATCTAGGTCCTCAAAACACATCACACAACACAATGTGAATATCAAGAACATATAGTACTGTTCTCCAATACCTGCACCATGTACATCCCATTGATGCCACACAAACTGCAACAACAGGCACACAAGAGGTCTAACTGGCATGCAGGGGCACATTGTAACCTGTGAGGAGGGAAAGGATGGTGTTGATCAGAGTCAGTTGTGCCTATGCGATTCTTATCTGCTTCTCTTGTAGGCCATAGAGCTGACCATATAAGGGAAGGACCTTGTCTCCAAGTTCCTCCAGCCACACAGGAGAGAATGCAGGGGCCTTTTCACTGCTGGCCATGGCATGATTGCTCTCATAGGAGGCACACAGCATCTGAAGTGGTGGAGATGTTGGTGGCAACAGTGTCAGGAGTCAAGTGAATTATTTAGCAAAATGTGCATGCCATGTTAGCCTATGGCTGTGTTTGCTGAAGTTGGTACGCCCACTGTGCAGATGACTTCCGGCAGTGGCTGCGGACAGTTCCCCAAAGTCCAGTGGAGTAGATCAGGCATCTGCCATATCGGGGCTTGGAAATACAGTATATGATCCTGTTAAATGTGTCACAACACCAATGTATGTGTCCGATCATCACAAACATCCCAATTCAGTCTTGTATAGGTTCTACTACACAATCACCAAGGTAGTGTGTTTCTGGGCACAGATGGCTTCTGACGGTGGTGCACTGTCCACCACCACTGACAGTATTTTTGACAGTCAGAAAAGATTGTTACATTTTGAGGGGCTATTGAATAGCAGATAGCTGGGTGTTGCCATAATCCATGTTGTGAACACGTCTTGTCAACCATGGGGGTCACATTTGACCCTTGTGTAGTTGGCAGATGTGATTTGTACTGAAAGTAATGTATTTCAAGTCTTAAATGCTTTGTCATATGATTTTGTTGGTGTCTATCATATACCTTGGTGTAGACACAGTGACTATTGCTCCCACTCATGCATTTCCACACATTGCTACCTTGGGAGACAAGCTCAAGTGTACCATCCATAGCCAGACTTTTAAACCATGGAGGAATGCCACATAATTCAATTGTCCCATCTGAATTTCGCAAACAATAGTGGATTTATGCCACCAGTTGGAGCTGGATCTGATGCCTGAAAACACAAATCCAACATGCATCCCACCTACTGTGAGACTCATGGCAGTATTGCACTTCCTGGCCACAGGGTCCATCCAACATACAGTGGCCATATCTGGTGGTATGTCCCAACCTATGTTCAGGCTTACGTTGACAGATTTCTATCAGCAATGTTGTAACACTGACAGCTAAATCAGGATCCCGACATGAGGATTTAGCCAATGTGAAGGCTGACTTCTATGGTTTGGCCCACCTCCCACATGTGGTGGGTGCCATTGATGGCACAAATGTTGCCTTTGTGCTACAGCAGGCCACAGAACAAGTCTATTGCAAACACAAAAACCTCTATCCCATGAACATGCAAGTTGTCTATTCATCTGATCTCTACAACTCACATTTCCCTGGATCAGTCCATTATTCCTTCATAATCTGGAACAGATTCATACTTCAGCTGATGTCACAACTGCAACCAGAAAGAGCCTGGTTAGTTGGTAAGTCAGATCTGTCCTGATAGTGTGTGAGCAATGTTTGGAACTACAGTCCTGGAATGACTCATTCTTGCAGTTATCTCTCATTCCTAAACAGGAGACTCAGCAAATCCTAACCGTCCTTGGTTATTGACGCTGCTGAGGAATCAAACTACAACAGGGGAAGTCTGCTTTAATGAGGAACATAGAAGAACACAGTGGACAGAGGAACAGGCTTTTGGGTTCCTGAAGGCCAGATTTTGCTGTCTGGACAGGACTGGTTTACTCCCCCGGTTAAATGGGTCAGATCACCGTGGCATGCTGCATGCTCCACAACATCGCCCTCAGGAGGAATATCCCTTACATCTCAGAAAAGGGGGAGCCTGCAGTGCCATCAGGTGAGAATCTTGAAATGCCAAATGAAGATGACAGTGGAGAAGAGGAAGGAGCTTACTTGCAAAATGATCTCATCAACAGCGTATTCTCATGAGTGTAAGTATGTCATGTGATGTCATGAGTTTGACTGCATAATGTTCTGTAGTTGTGAGAATGCGTGGAGTTGATTTTTTAAATAGTTAAGGAGCTGATACCCAGGCTAAATCAGCCAAAGGCTGAAATAGCTTTTGACACATCCCAACCTTGATAATGTAGCTTTGTTTGTGTCAGACTTCTTGCAATGTACTTTGTTTTCCAGATGTTGCTACGATTCACATATGTATGGTTTCATACCTATACTCATCTTTTTGTTCTTTATTCAGGTACCTTTACCATTGCATCTTCATGTAGGCATTTCAGAGTTGTGACATTGCCCAGTATATGATGCTTTTTTGACGTATGAAGTGGACATGGATTGTTCCAGGAGATGTAAGTCACAGACTTTGGTTGGGGGAGACCTGTGTCAAGATAGCTTGCACAGTGATGGAATGGAAGTTTATAAGACATTATTGCACTTGTTTCTTGTCCTGTGTTGGCCCTGATGAATTATGTGTATCATCATGTGGTCAGAAAATATGTAGTCGTAGGCCACACTCATGTCAGTACCCTTCACATTGGCTAAACACTCTTTTTGTATGAACTGTATGTAGCTGTTGATGTGTTTCACCATTGTAGACCAAAGTCACTGTGCCAAATCACTGTCATATGTTTATGTCATACCACCAGCTGCATGAGCACTGGATTGTAATATTCTCTGTGATTAGAAACTGTTGTGCTGACATCTGTCTGAGTCTTGCATTATATGATGTTGGACTACTTTGGTGTGGTAGGTGATATGGCTCCAGCTGATGACATCAACCACTATTCTACAGGACATTTTCTTGACAAATCTCTTCCTTCTGTTGTTTGGAGGTCTGTACTGAAAATATGTTCATTTACTCAGTATGATACAATCATTTTTGATTTGCTATGTTTCAGACATATTGGCAGCCTATGAGCTGAAAAATGCAATAACATTTATTTTTTGTCAAGTCACCTGTATGTATGTGTTTGTGTGGAATGGTTGTGATCCTGATCTGGACACTGGGTACATGCAACATATCCCATCTTGAATATGTACCTTGGATCATCAATGTATGATTCACATGGTCTGACATATCTACATGGAAATCAAAGACAGGAGACAGTGAGCTGGTGACAGGTGATTTTATTGGGAAGCTACAACTAACAGAAATTATATGTGACATGACTTAAAATGTGCCGGGGTCAGTCATGGTGAATGAAATTGTTGGAGTAGATGCCACACCATTGGAAGTCTAGAGTGCAGAGTAGTGTTCCCATGGGAAATGGAAAGTGGCTCAGCATCAGTCCACAGAGTGAATATGTAACAAACAAAGGAGGACATTAAGGATGAGGATTATTGCTGGCAGTGGTCGTTGTCTTGCCATCCACACCTCCTGGATTCTTGCATGTACATCCCCATTTGTGAGGGGGTATCAGCTGCTGCAGAGGCAGGGGTGCCTGCGGATGTTTATGCCTCTGTCAGGTCCTCCCTTTTTGTGTCAGCCACAGATGTGTTTTGGCATGATGCACTTGCCACACAGGAAGGGGTAGATGTTGGGAGTAAAGCCCTGATCAGTGTGGTTTTACTTTCCTGCAGCACCCCTGTTAGGGTGCCCCTTTCTGCATTATGGATATCTATTTTGTCAATCATGACCCTCAGCAGCTGCTTAAAGTCCTGGAGTTCTTCTAACATCTGGCACCTTATGCCTTGGCACTCCACAGGACGTGGCCACTGGTATCCTGGTCAACAGCAGCCCCAGTGGCCTCACTCAGCTGGCCCACAGCATCCCTCCCATGCACCCTTGCTCCACAAGTTTGTGCCCTTGGAACAGGGTGCCCGGTCCAACTAGGTCCTATCAGTGTCCAGAGTGTTGAGTGGCACCTCAGGATTCAGGACCAGGGGGAAAAAGAATATAGAAATTCTGCTAGGTACACAGGTTGGTGTGCATCATTCACTGGGATGTTGAAGCAACAGGGCTGGGAGGTGACATTGTGGCCACATTGAGACTCACTGTTGCCATCTGACAAGGTTGCCCAGATGGATCAGAACCTTCCTCCACATGTACAGGTGCAGGAGTGTTGTCGTCATTGAGGACGTCATCGAAGGGGGGAGTGGGAGTTTGTTATGTGGCTTCTGTGTGCCCAGTGGCAGCTACTGATGAGGAATGGCCATTGCTACTTGTTGAATTGTGATATCTATCTCCAAAGTGTTTGTTTTATAGTGAACAGAGAGATTGGACATTGGACATACTTAAGTTTTAGGTTATCCTATTTGCTAGAAATTGGGTCTCTAGTTGGCAGAGGTATGCACACTGTCCAAATAAGGACCACAATCCAAGTCACAGTACAACCTAAATTATCTTGTGCTCACCCTCTGGTACCTTGGCACAGAACAGGTAGGGTTAACTTAGAAAGCAATGTGTAAAGTATTTGTGCAATAACTCATTCAGTAACACAGTGAAAACATCACGAAAACACACCACATAAATTTAGAAAAATAGATACTATTCATCTGAATAAAATAATCCCTAAACAACAAAAATCCAATATCTATAAGTTGAGATGTCACTTTTTAAAGGTTTAAAAGAGTCTCAAACATTAAAAATCAGTTGTAACCCACAGTAACTGGGATGTATAAAACATAACGATGCACAGGGGCTGCAGAGGAGAAGATGCGCTGAAAAATAAGGCGCTGTGTCAGATTTTCCAGTGCAGCGTGGCTCAGACGATGTGTTGTTTTTTCCATGCAGCAAGAGGATGCGTTGGTTTCCAGCAGCGCTGTCTTGGCTCCTCACTTCAAAGCAGGGATATTAGTCAATGATGCAGCAATTTCCTAGCTGCAATGCAGGTGCTGCATCGATTTCTGCCAGTGTTTTATCAATTTTTCAACACACAAGGATTTCCTGAAGGTTCAAAGTATTTGTTGGCCCTGAGACTTCAGAAACAAGAGTCAAGCTCAATCCAAGCCCTTGGAGAGCACTCTTGGAGGAGGGCAGAGTCCTTCCAGCAGAGTCAGAAGCACCAGGCACCAAGGCAACAAGAGGGAAAGCAGTCCTTCAGCAAAGTAGTCCAGATGAGTCCTTTGGGCAGCCAGGCAGTCTCTCTGTCCAGTCCAGGTGTAAATCCAGAAGTGTCTAATTTGGTGGGATCACAGACCCAGTTTGTTAGAAATGGGATTGCTAATTGGCAGAGGTATACACCTTTGTCCAAGTAGGGACCACAATCCTAAGCAGGGTAAGTCGCAGCACAATCCAAATTATCCTTTTCCCACCCTCTGGTAGCTTAACACTGAGCGGTCAGGCTTAACTTAGAAGGCAATGTTGAAAGGATTTGTGCAGAACTTTATGCAATAACACAGTAAAAACACCACAAAACTACACCATACAGGTTTAGAAAGATAGATACTATTTATTTACACAGAATAAGGTCAAAACAAGGTCAAGATCCAATAAGCAAAAGTTGAAATATTGCTTTTAAAAGTTTTAAAAGAGTCTCAATCCTTAGAAATAAACAGTTGTCCATTTGTCACACACACTACCTGGGAAGTGTCAAAAATAATGAAGCACGGAGACGCAGACGAGGAGAATCACAGAAAAATAAGGTGTTGCATCAGATTTTCCGAACCGGCACAGAAAATGCATTGTTTCTTTTCACACTGGCAGGGGTTTGCGTCATTTTTCGGTGCGCAGGCTTGGTTTCTCATTGCAGTGCGGGGATATTTTGAGGCCCAGGTACGATGCATTAAAAATACTTGACGTGATGGAATAAGGCACAGGCACTGTGTCGATCCAGTAGGCAATGCATCAAATTTTCCATCACAAGGTAGGTGCAATCGGAAAGTCGGGGCTGCCTTGTTCGGGTTGGCTGTGCGGTGATTTCTCGGACACAATGCAGGCTTCGCATCGATTTCGGCAGGCTAGGTGTTGATGTTCGATACACAAGGAATTTCTTGAAGAGGTGAAGTCTTTGTTGGCCCTGAGACTTCAGAAACAGGAGGCAAGCTCAATCCAAGCCTTTGGAGGGTACTTTTGTGGACGGTACAGTCCTTCCAGCAAAATCAGAGGCCAGCAGTGCAAGAGGGCAATAGCAGGGCAGCAGTCCCTCTCAGCAAAGCAGTTCAGATGAGTCCTTTGGACAGCCAAACAGCTCCTCTGACAGGGTGCAGGTGTAGGTCCAGAAGTGTCTAATTTGGTGGGGTGAGGGACCCAGTTTATATATCCATAAATGCCTTTGAAGTGGGGGAGACTTCAAAGAGTGGTTCTGAAGTGCACACGTTCTCCTTTCAGCCCAGTCCTGTCAACCAGGATATCTGTGGAGGGTTATCAGTCCTTTCTGTGAGGGCAGACAACTGGCCTTTAAAATGTAAGTGTCAGGCCCTCCAACCTTCCATCCCTGGAAGACCTACTCAGTATGCAGATAAATGCAGATGTGACTGGGTGTCCTGTGTTTGTGGGTGGAATGCACAAGGGAGCTGTCAACCAGCACAGACTAGACATTGAATAATGTAATGTGCAGGTGTGTCCAATGGACCAATGCATGTCAGCTGTGTTGTTTTTGAATTCATCCAATGTGCACTTGTCTGTTGCGTTCGTGAACACGTACCGCAGTGATTGACTGCCATTGACTGACCACCGAGAGCAGGTCACCACAGCGACTGTGTGCACAAAATAAGCTCATGCCGGGCCATGGCACTAACATTGCTGGAGTTTGGACTGCCTGGATACAAGCTGCTGTACTGCTGGCAGTCTGCTTTTTTGCTTGAAAGATGGTGGTCCTGTCTGTTTGCATTATATTACGGTGGTCTGGGGACTGCCAGCACAGCAGTCTTTTTAGGACAGCCAATATGGCGGTCGGGTGGTCCAACCACCAAACTCATAATCTGGCCCTAAGTCTCTATATCCTGAGGTTTATGTTGACCTAATACATAGTTCTATGTAATTTAATGGAACCATATAACAGTAGGTAAATGCAGGGCTGCAAAGGATGATAGTCAGAAATGCAGATGCAAACCTATTGCATTAGACTTTTTTCCATGCTAATATTGCACAGAAGGAAAGGTAGAATTTGATTCTTGTGTACATGCACATTGAGGTGATTGAATGACTGCAGATGTGTCTAGACAGTGCTATGTCCCTGATTAGTCACCAGTGCCAGATTGACTAAGGACTTGTGATGCCTTTGTGTGATGCAAGGCAAGGCATGGCAATGCATGCCCATTATGTCCAATATACTAAGCTATGCAAAGCCACCGTGCTTGGCTCTGTGTGGTTCAGAAAATCTATAACGCAAGATAGTGTTAGTCAGAAGGCATTCCATGGGTGGAGTACAGGAATTCCCAAGGATCCACCCATGGATTTTGGAGCATTTCTATATTTATTAAGAATAGTGAATCTGGGAATGTGATAAAATAATATGCCATCACAACAGAGGCATAACACGGTTACATATGTTTACTTCTCATTATTTCATCTTTCTACGTGTGGTGTACCCTGCAGCAGACAGAGAAAAAGAAACATGTCTCTGAAAACAATCCTGCCTGAAATGCAGGCACCTTTGCACTATGTTGCAAGGGTGCCTACATTGGGTCTAGGCAGCACACAGTATACCAGCTCAAGGAGACAGAAGAAATGTGCCATATCTTGGTAAATATGGTGCATTCCAGCTGTCGCCCTTTAACACAGAGCAGTACAGCAGGTTGTCTATGGATCATAAACAGTGGAAAACCTCACTGCAGTAGGGTGGATCTAGAAAGTGGAGCACCTATAACTAAGCAGGGTTTAACCCCGTATTGCATGTCTCAAAATGTGCTGTGTATTATTGAGTAATGCTGTGTGATCATACTACTTTCTCTTGCTCAAACAATTAGCGCCAGGATGGATAATGATTGATTGTGTCTGTTGATTGATTGTTAAGTCCTAATACTACCTAAGAAATCTTGTGACTACTCACCCTTTCTACCTTAAAAACCAAGTGCAAAAAGGATTATATCTGACAAGGTTTGCTAAGCCACAGTAGGACAGACCTCATGACACCAGTGGCAAATAACCTCAACCACCATGACTGAGGCCCTGTAGCTCTGATTGCCCTGTTGTCCACCCAAGTGGTGTCTGACGCATGCCTACACCAAGGCCCTAGCTCCTTCCTAGATGTCTTTCACCTAGAGGGCATTGAAATCAAAATTCCTTATGTGAGCAGTGACTTTGATGCCATGCTTTCAGCCTCCTTGCCCACATAGCACCTTCTATGATGTAAATGAGTGTATCAATGGTAAGGTGATACAGTAGTCACTAGAGATTTAAATTACTATGCGATATGTAATGATATCTATGTTATCATCTGTAAGATTACAAACAGTGTTTTGCCGGACCCATGATTGTGGATCTATGTTAATTGTTGACTTTCAGTGTTTTTTAGATATTGTATAATTTCCCTTGAGCTGACGATTATATTTATATACATTTCTGTTTTAAGCAACCGAAGCTGGATGAAATAAATCAATATCTTGCAAGATCTTTTCCATTGGGGCAGGATTTAAGACTGTAGACACTCTTTTAAATCATTACAGGAAGTAAACATATGAATTGTTGGTAAAGGTGGATTATGGTAGAAAGAGTATGAATTATGTAGCTGTTTTGTGTTTGTAGTGTGGCTTTTTAGAAAGTCTGGTGGTTGTGTTTTTTTTAGTTTTGTGATGTATTTCCATTTTGCTTTGTTTGTCCTCTGTTGTGTTTCATTATCATTTTGTTGTATGGTGTTGTCATATTGTGATGCTGTTCTGTTTTTGTTTTGTTATTTTTTTGTGTTGGATGTTTTATGTTGCTTCACTGTGCTGAGGTGTTGTGTTGTTTGTCAGCTGTGTTAAGGTGTGGTGTTGTAATGTGTGGTATTGTATTTGTGTGTTCTATTGATAGTATATTTCCGTTCTGTTCATAGTATTGTGTTGTTGTTTTGTGGTCCTGTGTGTTATACAGTTATGCTGTTTTGCAGTGCTATATTATACTGTGGTGCAGTATTTGTGTTGTGTGTTGTTGTGTTGCAGTGTTTTTTTAGTTTTGTTGTGTTGTTGAATCCTGCAAGTGGTACACTGTATCTTATTGTTGTGTTTTTGTTTTGTATGGCTATGGTTTAGCCAGTAAGTGCCTGTTCATTTCGAGTTCAGTATGATTCCAATCAGTTATTGCTTTACTCATAGAAAAGTTAGACTTTAGGTCTCAGTTCAGACTTTTGGTCTAAACCAAGACCAAAAGCCAAAAGTTAGGTGGTAAAGTTACACTTTTGTTCTAAGTTCAGACTTTTGGTCTAAATTTACCTATGTTAATCAGGCCCAGTGGTAATAAGAGTATTAGTCCACAATCCCTGGCACTGAATTACATCTCTTCTTAGGCTTATGTACGTATGTAATTAAACAATATGTCTAGACTTCAGTGTATGAAGCCCTAATACATTTTTTCTCAGTTTTCATACAAAATACATCATAAAATTAGGTTTTGAAAATCTGATGAAGATGTAGCTAAATGCCAGCTTCCCAACTAGAGAAATTAAACTATGTGGGTTGAAACCCAAGAACTACCTGTGTATTAAATGAGGATGGTGTGTTCTGGGCAATGATCAGGCATGCGAGCCACACAGGATTATTTGTTGTTAATGGGTTCTAAGTCTCTTTTCATTATGAACAGACACGCTCAAGAACAATCAGTCCTATGGGACTCACAGGAAAATCTGTTGTTTTTGGATTCCAAATCTTCTTTCATGATGAAAAGACACAAATGAGAACATTTACACCAGGAATATATATTATGGTTTTATTAAAATCAGTGTCCTATCCTAGTCCATTTGGGCCCATATTTATACATTTTTGCACTGTGTTTGCATCATTATTTGACACAAAAACAGCACAAACGTAAAAAATATTGTATTTTCTAAGTTTGGCCGCTTTTGCATCAAAAAGTTACACAAATGTGACGCAAAAAATGTATAAATACGGGCTTTAATATGTGTGTGTATAACCATGAAAATGAACAGAAAAGAGGTAATGAAAGTGATAGATAAAAACAACAATAAAACGTATTACAAAATTGTTACCCCAAGGTAGGCCGTAGTTAGCTCCATGACAGGGTACAGTGTATGTTAAAGGTATGACATATACTAACGTATTTTACATTTCCTGACAGTGAAATACTGCCAAATTTGGTTTTCACTGTAGCAAAGCATATGTTTCTCATAGGTTAACATGGGACTTTTCTTTGAATATCTTTCAAGTAGTTTCCCATTGGGAGCAGACAGAGATTTGGAGTTTGGTGTCTCTGAACTCAGAATTTAAAAATACATCTTTTGGTAAAGTTGGTTTTTAGATTGTTGGTTTGAAAATGCAATTTTTTTAAATTGGGCATTTTCTTGCCTATCCACAGGGACTCACCTATGCTATCATGAAGGATGCCCTACTCACTAAGATTGGAATCACCCTTGAGCAGTACAAAGAAATGTTTAGATCCTATAAGAAAAATGAATCCCAAACTTGGTTGGAATGTGTAGATTCTATCTGAAGGTCACTGGATGATTGGGTGAAAGGCAGTACGGTAACAACTTATGAGGGGCTGTACAATTTGATTGAATGGGAGTATTGTATAGTCTTTGTTTTCCAGAGCAGTGCCAGCACAAAATTGACAGCAAGCTGACTGACCCCAGGAAGCTTGGCCAGTAAGCGGACCAGTGGGAGAGCAGCAGGGTCCAAAAGAGGTTTGGGGAGACACAGTCAAGGATGGGCAGGGTCACCGTCAGAAGAAGTGGAGGGTAAGGGTAAACAGGGGGAGTTCTCTAAAGGGTCCCAGCCTAGTTCCCAGGGTAAGGATTTCTAGCCCCCAGGTGAGCAGAAATCATGGATCTCTTCAAGGAAACCTACAGAAAAGTGTCCCCGCAAATGTTATACATGTGATAAGGTGAGTCACATAAGGGGGAACCCCAAATGTCCCAAGTGGATACAGGCATCCAATTGTGCTCAGTCACAGGATTGGTACAGGGTAGGAGTTGGTACCAGGAGAAGGATGGGAGCCAGCTGAGATTACCCTTGTCTCACTGGCGAAAATTGACATTGTCCAGAGGGCCATTGGGCCTGAGACCACTAAGACGTACAGGCAGTGGGTGACCATTAATGGACAGAGAGTGGAGGGTCTAAGACACACAGGAGCCAGTGTGACTACTGTGAGGTGTCACCTGCTATCTAAAGAGCAGGTACTTCCCCATGTACTTCACCAAGTAGTTGGGGCAAACAACTCAGAGCACCTGTGTAAGGAGGCACAAGTTCTCTTTAAGCGGGGGGTCTCCGGATCCTTGAGGGTAGCTTTGAGCCCAAACATACCTCTTGATTGTCTGCTTGACAATGACCTGAAGGATTCCCCTTGGAGTGAGGTGGAATGTCGGTCACACTTGGAGATGTTGGGTCAGCCTGGGTAGGCTTGTGTGACCATCCAGATCAGGAGGCCTTGAAACCTGAAAGAGTGGCCCAGCTACCTGCCAGGAAAAGGAAGGGCAAGGGGCATGGGAAACCCGCCCAGGAGGTTCCCATAGTCCGGGATAAGATGGAGCCTGAGGGGAACACCCTGGAGCCTACAGGGGAACAAGAGTCTGAACTGGGGGAGGTGTCCGAGATGACTCATTGGCAACAGGAAGGGGGTCCCACTGGAGAAGAATTCTGTGAGGCACAGAAGTCATGCCCTACTCAAGGGGGTCTGCAGCTGCAGACTGAACTCCAGGCATCTGGCACAGAGTCTGGATCACACTGGATCTATTGGGAGTAGGGCCTCCTGTATAGTGATGCTAAATTTGCTGAGCCTGGGGCAGCACATGTTCTGGTGGTACCCTAGTGCTTCAGAGCCTTTTTACAGGGTCTGGCTCATGATGTGCCGTAAGCCGGGCATTTGGGGCAGGACAATACCTTTGAGAGGCTTGTCACCCACTTCTACTGGTCCCTAATGCGCAGGCACCATGACGCAGGCACCATGACGCACATTGGAGGTCTGGCCTAACTTATCAGGCAAGTGGCAAGAGTGGGGGGAAGTGCAAAGCCCCATCCAACCTTCTCCTGTTGTGAGCAACCCTTTTGAACGGGTGGGCATTGACATTATGGGGCCTCTGGATCACAAGACAGCCATGGGCAACAGGTTTATCCTGGTCTTCATGGACTATGCCACCCGGAACCCAGAAGCCATCCCTTGAAAGTCTATTACAGCCCCTGTGGTGGGCCGGCCATTGATGGGGATTTTTACCCGCATGGTGTTCCCCAAGGAGGTGGTAACTGACAGGGGTACCAACTTCATAGTTACTTATAGGAAAGTCTCAGTGAAACAAGTTTAGAGTAACCTACAAGTTCACCACTCCTTGCCACTCCCAGGGAAATGGATTGGTTGAAATGTTCAACCACACCCTGAGGGGCATGATTATGGGTCTTTCAGAACCCCTGAGGCGTGAGTGGGACATCCTCTTGCCATGCCTTCTTTTTGCTTACAGGGAAGTACTGCAGAAAGGACTTGGGCCCTCATTACAACCCTGGCGGTTTACCGCCACGTTGGTCCCGGCGGTTGTAATCCCCCAGGGCAGTGCTGCCCAGGGGATTACGAGTTCCCCTCCTGCCAGCCTTTTCATGGTGGTAGGAACCGCCATGAAAAGGCTGGCGGAAAGGGGAGTCGCGGGCCCCCTGCTACGGCCCCATGGAGCTTTTCACTGTCTGCATAGCAGACAGTGAAAAGTGCGACGGGTGCAACTGCACCCGTCGCACCGCTGCAACACCGCCGGGTCCCGTGTTGCGGCCGACATCCCCGCTGGGCCGGCGGGAGGAAACTCGGATTGGCGGCCGCGCAGCGGTTACAACTTGGCGGGCGGCGAGCGGCGGTTGGCGCCCACCAAAGTTGTAATGAGGACCTTGGTTTTAGTCCCATTGAACTGCTGTATAGCCATCCTGTTCGGGGACCTCTGAGTCTGGCAAAGGAGGGTTTGGAAAAAAATCTCCAGTAAGCACCTATCAGGATGTGTTTAGTTACATGTTGAACCAGACTGCCTGCTTCAGAAAACTCTCTCAGAAGAACCTAGAAGCAAGGTGGGAGGGGAATGCCACTCTGGTTATGTTTCAGCCTGGCCAGAAAGTGTGGGTCATAGCCCCAGTTGAGCCTTGTGCCCCGCAGGACAAGTTCACTAGGCCTTTGAGGTGGTGGCGCGCAAGAGTGATGTCACCTATCTGGTGAACTTGCAGACTCCTAGAAAACCTTTGAGAGTCCTGCATGTATTCAGCCTCAAACCACAATTTGAGAGGTCTGGACTACTATGCTCATGGCAACAGATGATGGGTTGGAGGAGGAGAATAAGCCCCTTTCTGACCTCCTATCTGCTCAGGAGAAAGATGGGTCCATGGAATGTGTCAACCTCCCCCCAATACTGACCTCAGGCCATTCGACGGACTGTTGCCAGTTGCTGGTACAGTTTGTCTTGTTGTTTTCCTTGACCCCATGTGTCATTCATCTGTGTACCCAGTTTCTGGACACTAGGGACAGTCCGCCACTGAAACACAACATTTACAGGGTGACTGACTAGGTCAGGGCCAGTATTAAGGATAAGGTTTCTAAGATGTTAGGGGTAATTGAGTACTCCAGTAGTCCTTGGGCCAACCCAGTGGTCTTGGTCCCAAAGGCTGCTGCCCCCAGTGCCACTACAAAACTGAGGTTCTGTGTGGACTACTGTGGACTCAAGACCATCACTAAAACTGACGAGTACCCCATCCTCATAGCTGATGAGCTCATAGATCAGTTGGGAGTTGCCAGGTTTCTTAGCATGTTTGACTTAATATCTGGCTACTGCCAGATTTCCTTAAATAATGGGGCTAGTTGGTCTTTTCCACCTCAGAAGGGCATTAGCAGTTTGGGGTTATGCCCTTTGGGGTGAGAAATGCTCCTGCCACCTTACAGAGCTTGGTCAATCAGGTGTTGGCTGGACTGAAGGATTTTAGTGCAGCCTACTGGTATGACATCGCAGTGTTCAGCTCCTGCTGGGAGGAGCACCTACAACACTTTTTTCAAGTTTTGAAGACCCTGCAGAAAACAGGCCTCACTATTAAGGCCAGTAAGTGTCAAATAGGGCAGGGATCTGTGACTTACCTTAGACACCATGGGGGAGTGGCCATGTGGCACCTCTGCAAACAAAAATTGATACCATTATGGCTTGGGACTCTCGCAAGACACAGACAGAAGTGCAAGCCTTTCAAGGTCTCACAGGGTACTACAGGAGATTTGCCAAGGGGTATGGCACCATTGTTGCCCCCTTGACTGAGTTGACCTCTAAAAAGCAGCCCAAAAGGTGAACTCGTCTGAGGCTTGCCAGACGACTTTTGATGCCCTGAAGGCAGCCATGTGCACGGCACCCATGCTGAAAGCACCTGGCTTCTACAAGGAATTTGTTGTGCAGACTGATGCTTCAGAGCATGGTGTGGGAGCGGCTCTTGCACAGCTAAATGAAGAGGGCCTAGACCAGCATATAGCCTTCACTAGTAGGAGGTTACTTCCCCGGGAACAGAGGTGGAGTGCATTTGAGCAAGAAGCTTTTGCTGTGGTCTGGGCACTGAAGAAGCTGAGGCCCTTCTTGTTCGGGACTCACTTCTGGGTTCAGACGGACCACAGACCCCTCAGTTAGTTAATGCAGATGAAGCAGAGAACTCAAAACTGTTGAGGTAGTCCATCTTCCTAGAGGGAATGGACTTTACGGTAGAACACCACCCTGGAACAGAACATGCCAATGCTGATGGTCTGTCCAGATTCTTCAACTAAGTGATGAGTACTGCCATGAGGTTGGGTAGTTCTTCACACTTTCAGCTGTGGGGTCCCATGTTAGACCTGGCATACTTGGCGTAGTCTTCCCTGTCTTTTTGCCTCTGTTTCATATGTTGTGGCTGTGTGCTGGACATTGATGTTGCTGGTTTTTGGTACTCTGGGCACTTTACCACTACTGTCCAGTGCTAAAGTGCAAATGGTCTCTTTGTATACCCTATGTGTAATTGCCTTTTTTCCTGATTGGCATATTTGATTTACTAATCAGTCCCTAGTAGAGTGCACAAGAGGTACCCAGGGCCTGTAAGTCAAATGCTACTAGTGGGCCTGTGCCTCCGCCTGCTTATGTATTCCACGTCTGGAGCAGATTTGCCAGAATTGCCTCTAGACAGTGACACAAAGGGAGCTGGGGTGTAGCCTGCATAATCTGATCGGTCTGCCTGGCTAAAGTGGGGAGGGAGGGGCTGAGGTTTACACCTGAAAGGGCTGTGCCTGTCCTCACAAAATACAGTCTCCAGCTCCCTGGTGTGTGTCTGGGGTCAGGATTGGGCAAGGCAGGATCTGTGAAAAAACAAAGAATTTCCTTTGAAGTTTGCCTACTTCAAAGACAGAAAGGGGTATTGTTAGACTTGGCATCTTTGAAGTGGTCTCATCTAACTTTTTGCTTCTGTTTCCCAGGTTGTCGATGTGTGCTGGACTCTGTTTTTGATACACTGGGCACTTTACCACTGCTATCCAGTGCCAAAGTGCAAGTGCTCCTATGTAAAATGTATGTGTAATTGGCTTTCCATGATTGGCATATTTGATTTACTCGTATGTCCCTAGTACAGTACACAAGAGGTGCCCAGGGCCTATAAATCAAATGATACTAGTGGGCCTGCAGCACTGGTTGTGCCACCCACATGAGTAGCCCTGTAAACATGGCTCAGACCTGCTCTTGCAGTATCTGTGTGTGGAGTTTCAAACTGCCAATATGGCTTGGCAAGTGTACCCACTTGCCAGGCCTAAAACTTCGCTTTACATACATGTAAGGCACCCATAATGTAGGTCTTAAGTAGTCCCATGGGCAGGGTGCAAGTGTATGTTAAGGTAGGACAGTGGCACAAGGGGATCTGGGGTGTAGCCTGCACATCCTTATGAGCCATCTGTGCTGGGAGGGAGGGGAGGAGTGGTCACTCACACCTGAAAGTGCTGTACCTGTCCTCACACAATGCAGTCACTGACCCCCTGGTTTGTGTCTGGGGCCTGGCCTGGGCAAGGCAGGATCTTACAAACAAGAGAGACTTTCCTTTGAAGTTTACCTACTTCAAAGGCAGAAAGGGGTGTAAGTAGTGGACATAAACCCCGTGAAAATTAGATCACTTCTGGATTCAAGAGGAACCTCCGCCACAGAGAAGAGCTGAAGGGCTGAGGGGGAAGTGCTGCCCCTGCCTGTGAATTTGCTTTGATGGGCTATCCTGTAGTTGCAGCTTCTGCCAGTGAACGGGGGCAAAGACTGGACTTTGTTGTGCATTCCTGCTTGACAAGACTCTCCAAGGGCTTGAACTGAGCTTGCCTCCTGCATTTGAAGTCCCAGGGCCATCACAGACTTCCCCTGCCAGCACCTGGACTCTCTGTTGAGACTCCTGTCCTGCCAAGTGGTGCCCTATACAGTACCTGGGCCCTTGAAAGGTGAAGTTGGCAGTTAAGAACTGAGAATCAACGCACCAAATGCCATGCGGGGAAATATTCAATGCACCTTCTGCAATGCAGCTGATAAACTACGTGCCACCTGCTTTGGTGCTGAAATCGACACTCCACCTGCATCACGAGGGAGATCGATGTATTGCGGCTAGAGAAACAACGCGCAACAGCTGCTTAATGACACACAGTGCGTTTTTCTGATACAGTGCAACCGAATTTTCCATGCATCGTCCCTGGCCGTCCAAGTCAATCTCACTCTGTGTGGATCCAAGGTGCCCCATCTGGAAATCAACGCATTGCTCTCTTGCGAGGGAGAAAAATGACACATCGCCGACCCAAACGGAGAAGGAAACGATGCACTGCCTCACTTGCGAGTGAGGAATAGACGCATCGCTACCCTTTTCCGACACACGATCACCCGTGCAGCTTTTACTTTTTAGGCTAACAACAGCATTCTCACTGTTTTCTAAGGATTAAGGCCCTCATTACAACCCTGGTGGTAAATGCTGCCTACCGCAGTGCTGACGGCTGCAAACATACAGTGACTGCTGCATTATACCGCTACCGGTATTATGACCCACACAGAGAAATCCTCCACTATATAGACACCTACTCAAGTCCACCAGACCAAAGGTCAGTGATAAATTGGCAGTACCAAAACCCACACCATTACGCCAACAGGAATACACCCACAGTATCAGGACCCACAAATCACCGCAGCGGTCTTTCAACCATGGTAAACCATTGGCGGTACACACCGCTGTGCTCAAAATATACACAAACTAACAAAACTACACCACAATGGACAATCCAAAATACACACACCTGGCACACATACACACACCACACCCACAGCACTATAAAACACCCACCCACATTACCCACAACCCTTTCAACTAAAAAACAGATTGCCAACAGAGAGAGAGACAAGCCAGGAGCACCCACCCAATCTCAGCCACAGAACACCATCACCCATACACCATTCACGCACCTCACAGCACACACCACAACACATCGCCCCACACATTACCCCACACATATCACTCACACCACATCCATAGCACCCCAAAGACACCCCATGTTTTCAGAGGAGGAGCTAAGGGTTATAGTGGAGGAAATCATCCGGGTAGAGCCACGGCTATTCGGATTACAGGTGCAGCAGACGTCTATTGCAAGGAAGATGGAGCTATGGTGGAGAATTGCGGACAGGGTCAATGCCATGGGACAGCACTCCAGAACAAGGGATTACATCAGGAAGAGGTGGAATGACCTACGGGGGAAGGTGCGTTCTGTGGTAGCAAGGCACCAGGTAGCTGTACAGAGGACTGCCAGTGGAACTCCACCTCCTCCCCCACAACTAACAACATGGGAGGAGCAAGTCTTGGTGATCATGCATCCTCAGGGCCTCACAGGACTTTACTATTATATCCCCCACCCTACCTGCATGCTATCACAAACTCCTATCCCTACCCTCACCCTCATCACTCCACCACCTCAAATATACCCCACTATCACAACCCACATATCCCAATACCAAGCCCTGCATGCCACACCAATCCATGGACCACCATCACAGCCCTGCATGGACACCCATCCCCACAGCATGCCCATTAGAGAGAATCACCTAGCCCACAAAATCACCACTCACACAAGGCAAAGCTGACAGGGCAATCATACCCATACAGGGAAATACACCCATACACATGATAGCACACGCAGATACAATAACACTGAATTTGCATCCCCACAGGACCCATACTCAAAGTCACAAGAGAGGCCCACAGTGATGACAGCAGCTCTGCACGCCTGGATTACGATGACCAACCTGGCCCATCAGGGACCTCTGGACAGTCGGTTACCCTGCCACAGTCCCATACCATAACAGACCCTCCCCCATCATGAAACACCAGCACAGCACCCACCCAGCGGGCCCATGCCACTGTCCTGAAGACACGTCAATCAGCAGTGTGATCACCACTACAGAGACCCCAGGCAACCCCACAAACCCAAGGAAATCAGGGACCTGGGGTCAGTGGCAGTGGGCACACGGTTCAGGGAACAGAGTCACAGGACAACAGGGTAGCTGGGAGGACTGCTGTGCGACAAGGGGAGGACAGGCCTAGGGAACCCACTCTCCAGGAGGCACTCACAAACATCCTGGGAGCATACCACCATTCCCAGGAGACGATGGACCAGATACTGGCCAAGTTGCAGGAGACCCAGCAGCTGCAGGAGCGACAGTACCTGGGGATCAGAGAGGACCTCAAACACATCTACACCATCCTGGTGACCATTGCAGGGGTGCTGGCAGACATGGCCAACACCATGAGGGAGGCAGTGGCACTCCAACTGGCCCCTGACACTAGCCACACCGATGAACAGCCCTCCACCTCCACCGGCGCTAGTGGACAGGAGGCCCCGCCACAGGATCAACAGGCCACCAGCACTGCATCCCCTGCAGAAGGAGAACCACCCCACAAACAGTCCCTGTGATCCAGGCAGAAGCCAGAGAACATTGCCAAGACCCCCGCCAGGAAATAAGACTCTCATGATTGTCACCCTTGTGTCCCACTCTGTCACCCTGTTCACCTTGCACTGCCATTATTCCCCTTCCTATGCCCCATTAGACAATGCACATGTGATACCAAGAAACTGGACTTTAACTGGACATTCCTCCCCCATCACTCCAGCCCATTTCACACCCCCCTCAACTTATTAGCATTTAAATAAATACCCTTGGAACAAACACAAATTTGGAGTCTGTCAAAGGATTGAAATATGTATTAGTACAACATTCTGAAAACATTGCAGTTCATATGTACAGTAATAATACATTGGTATGACCTTTAGTGGGCAGCAGTAAACATACCAGGAGCCAGAGTGGGCCACAAAGATCTGAAAATAGAGATGCCAAATGGTACAGTAAGTGGCTATAGACAAAGAGAAATCAGGCTGCCATACAATGTCCAACAGAAAACTGAAATGTAAAGTGAAGTTACAGTGTCTTACATGTGTGTCACTGGAATTACTACTGTATGATATTACTTCTGTTGTCCACATCTTCTTCCTCTGCCTCCTCTTCCTCACTGTCCACAGGCTCCACCGCTGCCACAAGACCATCTCCAGGCTCATCGTCCTGCAGAAAAGGCACCTGGTGTCTCAAGGCCAAGTTGTGCAACATGCAACGATGATCTGGCACACCTTCTTGGGTGAGTAGTATAAGGATCCACCTATCAGATGGAGGCACCGGAACCTGGCCTTCAGGAGGCCGAAGGTTGGCTCAGTTATCGTCCTTGTTCGGCCATGTGCCTCATTGTAATGTTCCTCTGCCCTTGTCCTGGCATTCCTCACTGGGGTCAGTAGCCATGAGAGGTTGGGGTAATCGGGGACACCTGAAAACAACGAGGAACAACTGTTAGACCCACACTAACCCTTAGGGACAACCCCATATCCAGACACCAACATATACTGGGTGGGGACCTTGGGTTCACTTATTAGCCACACCCGGTGCCTCTGGAGTTGAGCCATTACATATGGGATGCTGTTATTCCTCAAGATAAAGGCATCATGCACAGACTTGGCATTCACATGGGAGATGTACTCTTCAGGCAAACACACCATCTGCACATTCAGAGAATGATAGTTTTTCCTATTCCTGAACACCTGTTCATTTCTCCGGTGCGGGGTGACAAATGCTACATTGGTACCATCAATGCCACCAATGATGTTGGGGATATGTCCCAGGGCAATCAAGTCAGCCTTCACTGTGGCCAAATCCTCCACCTGTGGGAATACCATGTAGATGCACATCTGTTTCAGCAGGGCAGATAACACTCTGGTCAACACGTTTGCGAACATTGGCTGAGACATCCCTGATGCCATGGCCACCGTTGTTTGGAAGAAACCGCTTGCCAGGAAATGAAGCACTGACAGGACCTGCACAAGAGGGGGGATACCTGTGGGCTGGCGGATAGCTGACATCAGGTCTGGCTCCAATTGGGCACACAGTTCTTGGATTGTGGCGTGATCAAGTCTGTAGGTTAGGATAATGTGTCTGTCTTCCATTGTCGCCAGATCTACAAGGGGTCTGTACACTGGAGGATGTCTCCATCTCATATTAATCCTCAGAGGTCGAAGCCTAGGGAAGAAAACGGTGAGCAGAGAGTCATATTCACACATCTACTGCAATAATGATGCATCTCTTCATTTACAGAACCAGTATGTGAATCCGAGAGTCAACTGATGTGCCAATGTCTGCTGTGACGAAGTTAGGTGCCCTCGCCTGTGCCCCGCTGAAATGGCGGCTGCCTGACCTGTGAGGAGGGGCAAGTGGAAATGACGTAAGTCCGCTGGCATTGTGCTCCTTTGCGGTAGGTGGTCGACGAATACCGCGCAACTTCGCATTGGTTATCTTTGGGCCCTATGGGTTCCAGGAGCCAAGTGGCGATGTACGCCGGTGGGACTTGACCGCCATTTTCTATCCGTTCACTCACTTGCTACCTGACCTTTAACAGGAGAGGACCTACACTGCAAGTGCTGCTGTGACCTGTGTCTGGAAGCAAAAATGGCTCATGTGTCTGGGGAAAGGGCCCCTGCCTTCACTGGGTAGGAGTTGGAGAGAATTGTGGATGGGATCCTACCCCAGTACACTTTACTCTATGGTCCTCCAGAAAAACAGGTGAGTACACTGTGAGCATGATGCGTGGCCCATGAATGTATGAATTGCTGTGTGTGTAAGACCTGTGTGTGGGTGGGTCTGAGGGGTCCTGGCCAGAGTGGTGCATGTATGGTTGTCAATGTATGCGCGATAGTGGACGGCTGGGATATGGTGGGTCATGAGTGTGACGGTCCAGACGGTAATACTAACCCCTTCTCAGCTTTATTTTTTTCCTGCAGGTCAGCGTCCATCAGAAAAAGGGTATTTGGCGTGCCATCGGCAAGGAGGTGTGGACCCTGGGGGTCTTTGACAGGGGGGGCACCCACTGCCGCAAATGGTGGGAGGACCTGCGCCGCTGGGCAATGAAGACGGCAGAGGCCCAGCTGGGGCTGGCCTCCCAATGACGTACCCAGACCCCTCCTGATGTTCCACATCCTGGCAGTGGCCTCTCCGGAGTTGGACGAGTGCTTGAGGGCATCACAGCAGCCACAAGGGGGTGAATACAAATTCAGAATCTTGATTTGGTGGAAGTTAAGGTTTTACCTGGGTAGGGGGTGTGGACTGTGGGTGACCCTAGGCCAGGGTGAACATGGCAGGGTAGGTTCCTTGTTAGGCAGGCTCTGAAGGACTCCAAACCCAATGGTGTTAGTGGGCATTTACTATTGGGCAGGGTCCTGTGGGTTTCAGGTGTGCAGCTGATGGCGTTATGCCATATCCCCCATGGGCTGGTGACTAGCATTGTAACTGGTAGTGCATGGCCTAGTGCATAGGGCAGCTCCCTGTGTGTTGTGGACGCCAAGGAAATGTTGCTGGCATTGACCAAGTGTATCCTCTGTCTCTTCCCCCCCTTTTTGTTTTGTCACCCTGTCCTTGTGTGCATTAGCATCATCTGGCAGAGGAGCCGAGGCACCGGAGTGAGCTGCATCCCACATGGGCCTGGAGGCCGAATCCAACGACGGTGAGGGCACCAGTGGGTCGGAGGGCAAGGGGATCACCACGACGGAGACAGGGGGGGACACTACAGACAGTGACTCCTCCTCCGATGGAAGCTCCCTGGCGGTGGAGGACATTTCTGTGCCCACCCCAACAAAAGGTACTGTCGCCACCCCCCCTACCAGCACTGCCCTCCAAGTAGCCCCTCAGCATGTTTCCCATGCCCGCTCACCCAGGAGGGTGGGGATCTCCTTCGCCCCAGGCACCTCAGGCCCTGCCCCAGTCAGCCCTGCTGCCCTCAGTGAGGAGGCTATTGACCTCCTGAGATCCCTCACTGTTGGGCAATCAACCATACTGAATGTCATCCAGGGTGTCGAGAGGCATTTGCAACAAACAAATCCATACCTGGAGGGCATTCACTCTGTTGTGGCGGCCCAACAGAGAGCATTTCAGGCTCTGGCATCCGCACTGATGGCAGCCATTGTCCTTGTCTCTAGCCTCCCCCCTCCAACTTCCTCTACCCAGTCCCAATCTCCAAAACCTCAAACCATCCCAAGCACACCTTCAGACCAGCATTCACCCAAATCAACACATAAAAGTGGCTCAGGCAAACACAAGCATCACACTTCATCTCACAGGCACTCACACAAGCACCATCCCCATGCAGACACACCAACATCCACTGTCTCCACTGTGTCCCCCTCCTCCTCGTCATCCACCTCCCTCCCAGTAGCATCTCCACTCACACCTGCATGCACTACATCCTCATCCACTACCTCCATCACCAGCACACCTATTACAACACACCCCTCACTGGCAGTCACCACCCCACATCCATGCAGAACTCCCCTGTGTCCTCTCCCACTGTGTATGTGACCCCTCCTCCCAAAGTACACAAGCAAAAGCACACGCACACCCAACAGCCATCCACCTTATAACAGCATCCACCTCATGCACCTGCACCCAAACACAGTAGATGCACACCTCCTACAACAACTCCCTCTCCCTCCACTCCCAAGCCTTCACCCTCTTCCCGCCCCAATGTCCCAAAGAAACTTTTCCTAGCCAACATTGACCTGTTCCCTACCACTCCCCCGTCCTTCCCCTCGGGCTAGGGTGGTCAGAACCCAGCCCAGCACCTCAGCCACCAAGTCCACGTCCGCTGTGGTTCCAGCAGCTGTCATAGGCTCAAAGGGAACACTCATCAGGCCAGCCGGTGTGCCACCAATCCCTGCCAAGGCAAAGAACATTCAGCCTCCTGGCAAGGTGAAGAAGGGGACAGCATCCAGTAAGGGGAAGGAGCCACAACCACCAAGCAAGACCATATCAAAGACTCCAGCTGTGAGACCCAAGGTGACACCACCATCTGCCAAGGGCAGGAAGGGGCACAAAATAACAGCCAAGGCACTTCAGCCGTCTGAGCCTGCAGGTGAAGGCCTGGTGTCTACCAACACAACAGCCAGCACTGCCACCTGCACCCCGGCGAGCACTGCCACCTGCACCGCCACATGCACCACTGCAAGCACCACTACTGTCAGCAGCAGCAGCCCCAGTGGGCAGCCATCTGAGGCTGCAGGGGAAGGGCTGGAGCCTCCCCCCACCACTGACAGCACCAGCACCTCCACCACGGCCAGCACCGCCACCTGCACCACCGCAAGCACTGCTGCAAGCACAGCCACCTGCACTGTTGACAGTAGCACCACTGGCAGCAGCCCTAGTGAGCAGCTGTCCAAGGCTTCAGGAGAAGGGCTGGAGCCTCCCCCCACCACTGGCAGGACCCCCACCAGCACCGGCACTACCACCACTGTGCAGCCATAGCTGCCAGCGGATGGACTGTAGCCCTGCCACCATGGACTATCATGCACCCTGACCACTGCAAATCTTGTGGCTTTGACACCCAGGTGAGGGATTGTGACGTGGCACCCTCCAAGTGCTGCATCACTGGGCACACAACCCCCTCCAGAACCAGTGTAGAAAGGCATCCACTCAACCTATCCTTGGCAAGATGAAGCGCACTGGGCACAAAGCCCCCTCCTGAACCAAGGGAGAAAGGCATCCACTCACCCTATCCTTGGCAGGATGAAGCAGACTGGGCACAAAGCCCCCTCCAGGACCAGTGGAAGAAGCCATCCACTTGAGAGACTGTGGCCTTGCACTCCCCAGGACCAAGCAGTGGGCAACCCACCCACTTGAGAGACTGTGACCTTGCACTCAGGACCATGCGTGGGCAACCCACCCACATGAGAGACTGTGGCCTTGCACTCCCCAGGACCCACCCACTTGAGATACTGTTGCTTTGCATTCCCCAGGACCAGGCAGTGGGCAAAGCACCCACTTGACATACTGTGGCGTTGCACTCCCCAGGACATTGCTGTGGGTATGGAGCACCCTCTGGGAGCAGTGGCATAGTACCATCTTCCGGTTGAGGTGCCCCTCCCCACTTTCCCGTCCCCCTGAGGTGCCTGTGTGTTTTCGACCTGATGCCCCTGCAGTGTTCTCTCCGTTTTCAGGCCTATGTGTTTTGGGCCAGTGGGCCACAGATTATTTTTGTGTGGACATTGTCCCTCATTTTGTGTATATTGTTTATATTGTACATACTGTTTATTTATTTCTGAATGTATTTCTCTAGAATTCTAATATTACACTAATTTGACTAAATTCCTTTTGTCCTTGCATTATTCCAGAGGGTTACGGGGTGTATATGTAATGTTGTTGCATGTGTTTGTGTGTATGGTGTTGGGGGTGAGGGTGGGGGTGGGGATGTTGCGTGTTGCATGTGTGTGTCATTCTCTTTTTGGTCCCCTCCTCCCCTCCTCCCCTGCCTACTAGGTGCTGTACTCACTGTGGTGGACGTCGCCGCTGTTGGTACTCCTGATATATGAGAAGGTAGACCAGCTTGGGCAGGACCTGCAGCTTAGGCTCCATGGCGTCCTGGTTCGTCTTTGAGTGTCAAGATGTGAGTGGTTTCCCTTCCAAGTACTGTTTCTGCCGTGCTTTTGATGGCGTTGGTACCGCCCCAGAAAAGCTAGCGGACGGCGTGTTGTAATGGGTTGGGAGGTACATTGTCTTCTGCCTGTCTGTTGGCGGTTACCGCCGTGGTGTTTGTTGATACCGCCGTGGTGGTCAGCGTGTTAAAGTGGCTGTACGTGTTGGCTGTTTCCGCCGTGGTCCTGATTCCATTTTTATTACCGCCGGCCTGTTGGCAGTTTTACCGCCACTTTAACACCGACCATCAGGGTTGTAATGAGGGCCTAAGACTCTTAGGGGGTCATTCTGACCTCGGCGGTAAAAGGCTCTTACCGCCGGTCAGACGTCCGCCATTCTACCGCCGCGGCCGCGGTAAACCGCCACGGGCATTCTGACCCACAACTGCCAAACCGCTCAAAATACACACACCTCTACAAAACACAGCCACATTGGACAATTCCAAATACACACACCTGATACACATACATACACCACTCCCACACATCCAATCAACTATAAAACACACACCCACATCACCCACAAACCCCCACTACTAGAATTTCGGAGAGAAGGCGAGAGAGAGAGAGAGAGAGAGAGCACAGCTATCGACAAACCCAACACACACAGGAACACAACATCATCACCCACACTACATCCACACACAAAACACCACACACCACCACACACACCACACTCATCACCACAAACACCACCCCACACCACCCCATGGCACCCCAAAGACACCCCAGGTTCTCGGACCAAGAACTCAGGGTCATGGTGGAGGAAATTATAAGGGTAGAGCCCCAGCTATTCGGCACACAGGTGCAGCACACCACAATAGCTAGGAAGGCGGAGCTATGGCAAAGGATCGTCGACAGGGTCAACGGTGTGGGACAGCATCCCAGAAACCGGAAAGACATCCGAAAGCGCTGGAACGACCTACGGGGGAAGGTGCGGTTGATGGTGTCAAGACACAACATCGCTGTGCAGAAGACTGGCTGCGGACCCCCACCCACTCCACCCGAATTCACAGCATGGGAGCAAGAAGTCTTGAACATCCTGCATCCTGAGGGCCTCGCTGGAGTAGGCGGAGGAATGGACTCTGGTAAGTCTAATCTCAACTACTTCACCCCCCCCACCCACCAGCATGCCAACCCACACCCCGCCCTCACCTCCAACCCCCCAGCACACATCCTCCCTGCCAATGTCTCACCAGCACAACCCACCCAACACAACCCCAATCCCTGAATGCCACCACAAACCATGGACACCCCTCACCTAAGCATGACCACTGCACATACCCATCCCCCCTCAAAAACCACCCTCACAACTCCTCCCACAAGGGAATGCCAGCACTGGGGGACAAGGGCACCCACAAATCGCACGCCATGGCACACAGAGAAGCAATAACCATACTCTTTTACCCCTGCAGGGCCCGAACGCCAACACACCGGCCAGGAGGGTCCAGGTTTGTCCATCCCGCCCCCAGAACAGGCCCCCAGTGATGACAGCAGCTCTGTCGACCTAGAACCTGATGACCAGCCCGGACCATCAGGGACCTCTGGACAGTCGGTTCCCCACACACAGACACTGGCCACAGCAGACCCAACCCCCTCTGGGAATACCAGCACAGCTCCCACCCAGCGGGCCCATGCCTCTGTCTCGCGGACGCATCAATCAGCGGTGTGTCCGCCACTACAGGGCACCCAGGCTGACCCACCATCCCAACAACAACCGGGACCTGGGGGCAGTGGTAGTGGGCACACCGTCCAGGGGACAGAGGCCCGGGGAAACAGGGCAACTGGGAGGGCTGCTGTGCGAGAGGGGGTTGACCGGCCCAGGGAACCCACTCTCCAAGAGGCCCTCACCACCATCATGGGAGCATACCACCACTCCCAGGAGACGAGGGCGACGGTACTGGCCAGGTTCCAGGAGATCCAGGCACAGCAGGAGGAACGGTACATGGGGTTCAGAGACGAACTCAGGACCATCGGTACCACAATGGGGACCATCGTCCTGGCCCTCAACCAGATAGTCACCACATTGCGGGACCATGTGGCACCCCAAAGGGCCCCTGTCACCAGCCCGGACGACGAACAGCCTACCACCTCCGCCGGCGCTAGTGGACAGGAGGCCCCCACACCACGACAGGCCACCAGAACCCCACCTCCTGCTGAAGATCAACCACCCCGCAAGCGGAACCTGAGATCACAAAAGAAGACAGAGTAGGATGTCAAGACCCCCGCCAGCAGAAGATACCCCCTGATGTCATCCCACTGTCCCACATTGTCACCCTGTCCAACCTTGAACTGCCCCTGCTCCATCCTTCCACAGGCATATGGACAATGCACCTGTGCTACTGAGAACTGGACTCTGCCATGGACATTACTCCACCCCCACCCATCACGTTTACTATCATGGACCTATACGCAGCACTTTAAATAAATCACCAATTGCACTTCAAATGTCAGGAGTCTGCTTGTATTCTTTACAAATGTATTACACATAACGGTGCAATAATGTTCATTTACATTGTGATGACAACATACCAGTGTCAATAAGCATTAGTCCATGGGCAAACAAAGCAGAGGTCACGCTGTGGGTCATACAGCTCTGAAAAGGGAAGGGAAAGTCAAAAATCAGTGAAAAGGAACTGGGGGGAAACACAGAAAGTAGAGATGCAGGAGGCCAGAAGTAAATGTAAAATGGCGTGGGTGATTCTTACCTGTGTGCTACTGAAAATACTGTTGTATAACTGTGTCCCTGTTGTCCGTGTCGTCCCTGTCGTCTTCCTCCTCTTCACTCTCCACAGGCTTCACACCTGCTACAACACCACCATCTGGACCATCCTCCTGCAGGAAAGGCACCTGGCATCGCAAAGCCAGGTTGTGAAGCATACAGCAGGCCACGATGATCTGGCACACCTTCTTTGGTGAGTACATTAGGGATCCACCAGTCATATGGAGGCACCTAAACCTGGCCTTCAGGACCCCGAAGGTCCGTTCTATAATCCTCCTAGTTCGGCCATGTGCCTCATTGTAGCGTTCCTCTGCCCTGGTCCGTGGATTCCTCACTGGGGTCAATAGCCAAGGCAGGTTGGGGTAACCAGAGTCACCTATTAGCCACACACGGTGTCTCTGTAGCTGTTCCATCACATAAGGGATGCTGCTATTTCGCATGACATACGCGTCATGCACTGACCCCGGGAACTTTGCATTTAGATGGGAGATGTACTGGTCAGCCAAACAGACCACCTGGACATTCATCGAATGGTAATTTTTTCTATTTCTGTACACCTGCTCATCGTCTTTTGGGGGTACTAAAGCCACATGGGTCCCATCAATGGCACCAATGATGTTGGGGATATGTCCAAGGGCATAGAAATCACCCTTCACAGTGGCCAAATCACCCTCCTCAGGGAAAACAATGTATCTCCGCATGTATTTCATCAGGGCAGACAACACTCTGGACAAAACCTTAGAAAACATAGGCTGAGACATCCCTGATGACATGGCCACTGTTGTCTGAAAAGACCCGCTTGCCAAAAAATGGAGTACTGACAGAACCTGCACCAGAGGGGGAATCCCTGTGGGTTGGCAGATGGGGGACATCAGGTCTGGCTCCAGCTGGGCACATAGTTCATGTATAGTGGCTCGGTCAAGTCGGTATCGAAGTATAATATGTCGTTCTTCCATTGTCGACAGGTCCACCAGCGGTCGGTACACGGGAGAATTCATCCTTCTCCTCGCACGTCCCAGCGGACGGTGCCTAAGAAGGACAACATGGAGCACAGAGTCAAGCAACCCACAGGTTCGTTCACACAGCTTGCACAATACACGAATCGCTATGCATTGAAAGTCTTGTATCAGTGGCAATGCAAGGCCTAGGACTGTGTGACGCAGTAGAAATTAAGATATGGGGGCCCTTGAAATGGCGGTTGCCTGACCTGTGAAGTGTGACAGTGGGATGTGAGGTCACTGCGCTGGCGTGGCACACCGTGGCGGTAGGCGGTCGAAGACTGCGGCGCAATGCAGCATTGGTTAACATTGAACCCTATGGGTCTCAGGAGCCAATGACGATGTGGGCCGGCGGTCGCGGTACGCACCGCCGCGGTACGCACCGCCGCGGGCGTGACCGCCATTTTCTATCTGATTAATCACTCAAGACCTGATCATCCACAGGAGAGGTCCTATACTGCAAGTGCTGCTGTGACCTCGGTCTGGAAGATACAATGGCTGCTGCGACTAGGGAAAGGGCCCCTGCCTTCACTTCAGAAGAGTTGGAGAAACTGCCCCAGTATGCGCTACTCTACGGTCCTCCAGACCAACAGGTAAGTCCACTGGGTGCACGTTGAATGGGCTATGCCTGGGTTGTGTATGGTGGATGTAAGATGGTGGGGTGGGGAGAGAATGAGGAGTGCAAGGAACGACAGATGAGAGCATGTGCCACATGGCAGGGTTGGGGAGGGGGGGCAATCAAATCTAACATGCAGAAAATGTTGAAATTTTCTTTCCCACCCTGTACATGTCAAATAGGTCAGCGCCCATCAGAAAGTCGACATTTTGGCGTGCCATCGCCAAGGAAGTCCGGGACCTGGGGGTTCACAACAGATGGGGCACCCACTGCCGAAAGAGGTGGGAGGACATCCGCCGAGGGACCAGGAAGACCGCCGAGTCACTGCTGGGGATGGCCTCCCAACGTAGGAGGGGTGCCAGTCGTACCTTGACCCCCCTGGTGTCCAGGATCCTGGCGGTGGCCTACCCCGATTTGGATGGGCGCATGAGGACATCACAGCAGACACAAGGGGGTGAGTACCAGCACATTCTGCTATCTTTACACGCAGTGGAGGCGTCTGGGTGGGGGAGGAGGGCTGTGGGTGACATTAGGCCAGGGCCCTTTCTGTAGTGTAGTCCCCTCCTTTAGGCATGGCCCTGTGCCCCCGCCCCCCACCTCTGTAGGGTGCCAAGTACAGCAATCCATGCTCCAGCATCACCCATGTGCGCATTTGTTGTCCATAGACCTGTTGGCCTAGTCAAAAGTACTGAGTAGTGTACCCTGATTGCGCGGCGTAGTGCATGAGGCTCCTGTGTCTGTCCTCTCCGCCAACGGTGTTGGCAATGCATGCACTCAACCTGTTTTTATTTCTCCCCCCACCCTTTTTCTTTATCTTCTTGTGCATGTGTGCATTAGCATCATCAGGCGGAGGAGAATTGGCATCGGAGCACGAGGGAGCTGCAAGTCACAAGGCCCCGGTGGGCCATGGTACAGACACCGAGGTCACCAGTGATACGGAGGGCGAGGGGAGCACCACAACGGGGACCCGTGGTGACACCAGATACACAGACACGTCCTCGGAAGGGAGCTCCCTAGCGGTGGCGGCAACATCCGGGCCCCCCGCCTCTACAGGTACAGCCGCCACCCAGCGCACCAGCTCCGCCCTCCCAGCAGCCCCTCATCCTTCGTTCCGTGCCCGCTCGCCCAAGAAGGCGGGCATCTCCTTCGCCCCAGGCACCTCAGGCCCTGCCCCTGTTACCCCTGCTGCCCTCTGTGAGGAGGTCATTGACCTCCTACAGACCATCATTGTTGGGCAGTCTACCCTTTTGAATGCCATCCAGGGGGTAGAGAGGGAGGTGCATCGGAGCAATGCATACCTGGAGGGCATTCATTCGGGTCAGGCTGCCCATTAACGATCGTTCACTGCTCTGGCCTCAGCACTGACGGCAGCCATTGTCCCTGTTTCCAGCCTCCCTCTTCTGACTGCCTCCACCCTGTCTCTGTCTCCTGTTCCTCAGCCTATCCCATCCACACCATCAGACCATCCTGCACACACCTCAACACCCAAGGGCAGCTCATCCAGACATAAGCACCACAGATCACACAAGCATTCACCCAAGCAACACCCAGATGCAGACATGCCAACAGTCACTACCACCCCTGTGTCCCCCTCCTCCTCGTCTCCCTCCTCCCTCCCTGTGACGTCTCCACTCACACCTGCATGCACACCACCATCAGCCAGTACTTCCACCACCAGCACACCCTACAGTACAGTCCGCACACGTGCAGTCACCACCCCCACTGCCATTTACACGTCCCCTGTGTCCTCTCCCACTCTGTCTGTCACCCCCTCTTCCAAGACACACAAACGCAGGCAGCCACCCACCCAACAGCCATCCACCTCACGACAGCCTCCGTCACAAGCACCTGCACCCAAAGACAGCACACCTGACTCTCCTACAACCACATCCTCTTCCTCCACTCCCATACCCACTACACCTACCCTTTACATTGGTCCTAAAAAACTTTACCTCTCCAAACTTAACCTCTTTGCCCCACCTGACCCACCCCCTCCATCTGCTAAGAGTCCCAAGAGCACCTCAGCCACCACCAGCCCTGCTTCAAGTGTCAGCATTGTGCACAGGTTTTGGAGTGCACCCTTTCCCAGCACAGATACATCTGCCAGCAGCAAGGGGACTGCCAGCCCACCCCTTGGAAAGAGAACCCGTAAACAGAAGGGCCGCCGCGAGAAGGCTGACACGGCTGCCCCCAAGGAGCAAAGTCCTGGGCCGTCACCTGCCACAACATCCAGGGGAGGCAAGGGCCAGAGAGCCTCATCGAAGGAGGGCAAGGGCAGCAGGGCGGAGAAGACAGCCAGCAGGGGCGCGGACCAGGAGGGCCCCACAAGCCCCATCCCGGGTGTGAGGGAGGACACCCACGGGCCCAGGACTCCGTCAGCGAAGGGTCCAGCAACTGCACGGTGGGAGGGCGACATAGCAGGGAGTGCTGGCCAGGTCTGGCTCCCTTGATTGACTGGACAAGGACCGCTGAAGAGGGCCCCGCCGTGAAGAAAGGCACCGCTGAAGAGGACCCCGCCGTGCAGCAAGGCACCGCTGAAGAGGGCCCCGCCGGGCAGCAAGGCACCGCTGAAGAGGGCCCCGCCGTGAAGAAAGGCACCGCTGAAGAGGGCCCAGCCGTGCAGCAAGGCACCGCTGAAGAGGGCCCCGCCGGGCAGCAAGGCACCGCTGAAGAGGGCCCCGCCGTGAAGAAAGGCACCGCTGAAGAGGGCCCCGCCGTGAAGAAAGGCACCGCTGAAGAGGGCCCTGCCGTGAAGAAAGGCACCGCTGAAGAGGGCCCCGCCGGGCAGCAAGGCACCGCTGAAGAGGGCCCCGCCGTGAAGAAAGGCACCGCTGAAGAGGGCCCCGCCGTGAAGAAAGGCACCGCTGAAGAGGGCCCCGCCGTGAAGAAAGGCACCGCTGAAGAGGGTCCCACCGGGCAGAAAGGCACCGCTGAAGAGGGCCCCGCCGTGAAGAAAGGCACCGCTGAAGAGGGCCCCGCCGTGAAGAAAGGCACCGCTGAAGAGGGCCCCGCTGTGCAGCAGGGCACCGCTGAAGAGGGCCCCGCCGGGCAGAAAGGCACCGCTGAAGAGGGCCCCGCCGTGAAGAAAGGCACCGCTGAAGAGGGCCCCACTGTGAAGAAAGGCACCGCTGAAGAGGGCCCCGCCGTGAAGAAAGGCACCGCTGAAGAGGGCCCCACCGGGCAGCAAGGCACTGCTGAAGAGGGCCCCGCCGTGAAGAAAGGCACCGCTGAAGAGGGCTCCGCCGTGAAGAAAGGCACCGCTGAAGAGGGCCCCGCCGTGAAGAAAGGCACCGCTGAAGAGGGCCCCGCCGGGCAGAAAGGCACTGCTGAAGAGTGCCCCGCCGTGAAGAGAGTCACCGCTGAAGAGGGCCCCGCCGTGAAGAAAGGCACCGCTGAAGAGGGCCCCGCCGTGCAGCAAGGCACCGCTGAAGAGGGCCCCGCCGGGCAGAAAGGCACCGCTGAAGAGGGCCCCGCCGTGAAGAAAGGCATCGCTGAAGAGGGCCCCGCCGTGAAGAAAGGCACCGCTGAAGAGGGCCCCGCCGTGAAGAAAGGCACCGCTGAAGAGGGCCCCGCCGGGCAGAAAGGCACCGCTGAAGAGGGCCCCGCCGTGAAGAAAGGCACCGCTGAAGAGGGCCCCGCCGTGAAGAAAGGCACCGCTGAAGAGGGCCCCGGCGTGCAGCAAGGCACCGCTGAAGAGGGCCCCGCCGGGCAGTAAGGCACCGCTGAAGAGGGCCCCGCCGTGAAGAAAGGCACCGCTAAAGAGGGCCCCGCCGTGAAGAAAGGCACCGCTGAAGAGGGCCCCGCCGTGAAGAAAGGCACCGCTGAAGAGGGCCCCGCCGTGAAGAAAGGCACCGCTGAAGAGGGCCCCGCCGGGCAGAAAGGCACCGCTCCGCTGGGCCCCGCCGCCTCAAGCACCGCTCCGCTGGGCCTCGCCGTCTCAAGCACCGCTCCGCTGGGCCCTTCCTGTCAAGCACCGCTCCGCTGGGCCCTTCCTGTCAAGCACCGCTCCGCTGGGCCTCGCCGTCTCAAGCACCGCTCCGCTGGGCCCTTCCTGTCAAGCACCGCTCCGCTGGGCCCTTCCTGTCAAGCACCGCTCCGCTGGGCCTCGCCATCTCAAGCACCACTCCGCTGGGCCTCGCCGTCTCAAGCACCGCTCCGCTGGGCCCTTCCTGTCAAGCACCGCTCCGCCTCGCCGTCTCAAGCACCGCTCCGCTGGGCCCTTCCTGTCAAGCACCGCTCCGCTGGGCCTCGCCGTCTCAAGCACCGCTCCGCTGGGCCCCGCCGTCTCAAGCACCGCTCCGCTGGGCCCCGCCGTCTCAAGCACCGCTCCTCTGGGCCCTTCCTGTCAAGCACCGCTCCGCTGGGCCTCGCCGTCTCAAGCACCGCTCCGCTGGGCCCTTCCTGTCAAGCACCGCTCCGCTGGGCTCTTCCTGTCAAGCACCGCTCCGCTGGGCCTCGCCGTCTCAAGCACCGCTCCGCTGGGCCCTTCCTGTCAAGCACCGCTGGCCCATTGACAGTGCCGGTTCTGTGTCGAGCTAGTGTTCACGCTGCACTCGGAGCACCCTGCCTCCTCCATTACCTGTGGAGTCTGTCATCCACCTGATGGCCTGTGTCTCTGCACTCCCCAGGATGGCAGAGTGGGCAGACCACCCACTGTAGAGACTTGTGAGACTGTGGCTTTGCACTCCCCAGGATGGCAGAGTGGGCAGACCACCCACTGTAGAGACTTGTGAGACTGTGGCTTTGCACTCCCCAGGATGGCACAGTGGGCAGACCACCCACTGTAGAGACTTGTGAGACTGTGGCTTTGCACTCCCCAGGATGGCACAGTGGGCATGGTGGACCATTCGTGGATCTGGCGTCGTGGACTCATATGGCTGAGGTGCCCCCCCTTCCCTTCCCCCTGAGGTGCCTGTAGTTTTGTCATCTGATGCCCCAGCAGTGTTCTCTCCAACAGACTCAGGTCTCCTGTGTGGGCTTTGCCCATGTGTTGATACACTTTGGCCCACGGACAGTGGAAATTTAAGTGACTGTGCAGGACTTATTGCCTATGTTTATCGGTTTCGCAAGGTTCTAACTTGATTTTTTAAAATTCATATTGCTATTTTACCATGACTTCAATGACCGTCTTTTATACATACATTTTGATTCTCACTTTAATTATGTGTTTGGATTATTCCGGGGGGTTTGGGTGGTGTCACTGTGACTTGGTGCTCTGCATTGGTGTGTAGATAGCTGGGGGGGGGGGGGTCGCATATGTGTGTGCACGTAAGCTTTCGTCCTCCCCCTCCCCTGTGTCGTAGGTGCAGTACTCACCGTTGTCGTCTGCGCCGGCGTTCGTACTCGTGGTAGATGAGCAGGTAGACAAGAGCTGGTAGGATGTTTAATTCGGGTTCCATGCTGTTCTCCGTCCTCGTGGAGTGTGTATAGGTGAGCGTTTTCCCGTTCGTAGTCTGCTTCCGCCGTGTTTTTATCGGCGGGGCTCCCGCCCCGGAAAAGGTGGCGGATTGGTGAGTTGTGATAGTGTGGGCGGTACATTGTCTGCCGCCTGTCTGTTGGCGGTGACCGCCGCGCTGTTTGTTTGTGCCGCCGTGGCGGTCGGAGTGTTAAAGCGGCGGCCCTTGTTGGCGGTTCCCGCCAGGGTCAGAATTTCATTTTTTGGACCGCCAGCCTGTTGGCGGGTTGGCCGCCGCTTTAACACTGACCGCCAGGGTTGGAATGACCCCCTTATTCTTTTGAAAATTCATATCTTCACTTGTGTATGTTGGATTTTTGTTGTTTTGGTCTTGTTTGATTTAGATAAATGTTACCTATGTTTCTAAACTGGTGTGGTGTCCATTTTGTAGTGTTTTCAGTGTATTTCTGTGTGTGTTGGTACAAATACTTTACACATTGCTTCTGAAGTTAACCCTGCCTGCTCGTGCCAAGCTACCAAGGGAGTCAGAGGGGGTTAACTGATTGTGATTCTCCTTTACCCTCACTAGAGTGGGGGTCCTTGCTTGGACAGGGGGTAACCTGACTGACAACCAAACACCCCATTTCTAACAGGTATAAGTAGTGGTCCTAAAACCCCGGACTTTTAGAACACTACTGGATCAAGAAGAACCTCTGCAAAGGAGAAGAGCTGGAGGAGCAGTACTGCCCCTTTGCTATGTGTGCTTTGCTGGGTTGGCCTGCAGTTGGTGCTCCTTCTTAGAGAGGGCAAAGACTGGACTTTGTGGGGTATCCTGCTTGAGAAAAATTTCCAAGGGCTTGGACTGAGCTTGCATCCTGTTAAGAAGTCTAAGGGACAGCAACGATTTCAACCACCATCCCCCGGGTTCACTTACTGTGGACTCTAAATTGCTAGGTGGTGCCTATTCCAGTTCCTGGGCCCCTCAAAGTGAAGACTAGTGAAAACCAAGTGCACTGACTTCGGACTGAAGCTGCTGCTTGACCCTGTGACGCTGCCTGCAACTGAAGCAATGTTCTCCGCTGGATCGCGATGACCCTGACTGACATCCCAGGCCTGGCACCATAGCAGCCATTGATGTCCCTTGACTTTGTGAGTCTGAGGTGCTGTGTCACTGACGTCCATGACACCTGACTCTGCCTGCAGCGCCTGCAGCCTTGTGGCTTGACCGTGACCCCGTGAGGTCACCCGACCTCACCGTAAACACTGGACATTGACCCTGCCAGAGTGCAAGGAACCAACACTTTGCACCAACACCGCCTCATCTCCACTGCTCTGCAATAAGGACCTGACACTTCACAAGACGACCCTGCTCCTCTGCTCCGCAGCATTGGAACTGACGCTGCACCGGATGCAGTGACGCCATGCTTCCCTGATCACATGCACTGGCTTGTTTCCTCATTTTCAGAAGGTATTGTACCTGGGGGTCTGTGTGACTCTGTGACTGGCGCCATTGGCGTCAGGATTGTTGGGAACGACTCCCTCACCAAACTGTGATAGCAACAAATTGCAGAATTTGTGTTTCTAAGCGCAATATTGAAGTTTAATCTTTGAAAAATCATAATTTAAACTGATGGTGTGTCCATTTTGTAGTGTTAGTACAAATAATTTATACATTGCCTCCGAGATAAGCCAGACTGCTTGTGCCAAGCTACCAAGGGGTTGAACAGGGGTTATCCTAGGTGTGTAATTCCCTTACCCTGACTAGATTGAGGGTCCCTGTTGGGAGAGTGCCAGCTGACTGCCAACCAGAGACCCCATGTCTAAAATATACCAATATATTTCTATGCACATTGATAAATGAAAAAGCTAGACAAATAGCTGTGTGTCTCATTTGCCTATGTTTTGTAAAAAACAAAAATGACTCCAAAACGATTGGTACACAAAGTAGGCTTCAGACAGTTATTCAGATAAACAACTCCAACTAAAGATTAGATTTTTACCATTTTATTGAGTTCTTATCACTGTGGAAACAGATGGAAACTTTCACACTTGCAGCACCAAAGATGGCATACACAAACTGAGCTCAAGGTGTTTTTTGAAAATCCACTTATAACACCAGAAACTATACCCATAATAACAAAAATAGCACATGACACAAAAATGTGGCATGACAATTTGTAATATCACTTACGTTTAGCGCAACATCATTGGTTCATTGGTTATAACTCTATTCATCATTTAAAACACCAATCAGTACTATTGTCCCCAATACTAACGCCCATGAGTTATTACACATAAATTGCATTTCAGCATAGTATGATCATGGTTAGGGTTGCATTGAGAAATCATAAATAATAATGCAATATTCTAAAATGTTAGTACTAACCCTATTCCTAAGGAAAGAGAAATCATCCATCTATTCTCTTAGCAACTGTGCTTCAGAGATGATCAACATGAAATGAAATATCTCTCAAAGAATGACTCATAGAATTTGCACCTCTCGACTTCCACTTCCACGGAAGTGCTTAAAAATGATACTTTGGGTATACAATGTTGTACATCGCTAATACATTACATTCATTCACTTGATGCACTGCAGAAATGAGAGGATAAATGCCTTGCAGTGGGATACTAATATAAAGAGGAATGAGCAGGAGCAGGTTGAACAGAACAACAAAAGCTACATCCATATTCAAAATAATGACTTATTATAAAAAATGTGGCATAACCATTAATAACATTATTTACTGTTTTAAATGACCTGGGTAACTTGTTGCAACTGCAACATCATTAGTTAAATGTAAAATTAACCATGTTTTACTAATAAATGGGCTAAGCTGTGCAGTAGTTAGGAAAGTATAAAAAGACCTCTGAATGTAACCACTGCACAGTCACATTTATATGTTTGGGGGCATTTCCCACCGAAGTAGACCTTCTACCCATTATGATTATTTTTTTAAACATGTTAAGTAGGACCATTGTTATTCTTAAACCAATTAAAAACATTGGTTTTAGTAATACCCAATCCTCCCCTGATTTGATTATTAACTAGGCACTTCACTTAACACAATAACATAAGGAGTGGCTTATGGTGGGTTGTGCAGTAATGCTTTCTTTGGATAGAGGATTGCAAATAGTTCACTGAGGGGGAGGAGTAGGGTTCAAATCTGCAATTTTTTGTTCATTAGAACAATTTTCAATCCGAGTGTGAGACTTTTTTGTGATGTCATTATTTTGTTCCTCTTGTTTAAATACACATGATTATGAAAGTATTTTAATTATTATGTTTTCCTATCTTCCTCTCTGTAGGTCAGCCTCCACAACAAAAATGGTGAGCCATTGCAACATATATGTGCCTGTAGAGCATCTATAAGACCCAAAGAATCCACAGCAGAAAACGATGGGAGGACCTTTGGCGGTGTACATACCCCATCACCTTTACAAAATAATGGGGTGTGGAATTTACTGACCGGCATGATCAAGTGCATTCAGGCAGTAGCTTATGTCAACTTGGACAGAGAGCTGAAGGCAGGGATGTAGCTTCAGGGGGAATGTTTGAGGTGTTACACCCCTCTAATAAATGTGTTTTCTGGCAAATAGTTGGGTACAGTTGCTTTCAGTCGGGTATGGTGAGATGTCTGTCAGAATTTACCAGGAATAGACATATAGACACAAATAACAACTGACACACATTCTCTCCCTCTCTGGTTTGAAAGTCTTCAAAAATGTTGGTTATTTAAAAAAATATATATTATGTTTTTTTCTCTCTCACTACCTCTGCCAATCCATAGTCATCTCCCTTTCCACTGCCCCCTTAGCCCCTCTCATGTGCCATGCTTATCATATTTGTTGTTAAATCTGAAGCTCACTCCCCAGTCTTACTCTCTTACTCACAAGCTGCACCCCTGGCTGAAGGCCATGAGCCGCCTCAACGGGTTAAGTGTATTCATCTAAAAAATATGTACTGGCCATTCTCACAAGCTTTCAGTTTACATTATAACTTTACCGATGTCAACATTTTATAGAATCCCCTTTTACAAGTACCATAGCATATATCAGAATTTCCTCTGGTTAAGAGTTTGATCTGCAATTATTTTGCCACAAACGTGAGAGATATCTCATCCACTTTATTACAAGGATAAATACAAAAAAATCACATCTTATAAGGGGGTAGGATTTCTGTCACATTTCTGATGCAGTAACATAACTGTTAATCTATGAATGAGGCATAGTGTTAATACTGTATTTGCAACGTTGCTGTTGTTTTATCTATTACTAATGGACTATGCCTTCAAAAATAATTAAAACTTCCCCTTCAATCAAGTGGTTCCTAAAACTCACATTTCTATGGTGCCTATGACCAGTTTTGAGATGCTCATATCTTCAGTGAAAAGGATGTCTTGACATGCCTGTGGCTTAAAATATACTACTGGACATGGGTATTACCCCTTGGCCAATACTTCAGGTTGTATTTTGTGAAAGACATCCAGGACCTCAGCAATTCTATGAAGACAATATTGTTAAACAGCGGACAAGTCATTTACGTACACACAGGTTTTTAATTTTACTTTTAGTCCATATAGTTGTGTATGTGTAATAGCATAATTGTAAATGTGAATGTTAAGCCTAGTCTTCTAGAATATGGCACATGGGAAATATTGCTTTCTATAATATTTCAAATTAACAAAATACCAACATGTGGTTGAGTTGGATGTTTCCTGATGGGATAGTTCTTAAAAAAGATTATAGAACAAACATTCACTATTATCCAAGTGCATTAAAACATATCTAACTTGGAAGGTGTTGGCCAAAATATATGCCAAATTTGTGAATTATGCCCTGATTAAGACTTTGACAGACAGGTTACACCAACACAGATGTGGCAGTTATCCTATTCCCTTAATTACAAGTACATGATTTTCCATAGCACTTGTAATAAGGTAAACAAGAAATCAGTTGAATTGGTGACGGAGTATCCTATCCACCAAACATAAAATCGGGCCCAGAGTGTCCCATACTACTAACTGTGTACTAACTGAATAGATGTGACACATTGTTTGAGACTGAATTACATTTGGGAATACTACGGCAAAGGTAGATTTAGTTCATATTAGTTAATTGACATATAAAATGCATGCTTTTTGCAGATGGATAGATTGTCACAAAGGAGACAGACATTCTCTCTACCTTTTCAAATGTGCTATATTAGACAATGTATTTGCAATAGGGCAGACTGAATATCCATGACATTTGTGATAAAGTTACATGCAGGCCCTTTACGATGTTCCATTGAGTGACCTTCATTAAGATTAATATGGTGCAATGTCTTTATGTTAAACCCTCTTAGATATATATACCTTATGCTATTGACCTCTGTGGTATGCAACTGATGCATACAGATGTGTACTTTAAACTTTCTCTGGAGCAAGAGAGGAAAGTGCTGGCCTGACTTCAGGGGACAGAGAGGAGAACCAACGGGAGTGTAATGGTGGAGCCACTTATACCAAGTGTCGTAGAGGGTGATGGAGCTGGCCATGAGACCCCAATAACATCAGAATTTCATGGACCTCTGGCTACGGCTAGCCCATCATGGTCATTGCTGCACCATTACAAGGTGCAACATCTGTTCCTGTGGCTGCCTCCAACACCACCATCAGCAGCAGACTCACTCCTATCTACAGACACAAAGCCAGCACTCAGTCCATGAATGGGTTTGGGTCTCCTTTTCCCCTGTCAGCTATCCCACTGCTCCTATCCTACCAGAAATGGTGCCAGAGGAGGCACTGGAAGTTCTAAATAATCTTTATGTGTGGCAGCTAGCAGTGTTCCATGGTGTTCAGTGTATCAGTCCACAAATCCCACAAGTGATTGATGCCCTGTATGACATTCACTCTGCTCTCTCTTTTTCTCTTTGCCTTACATAGAGGTTTTCTCTCTCCTAGTGCTTCAATTGACACCAATGCTTTTGGCACACCTACTCTTATTCCTCCTTCTGACCCCATTCCTTCACCTGACCCCAGTACACCACTTGACCCCTTTCAAAGCCCTGACACATTAAACCACATTCCCCCATTAAGAGCCCTGCCTTCCGTCCACAGACCACCCCAATGTATCATTCATAGTCAATGCTTCCACCTACTCTACAATTCCACCTGCCCCAACACTACCCTGTACCCCTAACAATATCATACCCCCAAACACTCCCATACCCAAAACCTTACCTTTGCCATCACCATCTCGCCCAAGAGTCACTTGGCCCTGCCCCACATAAATAAATCTTAAAATTGTCCTCATCCCAAATAAAATGTGCCAAAAACTCCATCTCCTCTTGGAGGATGGAGAACCCCATGTGGGGAACGCTCCAGTTATGTGGAGGTAACACCACCACATTAAAAACATCATAAAAACTGTGATAGGACATTATGTTTCATTACTAGACTTTACATTACTAGTTTTTTTGGATTTAAAAAAAAGTTATACCTATAAGATGAAGATAGATAATTGCAGCCTCCCTTAATTATTTATTCTTTAAAAAATATATTTTATTTGTACTGATGTTGTACTTGTAGATTTAATTAGTTTTGGTAAATATTATTATATTTTCCATTTGCTAGTGTGTTACAATATTTTCCACTTCAAGTTCTTGTAATGTCCTATGTGTCTATTTTGGGAGATGTAGCTCATTCCCATTCCCAGGTATGTTAAAGGTAATGGTAGTGTTGTTGTGATGGCTTAGTGTGTTTTACATTCAGAGTAGTAGTGTGTGTGACTATATTTAACATAATTATTTTTGTGACTAAATGTTGGAATGTCTTCATATTATGAATGTTCCATGAAATACATTCTATATTTCTAAACCTAGATTAAGGATATGAGTACAATACCTGGTATGTGAAATTGTGTCCTTCCCTCGATATTACATGCCAGATATAAAGACATAACATATCAGTAACATATCAGTGATTGAGTAATGGAATTATGTACCTAAGATACCTACTTGAATCATATGATTGTGGTGTGCATGGTAAGCGGGTAAAGAGAAATGAAAGTTAAGTTTATACAAGTTGCATATCTCTGGTAAACTTTACTCTGTCAAACCTCCATAATCTAAATATGATGAATCAATCTCCATGACAGCAGAAATATCAACAGCTGGATTTTGACAGCCCCCCTGCATCCACCAAGATCTAAGTCAAGTCTAAAGTAAGCATTTTATGTTCATTGTAGGGTGATGTGTGAGGCTAGAGTACTCCCGATTGATTGGCTGTGTGAGCAGTACAAAATTTAGTCTTACCTTGGTTTATGGGCTCTTTGCCCATGATTACATTAATAGTCCGTGTACTAATTGTCTGTACCACAGGATGCAGCTGTTCTGCTGTACCTGGGTACCTAAGCTACAATCAATGTCATCTTTTAATTGTTCTTTCAAAGCTGTCTATATGCTGATTGATTTATTAACTGTCCAAATTTGGAAGCATTCACATTAAATACATCTGTGAATGGTGATAATAATCAGCCAATCTGGGCTTGGTAGCCCCAGGATTACTTAATGAACCAATTTTAACATTCTACACTACATGTGGTAAATGTACACCAAACCAACTTTGGTGTTCCTGAACTCCTAATGGGATGACTAGGTAATGATATGGTTTATATACTGAAAATTTAGGGGCAGCCCATATGAATAAAAGTGTTTGGATCTACTGGATCAAACTCCACTCATAAATAAAATGTTTTAAAGGGGTATGCAACATGTACAATTACATTAAAAGTTAATTTGCCTCCTCCATCTCCGGAAAACCTCTTCTTATGAGGCGTTATACAAATAGTTCCATAAAATTCAGTTTAATCACAACAGGTTGTGCTGCCATTACAAAATAGATTCAGAATGTGGTTCAAAACTGAACCCAAAATGGGTATTACAATTTAATAATTAGTTGCCTGACAACCTACAGTGGAGAGGAATTTCTTGTTTGAATTGAGGATGGAAACCACAGTTACCATGGACATCTCTTCTTTTAATAATATTGGTAATCATGCACATGCCATTCAAGATTACTCAAAGATTGGCCCCGGAGCCTAGTACCACTGGTTTTTGTTTTATCATTTTAATAGAAAGCATGGCCCAAGATACATTTTTGTAGACTCTCTGCAAAAGTGCAAGCTCAATGACAATTTTCAAATTAAAGGCAGTAAATATGGTAAACTGTAACCCACAAACCACCTTTGTGTTACATGAGGATGGTGCTTTCTGTGTAACAATCAGTCCTATAGGACTCACAGGATTATTTGTTGTTAAAGAGTTTCAAATCAAATTTTCATCCTGAATAGATAAACTCAAGAACACTTACACTGGGAATATATGAGTTTTTTAAAATCAATGCCCTCTACTAGTGTAAATAATGTATTTTTTTGTAACTATGAAAATAAATAAAATATTGGCAATGCGATTAATAAGCATAATACTAAAAAACTGCAACATTGCAAAACTCTTTAAGAATCTCCTCATATGAAAAGATGGAGTCTGTCCCTGTATTCCAGCTCCTTTTTCCTTTCCTCTTCCTAAGCTCCCTGAGTACAAGAAATGCCTGTATATGGTTCTAGGGTGGCTTCTCTTTTGCAAACATTAGTGCAACAGACGTATGCTTCTGTATGAAGAAGTGCATTGACTATCTATGTTCTCCATAGCTGTGCTGTCCCCAGCAAGCCAATAACGCTAGGCTGGCTACGAAAGCATGTTTACAGATTCTGGTTGCCTGACCTAAGCCCCCTAGGAAGTTAAAGATTTAGGGGGTCATTCCTACCCTGACGGTCCGAGACCGCCAGGGTAGGGGACCGCGGATGCACCGCCAACAGGCTGGCGGTGCATCCAGGCCCATTCTGACCGCGGCGGTAAAGCCGCGGTCAGAAAAGGGAAACCGCCGGTTTCCCGCCGGTTTTCCCCTGGGCTGCAGAATCCTCCATGGCGGCGCTGCAGGCAGCGCCGCCATGGGGATTCTGACCCCCTTCCCGCAGCCTGGTTCTGGCGGTTTTGACCGCCAGAACCAGGCTGGCGGGAATGGGTGTCGTGGGGCCCCCAAACAGGGCCCCACTTAGAATTTCAGTGTCTCCTTAGCAGACACTGAAATTCGCGACGGGTGCAACTGCACCCGTCGCACCCCTTCCACTCCGCCGGCTCCATTCGGAGCCGGCTTCCTCGTGGAAGGGTGTTTCCCGCTGGGATGGCGGGCGGCCTTTTGGCGGTCGCCCGCCAGCCCAGTAGGAAACCCAGAATGACCGCCGCGGTCTTTTGACCGTGGTACGGTCTTCTGGCGGTTCCCGCTTGGCGGGCGGCTCCCGCCGCCTGCCAAGCTTAGAATCACCCCCTTACTCTTCCTTGTACTTGTCTGTCCCCAGTTTAAAACCCTTCTCTCATTATTTTGAAAAGGGTAGTCCTCATATCAAATGATGTGAAATGCAAGAATTAACAGATTAATTCTGTTACACCTTCACTTAACTATGTAAAATATTGTGAATCATATAAACACACATATGTGAATAATTGATAGACTATCAAACTATAATTCAGCAAATGTTATACTATATTCATCTACAAATGAGAAACGTGCACTCAAACAAAAAGATATATGAGATGCAATAGAGATGGTAAATAAGTAGAAAATTTTAAGTACTGCATGTCAATGGCAGAAGTGATGATCCATTGACCCATCCTCTTCCCTGTGATCGAGGAAGCAACATTCAAAGACAGTTGAACAAACCAATGGATAATTAGGGCTGACCCTCTGCGTATGTATATATGTATATTTTGTTTTATTTGTGCATTATTTTGATAACATGAAGCTGGTGAGACAACTAGAGCCATCGCTAGGCTAGAGCTGGCAAGGATGTTTTCTGAAGTTCTGCCTTAATGTTAAGGGTTGTGTTTTTCTGTTCATCAGTTCTTGATGTAGGATGTTGGGCATGGCAGAAGACTGTTTGCAATATGTTGTACTTTCAATGCACAAAGAATGACAGAGAACAGGTAAAGGAGTCCAAAAAGATATACACATTCACTTTATTTTGCTAAAAAAGCAAATGTTGGAATTCGGTATCCACTAATATCCACTGCCTGTAGGCTCTGATGATTTAAAGAATCACAGTTTCAAAAGTAAGGGCTGAAATTAAGGCAAAGAAAAACAACGGCATGAAAAATCTAATCACCCTATCCAGACAAATGTAATCCTTGGTCAACATTGGGGAGCGTGAATAGCCCTGTGCATTTGATCACTGAGTGATGTGTAAATAATGTGGGAGAACTGCTGACCAGTCATTAAAGAAAGAACATAACCCATGTAGAACTATCACTGTAAGTCTGATCTCAGACAGGTGGCTTAATAAGGTGGAATGATCTACAGGTTTTAATGTTGTCAAGAGGATCTGTGGGATCTGTGGGGGGGAGCTGCCCTGATCTAAAATACATATTTGTTTGTCAAGTGCAATGGAATATGCTTTCAGAGTGTTTTGACAAAAGAGGAAGCCTGGTAGTCAAGGATCAAGAAAGGATCAGTCTTCCAGATATTTAATTAATTGTCTGGTTGAATTCACGAGAAGGGAGCAATACAAACGATCAATAGATTTCTGTCACTGCCACAGCCGGATTGCCTTTATTTTAATGGTGGAGAGGTTACTTCTGATTTCCAATCAGGGAAAAACATCCCAAATGAGAAGAAAAGATTGATAATGTTGGTGTGGGTTGGTTCAGGAAATGGTGCAGGTGATTGTAGAATTGAGTGAAGAGTTCATCAGTAGAACAAGATTTTATTAGTTCTAAAACTGTGGTTACTTCATCACGATTACCAGAGACAAAATTGGCCTGGAGGAAAAATCACAAGAACAATCAAGAAAAGATCTCAAGGTATGCAGTGAGATTTTTTCTCAAATCTATTTTTTTTTATTGTAAATAATTGTGCTAATTCTTTGTAGAATCTTGTGAGAATGGCACTGGAAAGATGATGTAGGGATGTAGTAAAGAAAACATTTTAATGTCTTAAAAAAGTCCCTAGAAGTGTAGTTGGTCTGTGAAATATGTTGAAATATGTTGAAATATGTTGACATAGAAATTCTGATATGGCTTTAAATACTTATTGTTTATAAACAAAAACTGCTCTTTGCACATAAGTACATCAGCTTCACAATAGGTAACCGTGCACCATTTGCATCTAATTGTCTAAGGCCCCCATCATGAGTTGGGGTATTTCATATAGAGTGATAACTCTGTTTTACAACTTAGAATTATAAGTTTCTCATCCCCCTATCAGATGTGCAAACTGTAGACTAGATAATTCTGGGCCCAGATTCACTATACCTGACTATGCTGCTGCAGGGTCAGGGGAAGCAGCTGCAGCATTCCTTAGCCCTAGCTCAACCCCTGCAGTATCATACTTCTTCTGAGCAGACAGAAACCTGCCCAGACCTTTGCCCATGCTTCGCTGTGGCCATCCAGTAGACATTTTCTGCAAAGGAGGCAATACATATCAGTGTTTTCTTCCCTGTGATCTAGGGAAAATCACCCAGAAAAGGACCCTATAACAACAAGGCCGAGCCATTGTTCCCCATTCCAGGAGAAACATCTTAATTGCCAAAATGTGGTAAGAATAGTATCATGATGAGTAAGGATTCTGTGATAGTGCTAAATCTGGTTATATAGCTTTGGATATACTCCAGGGCTCAAATCAAAGATAGGGCTCACTGTTCTGGTTTTAACTGCTGTGCACCTTTAACTAGGTGCTCCAAGGTAGGTCAGCAGCCTCAACAGAATGAACGTGCCCTTAAAACGGCTGAAAGCTCACACCAGCCCGGGCAGCAGCATATTAGTTGAAGGTGCACAGGCTATTTAAAGATGCATGTCAGCCTTTCAGTTTGCAAGGGGCATCCCAGGATGCATGGAAAAGGGAAGCAGAGACCCCAAACAGTTGGGTCTAAATAGTAGCTGCATTCGACTGTAGGGGCTGTCTTGAGGAGGTCCCTGGGATCCCATTTTACCTTTTTCAAGGGCTATCCATAGGTATTCCACCTCTTGTTGGCACCAGTCACTGCCCTCTCCTTTTGCTCTGTCCTCACATGTATAGCACTGCAACAACAACATCAACAAGGTGATGAATGGAATGCTTTCGTGTAAGCCACTGGCAAATGCTTGGGCCTCATTCCTGTAAGTGTTTTTTCATCAACTATGCCACTCTAGGCAAAGGCCCACTTTACGCAATTCAGTTGTGACTCTGCCCCTGATAGGAACAGTCCATCGGAACTGCCACACAAGGTCTGTAACAAATTAGGTTAATGGTTGAGGCATTGATAGAATTCCCAATCAGACAATAACCACAATCCATGCCAGGGTGAACCACAAAAGTCACTAAGTTATTGGTGCTTAAGATTCTTAACTTAGAGACAATGTGTAAAGTATTGATGGAGCACTCAAACTGGAAAAAAGTGACAACACAACATATGAAAAATCCCAAAAAAGAGAAATACAGAGAAAATGTTAACAAATAAAAAGATACCAGAATAAAAAAATATACAGTCAGTAAAACTGGAGATATGCCTAAAGCAGATATCACTGCTCACAGTCATCTGGTCACACTAGACTAGGAGAAAATCACAAATTCAGGCTGACTGTGATGGAGTGCAGGCTGGACACTGGAACCAGGTTAGTCCCACTGAAACAGTTAACTTCTTAAAGTCCGGTGTTAAGAATTACATTCATGGAGGAAGAGGCTGCACGGAGCAAGGAGAGTGTTGTGGATGGTCCTCGGTGTGGCACGAAGAGCAAGCCAAGCCTTGTGGACAGTTGTCGTAATAGTACTGAGATCCAGTTGGCTTTCAAAGATGGTCATTGCTGAACCTTTGCATTGCCCGTCACTGTGGGCTGTTTTTGCTCAAGCATGACAAATTGGGTTCACTGGATCTTCGTGTTGGCTGTCATTATGAGTGGCAGAGTTCTGACTCAAACAGGCCCATTCATGGTTGCATTGATCCCAAAACCTCAGGAGTCCACCTTTCTTCATAGAAGGCAGTTCAACAGATGCCAGTCAAGAGTCCAAAACCTACAGGGGGGACCTCTTACGGATCAGAAACTCATCCACAGCTCAAGCAGGCCCAGTTGCAGGTCCAGGCTGGCCCAGTTGCAGCAGATCAGCTGGGCAGTTGCAGGGTGGCCCCTAGAGCTTGCTTTTTCCCTGTAGCTTTCACAGAAGGTCAGCCAACTGACTCTTTGAATAATTCAAGTTAGCCTGGGATGAAGAAAGGAGGTTCAGTCTTTCTCCTCAGAAAGAAAGTCAATCTCAAAGCAGCAGGTTAGTCACCTGGTAGCAGCTGGGCAGTCTTCTGGTGGCAAGGAGTCATTTTTCATGTATGTTGACAGGTCTAGGAGTGTATTGAAAAGTGACTTTGGAGGTCCACTATTTATGCCTGAAGCCATCCTTTGAAGTGGGGGATTCCATATACTACCCCCACATCTAGTTCTGGGAAGTCCTTCCCTTCCCCTTTCAAGACTCCAAGAAGCATAGAGTGGCAAAGGGCAGACCTGGTGTCAGATTCCTTTGTGTGTGTGTGGCAGAGTGCTTTAAAGTACAAGAGGGGCTGAGTGCATCCCATCCAGTCATCCTGCCGATACCTAAACCCTCTTTGTGACGCTGTTTGGAAGCAATACACAAACCCCCACAGAAGAGCTTTTCACAGTCATGTCACCTATGACACTGGCAGGTGGCAGAGACGGTTTAGATAAGAAAATAGCAACTTTCTAAAAGTGGTATTTTCAGAATTGTGACTTGAAATGCGACTTTACCATTAAAGAAAATTATAAATTACAATTCATTTAAGTGTAAACCCCATAGCTCCCAATCACCTATCAAATGTAATTAGGTAATCCATTGTTAGTCAGTGGGAAATTTACGGAGACAAATGACGTTAGGAGATTTATACTGGCAAGATGTGTAAAACTTAAGTGCACACGTTCTACCTTTGAAATCCAAGGATTCCTGTCCGATCAGCCTTTAGGTCATACTTTAAAGGTAACATAAATGTATTAAAAAGAGAGGTTTATGCTTGGCAAAAGGTTTATATTGCCTGGTTTAAATGTCAGTTTAAAACTCTGCTACAGGGTGCTGTGGCAGGCCTGACATATATTTTAAAAGACTACTTCACTATGTGGCACAATGAGTGTTACAGGCCTATGAGTAGCATTTAATACAGCCCCTGGGTACATTAATTACCATTTACTAGGGATTTAAAAGTAGATTAATTGTATGAATCAAATGTAGGCCAAATATATCATGTTTTAGGGAGAGATAACAAGCACTACAGCACTGACTAGCAGTGGTAAAGTGCACAGAGTACTAAAGCCAACAAAAACGAATCCAGCAAAACAGGAGGGGTGAAGGCAAAACGTTTATGAGAACATAATCTCAAGGATGTCAGCTCTAACAAGGCCTCCTCCAGAAGGAACCACAACCACCCAAAAACAGGTCATTATAATGAAGCTTGATTCCTATGGCACAGTGAGAACAGGACTCACATCTGTACATACCTGTTGCACTAAGGAAGTGAACCGCAACAACAAAAAGGTGATGGATGTAATACTTACATTAATTTCAACTACTGGCAAAGGCGTGGTCTGCATTCCAGCCCTAAGTGCTATAGGTATACCCAGAAGGTGGTCACATGCTAACTGTGCCATAGTATTTAAGCTACAACCTAGTGATGATGCACAATTAGGGTGAAACCATTCTGGGGTTGCTTGTGCTTCCTTCTGGCAGAGACCCCCTTCAGCAGTTTAGGGTAGACTCTTCCTATGAGGAGCTGGGTGGAACTGATGGGCATAAGGGGGACATTTGTCTAGAGCAGCGTGGTGAGTGAAAAACAGTGAGTTGGAATTCAGCCTGAGTGATTGCCATTGGTTGGATTAATTCTCAAGTATTCCATCCATCACTTTATTGTTGTTCCAGTTAATCTCCTAAGTATGATGGGTAGACCTAGACACGGGCCTTGTTCACTGTAACATAGGAGTCAAGCTAAACCCTACTGATGAGCCACAATTAAGGTAAAACCTGGCTTGATTGCTTGTAGTCCAATGTGGAGTGGGCTTTACCTGGCACTTTAAGAGGGACTGTTCCACTAAAAAGCTGGTTATATACTGAGCTTCATCAGAAAAGCTTTTGTCTAGAATGGTGAGGTGGGTGAAAAAAGATGGAGTGGAATGTGCACCGAGTGATTGGTAGTGATTTAGACTAATTCAAGCATTCCATTCATCACCTCCCTGTTGTTGCACATTTATAATATGGCATGGGCGCAGAGGCAAAGTGTTTCCTCATTCGCTAGTGGCCAAGTCCCATTTCAAATGAGGGAATACTCACTTGAGGTCACACTGGCCATTCATATGGTACCTGTACAATTTGTATTACAGAGAAATATCTGCAGCTCATTCTGTAATACAAAATCACCCTAGGGGACAGAACGTGGATGTACACAACTGCTGGGCCCTGGAGCACCTTTTATAATACAACTCAAAAGCATAAGTGATTGCAAGCACTCTGCTCAGGTTGGTTTACTTTCAAGTGTGCGAAGTATTTTGTTATATTATTCCAAAAAGCATTATTTCAAAATAAACTCAGCAGTGATCAGTCCAGAGGTGATGAAGGGTTTCTGAAACAAAAAAGGACCACTTCTGAGCTGGATATGGTGTAGAGTACGACCTACTGATACGAGTAAGATAACATTAGTAACAATTAACATCATTGAATTGTTTGCATATTCCACCATTCTAATAATGCTTATTACAATGTGTCTCATCTGCTTAATCATCACAGCTCAAGTTTTCTTCACAAGAATATAATTTCAATAGATGTGTTGAAAATGCATTCTCATATCTTTCTTGTTTATACCTTGGGCATGCAAAAGTTACAAATTAAAGGGTTAAATCTGTTTCCACAAATTTCTTAGAATTCAGAGTTTTCATGTTTGAGGGTACCAATAACTTCTATTAACCTGGTCAGGTTAGGTGTTTAGATGTGGTGCTGTGAACTAGCCTAACAAAACAATCCAACATTTACTGATGAGACAAGAAGACGAAGAGCCAAATTTATGGTATTGTGGTACAGGGCAGTGCAGCATGTCATCTTGCTGTACTGCCCTACTTTCAAAGGAAAGGGCAGGCATTTATGCGATACAGCACATTCCTGTCCCTTCCAACCATGGTGTAATCGTGTCTGCTTTGTTGGCAGGATTGTTTTTGTGAAGGAAGTGGCACCTTCCTGCACAAAAACAAACCCTGGGAGGTATTTTCCCATTTCTATGTGTGCTGTAGAATGGTTTGGAGGAAAAGGAAATGTCAGTTCAGGTGAAATGGTACAACTTCACTGTAGGGTCTTGAGCCCTCCTTCATTGGAGGTACAAGTAATACATATTCCATGAAAAGTTCTGCACTTTCTCTGGTCATGTATTTGGTCTATTATGGCTATTACTAATGTTGGACTCAATTCTGCAAGAGTTTCTTTATAGTAGGACTCAAGGACTCACCGAAGTATTCGGATGGACTAGAAGCATGTATGGTTGTTCCTATCATATATGTAGTTAGAGCTCTGCAATGAAGGGAGGGGGTCAGTTTGGGGAAAACAATGTTATTTTCCTAGGACGTTTGCCTCGACCATGTCTCGTGTATGTATGTATGTATATATATACACACACACACACACATATATATACACACACACACACATATATATATATATATATATATATATATATATATATATATATATAAATATATATGTTGTTACCTTCGCACTAATCCGCTCATTTCATTGTAGCCAACTCGATGCACATACATGGTGCAAAAGTAAAGCTCTCGACCAAGGCACAACCATTAGTTTTGCTGATTGCGTGTGTTATCTGCAGTTGTAGTATTATCAGTGTGTACATTGGTCTGGTGTAATGTGTAAATGATTGAGCTTGTCATAGATTTTACTAAATATTTAACTATTTGGATTGCATATTAAGTATTCCTTGATTTATTGTTGTAGATATTTAGCAACAGCTAGTTTTGTTCATCCTAAATATAATTTCAAGTTTGTCATTTCATTTTTCTATATATCGTTTTGAACAGATAGACACTGTCTGGAAGATGTGATTGTGTATATTCCAGACGACATTCCTAATATTGACATCATTTTTCCTTGGTTTGTCGGCAGATTTGTGTGCATGCTTATCGACGGGCCTTCTTTTTTCCAATGACAAGTCGATGTTAAATGTCTTGCAGTGGTTTAATATATTTTATTTAGTGTCCATGTTTTATTGATTTGAATCCATCTGTGTTTACGGCACCACGCCAAGCTGGAATATGAACGTCAAGATTTTCACATTCCCAGTGATGAGCAACACGTTCATAATGCTAACTGCAATAAGGTATGGTTAAATGTTTAGTTTATATATGCTAATGTTTGTGGCAATATAGATGCATACTCTCTTCTGAAATGGGCATTTTCCTAAAATGTCTTAGCATGTTTTATTCGCTGTCATTTTCTTTATCCACAGGACTCCTTTTGAAATCAAAGCAATTAGCCATACTGTTGTATGTGTGCCTGTCAGGATGTCTACACGGATTAGACTTACTCTCCAGTGGGTTATGCAGAGCTTAGGAAAACAAGAAAGGAAGCATGAGGTTGCTGTATTACTCCATATGGTTACTTATTGTATGAACTGTGTACTCATTGTTATGCAACATGTGGTTATACTTACCTCAGGGAACGGTAATTTGTTTTTATTTTACTTCATTGATAATGATTCTGACAGCTGCATCTTTGAATGAAACTACTGACATACAACTGCTGCATTTCAAAGTGTTCCTGTAGCCCAGTGACCATTTTTGGTTTACGGGCCATATGATAAATAACTTCGATGTTAAAAATGTTGACAGAACCAATACTTGTTCCTACATAAGTGTGTTAGCTGTAACTTAATATTTCCTAAGTGTGCTGAAAATGTAACAGCAGGGCAGTAAATGGAAAATATTGTCAGGCCTAGGGTGCTCTTAGTTCCTCACTGCCAATATATGAGACTTATTAGTGACATGGTTACATACATGACAAAGCAGTGTGGGCAAATTCTGTGGTATTCATTGTCAACCGAGAATTCTGTCTATGCTTTTTAACTAAAATTCATGCATGACCTCTTACAGGGCAGATTTCAGAACGCAGCAGTCAGACTGTTCCTCAATCTCCCACCCCAGTCTCACATAACATCACACCACATCTGAGGAACGCCCCACGCTCCTAAAACATAAGCACCAAAACTTCAAGCTCCCCACCCCCATATACAAAGCATTACACAACATGGACCAAGCCAAACTTAACAGTTGCGTGCTGTTCCACCAGCCCTCCAGGCACTTTCTCTCAGCTGGACTTTCACTAGCACACGACCCAAGCATACGCAAAACCAGATCAGGAGGTTCTTCATTGTTGCTACTCGCTACTAAAGCATGGAATGACCTTCAGCACTATATGGGTATTCTAGTATTCCACAAGAAGCTGAAAACAAGGGTGGAGTGCACTTCAAAAATACACATAACATAATTTAACATGGGAGGGTTGTCCTAAAGGAGACTCAGATGTATTATCAAATCAGAAAATCACCAAAAGGCTACAAACCATGCAAAAGGATCAGGTTTGATAAACAACTCAAATGTTCTACAGTCTATAAAGACCAAGACTACCAACACACTCCCCCATAGCTGGAAACACTTCTGTCTCTAAGGCAACTGCTGGACATGTCTCCTTCCAGCATGGTCACCTGGGATGTTCTACCTTTTTATTCAACTATATATTTGCTAGGTGTAGAGCTCTGTGTAATTTATCCCTGCTAGCCAGTGGTATGTTGCATGTTCGTTCCCTTTTAAACATGATGAAATTAGTATACATCTCATTGATGAGTTTAATTTACTTATATGTCTGTAGTATATGTTACTCCATGTACCCAGGGCCTGTAAATAAAATTCTACCTGTGGGCTACAGCACTCATTGTGCCACTCCCTACAGTAGCACTGCAAAACATGTTTACAGGCGGGCCACTACAGTCTGGCTGTGCAGTTACAAACTGCCATCTCAACCTGACAAAATAAACCTTTTTTAAGGCCTAAACCTTCTTTTTTTAATACCTATAGGTTAACCCTAGGTTTGGCCTTAAAAGCCCATAGGCAGGGTGCGTGGCAGTTACAAAGTTGGAGATGCATGTTTAATGTTTAAAATGTTCTGGCAGATGAAGCTCATACTTAGGCATGTCTCCCTTTTGTCTCTCTAGTCAGACTGGCTCCAAACCCAGGGGCAGAGGAGAAACTCACCTTAACTTATTAATGGGCGGACAAAGGCTTGCCTACCCGCCAGAGGCTGCCATTGGACATAAATGTAGACTCCCTGGCCTCTCCTCAGAACACACCTGAACATGTATGAAGAACCTTAAGGAAAACTGAAACAGCTTGCCTTGAACCCAGGAACCCAGAGGTGACTTCAAGGATCAGTTGGCTCCTTTCTGAGCTACAGGGACACAACAAGCTTCCTAATGCCTCTCTCCCTGCAACTGTCCAGCTGACCAGTTCCAATTGGACCTGCATTGCCCTCTTATGCTGACCTCTGCCAGAGTGAGTCCTAATCCTGAAGTGGTGTCCCCCAGGTCCTGGACCTTATGCTTTTATTAGAGTGCTCTCCTTATGTCCCTATACTGCAAGAAGGGGGATTTAGAAACTATTAATCAACTTTCTGCCTGGAGAATCATTGAGACCAGGGGTCACCAATGAAGCCGCTGCTGTCTTTGTTGAATTGTCGGTAGATATTAACTTTCTGGCGTGGGTGACTTCCAGAAAGGTTTTTAAGTCTGAAAATTGAGAGCTTCACACTGTGCAGCATTCAGTCAACTTCGAGGCCTTCCAGGACTTCAGAATGTGCCCATTCTTAGCTGTCCCGCCTTCATCGATGACCACACTGGCACCCTCCTGTAAAGCAACACACCATTGTTGAGTTCTTTTGAAGATCCAGCTTCTCCTGATGACGACTCATGGACAAACACTTCTTCTCCATAATAGTTTTTAAACCAGAAGGTAAACATTCCAATGGGATGAACCTGTCTCCCTCATCTAAACCGCGCTCCATTGTGGTCAGCTCTAACTTTTGACTTTGACCCAGTCGAGCATGACTAGAGACCCATGGTCTGGTGCTTTGTGCTTTTTGGGGCTATATTTAGTTCAACTGACTATACAAATCATATATTCTATTCTAAATATTGGATTCTTGCTGTTTGATGTAATTCTCTTTATTAAAATATTCCCCATTTTTCTTGTGTTTTCTTTTTATTACTGTTTGAGTGCTACATAAATACCTTACACATTGCCTCTAAGTTAAGCCTGATGTGCTCTTAGTGTGAACCAACAACAGGCCAGTTTCAATTTTGCAGTAGCAAGTCCTCATCCAGCAGAAATGCAGGAAGAGGTGAAGACAGTCCCCTCAGAGTTGCATTCGAGTATTGCCCATACATTAGAGAAACACTAAAATGCAACATCCTTACTAATATAGAATGACAATAATCTCTTCTGAAAAATAATCGGGTGGGCCATTTACGACTCATGGACCTTTTAATGCATTTCCCACTTCTAAAGTGAGTGAAAACAGTGAGACCAAAAATGCTGTGGAAAGAGGACCTCACACTTCTAGATTGCCTGTTTGCTAGATTCACATGATCTACTCCTCTTATCATTCCCTTGAAAAGAATGCATTTAGGAGCAAAAAGGTGAATGTGTTTCATATTTAAGTTTTCACTCAGACAGATTTGGCATTAACCTTTGTACCACTGGTGACTGCAAAATCCTTTAACAAACAATATTTCCAACTAATATATTCTAATTTCACACCTATCAATTTCTATCCTCATTTCTATTATGCTTCAGCAGTGAAGTTTGTAACCATCACTTTTAGAAATATTTAATTTATGGGTAATAGTGCTTAAGGAGAATCTTGTTTGGGTTTTGTTAACCCATTACTATGTAATTGGCTAAAGGCATCCACAATGGTAACTTTTTAGAAACACATTACCCACTTCCCAAGTCTCAATCAAAGCACATATGATCAAACACTGGTGATAGTGTTACATGGATAGTCACTTGATAGTGCATTGGTTATTAAAAATGTAAATATCCTTACAGTGGCAATCGACTGTCAGTTGAGTCTAATGTTATGTGAGTCATCCCTGAAAGGAAACACTGCAGAAGTTTAAAATGAGAATGTATAGTCTAAAACTTAGGGAGTTTTAGCATCAATGTTGTTGGTACTAATGTGGCGTTAGATGGTCAAAAATGCAGCACCATATTTACAAAGTGGCGCAATGCATCCATTGTGCCACTTTGTAACCCCTTGCACCACATTATGCCTGCACTAGGGGGGCCTTACCCCATTAGGGAGACCAAATAAATGGCACAAAGAAATCTAAAACATTTCTTTGCACCACTGTTTTCGGCATTTTTTACACTTGCATAAAGCAGGAGTTAAAATGAGGCTCCCATTTTTTTTCAATGGGCCTTTAGGTGATTTGAAGGATTAGCGTAATTTTTTTTGATGCTAGTTCCCTAATTGCCCATGGTGCACCGTACGTTAAATACGGAACACACATGGTGGTGTTAGGGGGGTGCTGAGGGGGCGCAAGGAAAGAGGCGCTGCACTGGGTGCAGCTCCACTTTTCATAACTATGGGGGTTATTCCAACTTTGGAGGAAGTGGTAATCCGTCCCAAAAGTGACGGTAAAGTGACGGATATACCACCAGCCGTATTACAAGTCCATTATATCCTATGGAACTCGTAATACGGCTGGTGGTAAATCCGTCACATTTGGGACGGATTACCACCTCCTCCAAAGTTGGAATAACCCCCTATGACCCTTAGGGAGTTATTACAACTTTGGAGGAGGTGTTAATCCGTCCCAAAAGTGACGGTAAAGTGACGGATATACCACCAGCCGTATTACGAGTTCCATAGGATATAATGGACTCGTAATACGGCTGGTGGTATATCCGTCACTTTACCGTCACTTTTGGGACGGATTAACACCTCCTCCAAAGTTGTAATAACCCCCTTAATCTGTAGACAACATGGTCCAATAGAGGTCAAAATCCTGAGGTTAAAAAAGGTATTTGTGACTGCATGTTTTTAAAATGGGATTCCCTATATGGTATTTGTTTTGGGTATGAATTAATTATCTATGCATAACATCTTGACAGTTATGCCCTGTCAACATGGTAACTCTCAGCTTTATGTTTCATCAGGAAATCTAAGACCTGGAGGGATAATGGGCATGACAAAACTTGCATTTCGTTCATGCATCTCCATTCACCACTTTTTAAACTGATGGGCTGCTTAATCTGTTGCATGGGGAGTCCAAACAAAGAGGTGTCCAACTTCCTTGGAGACCACACACATTTTAATGTTTCTCTTTCAATATAGTCCAATCCTTCTTCTCTAATTTAAAACAATCTGCTGTTAAATGATGCTAGATGAACCTGTCCACTCTGTTTTACCTGTGCTAACACTGCTCCTTGTTCATGGTTGAATATACTTGTTTGGACAATGAGTACCTCATCTTTGCATCCTGCTTCAAGAATAGTAGCTGTACACTGTGCCTCCTTCAGAGTCTCTTTTATTTACTTATATAAATGACAAACTTGGGGTCCCTTTTGGAAGTCAATTTAATCAAGGATGTCTCAGTGTTCAATTTACCCATTCTCAAAGATCCATAAGTAGCCAGTGAAGCCTCAGAAAATTCTCACCTAGACCCCGGAAGACTTCAAATCATCAATGAATGGGATGTATAACTTGGAGAGGTTGTAAATCACTGTTGCTAAATTTATGAGCTAGATAAACTAAAAATCCTTGACCTGTCTGTCAGATCTTAGCATTGACAGTCACTCCATCCTGGCTCAGCATTTAATGCTTTTTTTGAAGTTGTACCAGATGCTATAGCAATGAAACCCAGTACACTGATAATAAAGGTCTCTAAGCCTACCAGGATCTGATAGGCACGCTTCTGAAAGATTACAAGATATTCTGTAATTCTAAGAGCATCGCTTTAAAATGGTGTGAAACACTGACTTCCTCTTAGCAGTAGCAGTTCGGGCAACCTGCCAATTCCCTGAAGTCTCATCAGACATATTTAATTAATCCCAGGTTTCTAATCTGCCATGAGTTCTTCAAATCACAGTAGGGGTGGATGTCTCTCATCATGACAAAGCTATGTTCACTGTAGCAACATTAAATGTCAATTTATGTCCACCCACTCATGGGCAGCACAGATCAGCCTAAACATTTCTTGAGTGCTCAATACCCTGGGGACTAGCACATATAGGGGGTGATTCTGACCTCGGCGGTAAAAGGCCCTTACCGCCGGTCAGAAGACCGCCATTCTACCGCCGCGGCCGCGGTAAACCGCCACGGTCATTCTGATCTCCAACTGTCAACCCGCCAAAAACCCGCCATCCACGGAAGGCCGCCACAGCAGCGGGCAGCGATAAACTGGAGATGACCAAACCTCCACCGCCACGCCAACACAAACACGCCCATGCCATTCTGACCCACAAATCCACGCGGCGGTCTTTCAACCGCGGTATTCCATTGGCGGTACACACCGCCGCGCTCAAAATACACACACACTTACAAAACACAGCCACATTGGACAATTTGAAATACACACACCTGAGACACATACACACACCACTCCCACACACCCAATTAAATATAAAACACACACTCACGTCACCCACAAACCCTTACGACCACAATTACTGAGAGAAGGCCAGAGAGACTGAGAGAGAGCACAGGGAACGCTAAGCACAACACACACAGGAACCCAACATCATCACCCACACCACATCTATGTACACATCACCACACATCACCACGCACATCACCACAAACACCACCCCACACCTCATCCACACCACGCCATGGCACCCCAAAGACACCCCAGGTTCTCGGACCAAGAACTCCGGGTCATGGTGGAGGAAATAATCAGGGTAGAGCCCCAGCTCTTCGGCACACAGGTGCAGCAAACCACTATAGCAAGGAAGGCTGAGCTATGGCAAAGGATTGTAGACAGGGTCAACGCTGTGGGACAGCATCCCAGAAATCGGGACGACATTAGAAAGCGATGGAACGACCTACGGGGGAAGGTGCGCTCCATGGTGTCGCAACACAACATCGCTGTGCAGAAGACTGGCGGCGGACCCCCACCCACTCCACCCCAATTTACTGAATGGGAGCAAGAGGTAGTAAACATCCTGCATCCTGACGGCCTCGCTGGAGTACACGGAGGAATGGACTCTGGTAAGTCGAATCTCAACTACTTAACCCCCCCCCCAATCACCAGCATGCCAACCCACAACCCCACCCTCACCCCCAATCTCAAACCCCCAGCACACATCCTCCCTGCCATTGTCCCACCAGCACAACCCACCCTAAACAACACCAACCCCTGAATGCCAACACAAACCATACACACCCATCACCAATGCATGACCACTGCACATACCCATCCCCCCCAACCCCCCTCACAACCCCTCCCACAAGGGAATGCCACCACTGGGGGACAAGGGCACACACAAAATGCACGCCATGGCACACACAAGAACTATAACAATACTCTGTTACCCCTGCAGGGCCCGAACGCCAACACACCGCCACGGAGGGTCCAGATCTGTCCATCCCACCCCCAGAACAGCCCCCCAGTGAGGACACCAGCTCTGTCGACCTCGACCTTGACGACCAGCCCGGACCATCGGGGACCTCTGGACAGTGGGTTCCCCACACACAGACACAGGCCACACCAGACACAACCCCCTCTGGGAATACCAGCACAGCTCCCACCCAGCGGGCCAATGCCTCTGTCTCCAGGACGCGTCAATCAGCGGTGTGTCCGCCACTACAGGGCACCCAGGCTGACCCAACACCCCAACAACAACAGGGACCTGGGGGCAGTGGTAGTGGGCACATCGTCCAGGGGACAGAGGCCCAGGAACACAGGGGAACTGGGAGGGCTGCTGTGCGACGGGGGGGAGGAGAGGCCCAGGGAACCTACCCTCCAAGAGGCCCTCACCACCATCATGGGAGCATACCACCACTCCCAAGAGACGATGGCGACGGTACTGGCCAGGTTCAGCGAGATCCAGGCACAGCAGGAGGAACGCTACATGGGGTTCAGCAATGAACTCACGACCATCGGTACCGCTATGGGGAGCATAGTCCAGATCTTAAACCGGATAGAAACCACATTGCGGGACCATGTGGCACCCCAAAGGGCCCCTGTCACTAGCCAGGACCAGGAACAGCCCACCACCTCCGCCGGCACTAGTGGACAGGAGGCCCCACCACAACGTCAGGCCACCAGAACCCCACCTCCTGCTGAAGATCAACCACCCCGCAAGCGGAACCTGAGATCTCACAGGAAGACAGAGTAGGATGCCAAGACCCCCGCCAGCAAAGGATACCCCCTGATGTCATCCCACTGTCCCACATTGTCACCCTGTCCAACCTTGAACTGCCCCTGCTCCATCCTTCCACAGGCCTATGGACAAGGCACCTGTGAAACTGAGAACTGGACTCTGCCATGGACATTCCTCCACCCCCACCCATCACCGTATTAATATCATGCACCAAAATCTTGCACTACAAATAAACACTCATTGCACTTAAAATATTCAGGTGTCAGCCTGTATTATTTACAAAAGTTTTACACAATACTGTACAATGATGGTCAGTCAATTTGTGATGACAACATACCAATGTCAATACGCTTTTGTCCATGGGCTAAACAATCAGAAGTCACGCAGTGGGTCAAACAACACTGAAAAAGGAAGAGAAAAGCAAAAATAAGTTAAAAAAGAACTGGGGGTAAATGCAGAAAGTAGAGATGCAGGAGACTTTAAGGAAATGTTATATTGCGTGGGTGATTCTTACCTGTCTGCTACTGAAAATACTGTTGGATGACTGTGTCCCTGTTGTCTGTGTCGTCCCCGTCGTCTTCCTCCTCTTCACTCTCCACAGGCTCCACAGCTGCTACAACACCACCATCTGGACCATCCTCCTGCAGGAAAGGCACCTGCCGTCGCAAAGCCAGGTTGTGAAGCATGCAGCAGGCCACGATGATATGGCACACCTTCTTTGGTGAGTACATCAGGGATCCCCCTGTCATATGCAGGCACCTAAACCTGGCCTTCAGGACCCCGAAAGTCCTTTCAATTATCCTCCTCGTTCGCCCATGGGCCTCATTGTACCTTTCCTCAGCCCTGGTCCGGGGATTCCTCACTGGGGTCAATAGCCAAGGCAGGTTGGGGTAACCAGAGTCACCTATTAGCCACACACGGTGTCTCTGTAGCAGTTCCATCACATAGGGGATGCTGCCATTACGCATCACATACGCGTCATGCACTGACCCTGGGAACTTTGCATTTACATGGGAGATGTACTGGTCAGCCAAACAGACCACCTGGACGTTCATAGAATGGTAACTTTTCCTGTTTCTGTACATCTGCTCATCGTCTTTTGGGGGTACTAAAGCCACATGTGTCCCATCAATGGCACCAATGATGTTGGGGATATGTCCAAGGGCATAGAAATCACCCTTCACAGTGGACAAATCAGCCTCCTCAGGGAAAACAATGTAGCTCCGCATGTGTTTCATCAGGGCAGACAACACTCTGGACAAAATCTTTGAAAACATAGGCTGAGACATTCCAGATGACATGGCCACTGTTGTCTGGAATGAGCCACTTGCCAAAAAATGGAGGACTGACAGAACCTGCACTAGAGGGGGGATCCCTGTGGGTTGGCGGATGGGGGACATCAGGGCTGGCTCCAGCTGGGCACACAGTTCATGTATAGTGGCACGGTCAAGTCTGTAGCGTAGTATTATATGGCGTTCTTCCATTGTCGACAGGTCCACCAGCGGTCGGTACACGCGAGGATTCATCCTTCTCCTTGCAAGTCCCAGCGGACGGTGGCTAGGAAGGACAACATGGAGCACAGAGTCAAGCAACCCACAGGTACGTAACCACAGCTTGCACAGTAATTGAATCGAAATGCAGTGAAAGGCTTGTATGAGTGGCAATGCAAGGCCTAGGCCTGTGTGACGCAGTTGAAATTAAGCCATGTGGGCCCTTGAAATGGCGGCTGCCTGACCTGTGAAGTGGGACAATGGGATGTGAGGTCAATGCGCTGGCGTGGCACACCGTGGCGGTAGGCGGTCGAAGACCGCTGTACGAAGCCGCATTGGTTAACATAGAAGCCTATGGGTTTCTGGAGCCAATGACGATGTGCGCCGGCGGTCACGGTACGCACCGCCGCGGTACGCACCGCCGCGGGCGTGACAGCCATTTTCTATCTGCTTAATCACTCGAGACCTGATCATCCACAGGAGAGGACCTATACTGCAAGTGCTGCTGTGACCTCGGTCTGGAAGTGACAATGGCTGCTGCGACTGGGGAAAGGGCCCCTGCCTTCACGTCTGAAGAGTTGGAGAAACTAGTGGATGGGGTCCTCCCCCAGTATGCGTTACTCTACGGTCCTCCAGACCAACAGGTAAGTACACTGGGTGGACGTTGAATGGGATATGCCTGTGTGGAGTGGGGTGGATGTAAGTTGGTGGGGTGGGGAGCGAATGAGGAGTGCAAGGCACGACAGATGAGAGCATGTGCCATATGGCAAGGTTGGGGAGGGGGGGCCAATCACATCTAACATGCAGAAAATTTATGAAATTTTCCTTCCCACCCTGTACATGTCAAATAGGTCAGCGCCCATCAGAAAGTGGACATTTGGCGTGCCATCGCCAAGGAAGTCCGGGCCCTGGGGGTCCACATCAGACGGGGCACCCACTGCCGCAAGAGGTGGGAGGACATCCGCCGTGGAACCAGGAAGACCGCTGAGTCACTGCTGGGGATGGCCTCCCAACCTAGGAGGGGTGCCAGTCGTACCCTGACCCCCCTGATGTCCCGGATCCTGGCTGTGGCCTACCCTGATTTGGATGGGCGCTTGAGGACATCACAGCAGACACAAGGGGGTGAGTATCAGCACATTCTGCTATCTTTATGCGCAGTGGAGGCGTCTGGGTGGGGGTGGAGGGCTGTGGGTGACATTAGGCCAGGGCGCTTTCTGTAGTGTAGTCCTCTCCTTTAGGCATGGCCCTGTGCCCCCGCCCCCCTCCTCTGTAGGGTGCCAAGTACAGCTATCGATGGTCCAGCATCACACATGTGCGCGTTTGTTGTCTCTAGACCTGTTGTTCTAGTCAGAATTACTGAGTAGTGTACCCTGATTGCGCGGCTTAGTGCATGAGTCTCCTGTGTCTGTCCTCTCCGCCAACGGTGTTGACAATGCATGCACTCAACCTGTTCTTTGTTTTTCTCCCCCCACCCTTGTTCTTTATCTTCTTGTGCATGTGTGCATTAGCATCATCAGGCGGAGGAGAATTGGCATCGGAGCACGAGGGAGCTGCAGGTCACAAGGCCCCGGTGGGCTCAGGAACAGACACCGAGGGCACCAGTGATCCGGAGGGCGAGGGGAGCACCACAACGGGGACCGGTGGTGACACCAGCGACACCGACACACCTCGGATGGGAGCTCCCTAGCGGTGGTGGCAACATCCGGGCCCCCCGCCTCTACAGGTACAGCCGCCACCCAGCGCACCAGCTCCGCCCTCCCAGCAGCCCCTCAGCCTTCGCTCCATGCCCGCTCGCCCAAGAAGGCGGGCATCTCCTTCGCCCCAGGCACCTCAGCCCCTGCCCCTGTCACCCCTGCTGCCCTCAGTGCGGAGATCATTGACCTCCTTCAGACCATCATTGTTGGGCAGACTACCCTTTTGAATGCCATCCAGGGGGTGGAAAGGGAGGTGCATCGGAGCAATGCCTACCTGGAGGGCATTCATTCGGGTCAGGCTGCCCATCAACGATCGTTCAATGCTCTGGCCTCAGCACTGACGGCAGCCATTGTCCCTGTTTCCAGCCTCCCTCTTCTTACTGCCTCCAGCCTGTCTCTGTCTCCTGTTCCTCAGCCTATCCCATCCACACCATCAGACCAGCCTGCACACACCTCAACACCCAAGGCCAGCTCATCCAGACACAAGCACCACAGAACCCACAAACACTCACCCAAGCAACACCCAGATGCAGACATACCAACAGTCACTACCACCTCTGTGTCCCCCTCCTCCTCGTCTCCCTCCTCCCTCCCTGTGACGTCTATACTCACACCTGCATGCACACCACCATCAGCCAGTGCTTCCATCACCAGCACACCCTCCAGTACAGTCCGCACACGTGCAGTCACCACCCCCACTGCCATTTACACGTCCCCTGTGTCTTCTCCCACTGTGTCTGTCACCCCCTCTTCCAAGACACACAAACGCAGGCAGACACCCACCCAACGGCCATCCACCTCACGACAGCCTCCAGAACAGGCACCTGCACCCAAAGACAGCACACCTGACTCTCCTACAACCACATCCTCTTCCTCCACTCCCATCACCACTACTCCTACCCTTTACCTTGGACCTAAAAAAGTGTTCCTCTCTACTCTTAACCTCTTTCCCTCCCCTGACCCACCCCCTCCATCTGCAAAGAGTCCCAAGAGCACCTCAGCCACCACCAGCCCAGCTTCGAGTGTCACTGTGGTGCATGGGTTCTGGAGTCCACCCTTTGCCAGCAGTGACACTTTGATCAGCAGCCAGGGGACAGCCAGCCCCCCCCCCCAGGCAAGAGGACCAGAAAAGTAAAGGGCCGCCGTGAGAGGACTGACACGGCTGCCCCCAAGGAAGAAACTTCGCCCACTTCACCAGCCACATCATCTAGGGGAGGCAAGGGCCCGAGAGCCCCATCTAAGGAGCGAAAGGCCAGCACGGCGGAGAAGACAGCCAGCAGGAGCGCGGAGCAGGAGGGCCCCACAAGCCCCATCCCGGGGGTTCGGGAGGACACCAAAGGGCCCGGTACTCCGTCACCGAAGGGTCCAGCGACAGCACGGTCGGAGTGCGACTGAGCAGGGAGTCCAGGCCAGGTCTGGCTCCCTTGACTTACTGGACGAGCACCGCTGAAGAGGGCCCCGCCGTGCAGAAGAGCACCGCTGAAGAGGGCCCCGCCGTGAAGACAGGCACCGCTGAACAGGGCCCCGCCGTGAAGACAGGCACCGCTGAAGAGGGCCCCGCCGTGCAGAAGAGCACCGCTGAAGAGGGCCCCGCCGTGAAGACAGGCACTGCTGAACAGGGCCCCGCCGTGAAGACAGGCACCGCTGAAGAGGGCCCCGCCGTGCAGAAGAGCACCGCTGAAGAGGGCCCCGCTGTGAAGACAGGCACCGCTGAACAGGGCCCCGCTGTGAAGACAGGCACCGCTCCGCTGGACACCGCCGTCTCAAGCACCGCTCCGGTGGGCCCCGCCGTCTCAAGCACCGCTCCGCTGGGCCCATCCTGTCAAGCACCGCTCCGCTGGGCACCCCTGTCTCAAGCACCGCTCCGCTGGGCCCATCCTGTCAAGCACCGCTCCGCTGGGCCCATCCTGTCAAGCACCGCTCCGCTGGGCCCATCCTGTCAAGCACCGCTCCGCTGGGCACCGCCGTCTCAAGAACCGCTCCGCTGGGCCCTTCCTGTCAAGCACCGCTCCGCTGGGCCCATCCTGTCAAGCACCGCTCCGCTGGGCACCGCCGTCTCAAGCACCGCTCCGCTGGGCCCTTCATCTCAAGCACCACTCCGCTGGGCCCATCCTGTCAAGCACCGCTCCGCTGGGCCCCGCCGTCTCAAGCACCGCTCCGCTGGGCCCATCCTGTCAAGCACCGCTCCGCTGGGCACCGCCGTCTCAAGCACCGCTCCGCTGGGCACCCCCGTCTCAAGCACCGCTCCGCTGGGCCCCGCCGTCTCAAGCACCGCTCTGCTGGGCCCATCCTGTCAAGCACCGCTCCGCTGGGCCCATCCTGTCAAGCACCGCTCCGCTGGGCCCATCCTGTCAAGCACCGCTCCGCTGGGCACCGCCGTCTCAAGCACCGCTCTGCTGGGCCCTTCATCTCAAGCACCGCTCTGCTGGGCCCATCCTGTCAAGCACCGCTCCGCTGGGCCCATCCTGTCAAGCACCGCTCCGCTGGGCCCATCCTGTCAAGCACCGCTCCGCTGGGCACCGCCGTCTCAAGCACCGCTCCGCTGGGCCCTTCATCTCAAGCACCGCTCCGCTGGGCCCATCCTGTCAAGCACCGCTCCGCTGGGCCCCACCGTCTCAAGCACCGCTCCGCTGGGCCCATCCTGTCAAGCACCGCTCCGCTGGGCACCGCCGTCTCAAGCACCGCTCCGCTGGGCCCTTCCTGTCAAGCACCGCTCCGCTGGGCCCATCCTGTCAAGCACCGCTCCCCTGGGCACCGCCGTCTCAAGCACCGCTCCGCTGGGCCCTTCATCTCAAGCACCGCTCCGCTGGGCCCATCCTGTCAAACACCGCTCCGCTGGGCACCGCCGTCTCAAGCACCGCTCCGCTGGGCCCTTCATCTCAAGCACCGCTCCGCTGGGCCCATCCTGTCAAGCACCGCTCCGCTGGGCACCGCCGTCTCAAGCACCACTCCGCTGGGCCCATCCTGTCAAGCATTTCGTCCGCGCCTGCGCCGGCGTTCGTACTCGGTGTAGATGAGCAGGTAGACAAGAGCAGGTAGGATGTTTAATTCGGGTTCCATGCTGTCCTCCTTTCTCGTGGAGTGTGTTTCGGTGAGCGTTTTCCCGTTCGTAGTCTGTTTCCGCCGTGTTTTTATCGGCGGGGCTCCCGCCCCGGAAAAGGTGGCGGATTGGTGAGTCGTGATAGTGTGGGCGGTACATTGTCTGCCGCCTGCCTATTGGCGGTGACCGCCAACCTGTTTGTCCCGCCGTGGCGGGCGGAGTGTTAAAGTGGCGGTCTCTGTTGGCTGTTCCCGCCAGGGTCAGAATGTCTTTTTTTGGACCGCCAGGCTGTTGGCGGGTTAGCCGCCGCTTTAACACCGACCGCCAGGGTTAGAATCACCCCCATAATATTGATCCAAACCTTGACTTAATTTCAAAATAGCTTACATATGACAGACAACCTATGTTTATTTATTTATTTGCATGATTAATGAAAATCTTAGCAAAATAGTCAACACATTACATGATTATTACAGCTGGGTATTTGAAAAAGCTGCCCTTATGTTGCCGGCCTAACAATATATAGGGATAGTGATATTTAATAAAACTAAAGACAATTAAGATTCAATATCCACTATAACATTCTTGAATTTAAGCCTAAATGATAATATGCGTAACTAAACAATTATTAAAAGTGCAAACCGTTCGATGTGCCTGGTTCTGCATGTTTCAAGAACATAATCTACATCTTTATGGTGTATTAACAGTCCCAGGCTGCAAGTTTAAGCATTTGGCCTGTGCAGGCAAACATTTAACAAGTCTACAGTTTATCTGTGGATCAGTTGAATCAAACATTTTCATCACTGCTGGCCGACAAGAGCATATCCCGTTTCTCGTAAATATTGGTTTCAGCAGTTGGTGATGTGCTTCTCTTAGGGCCGGGCAGATACAGATCAAATGGCCCATGTCCTTCCTGGCAGCATTGCATAGCCTGCATGATATCTCTCTCCCATTCTTCCATAGTGGTTGATCCACTCTAGACGAAAGGGATCCTAGCCGTATCGCAAGCAGGTGGCGTTTGATGTGTACTGAAAATGTTGAGATCAGATATTGCGATGGTGCCAGGGTGGTGTAAGTATACATGAGAAACCAGGCATGCGAGTGTCGTGCAAATGTGCGTTTATCATCTAGCAAGGATTGCAGACCTATTTCCTTTTGTAACACACAGCACAGAAGGGGATATGACATATTAGTGTCTCATAGGTGTGTCATTTTTGTCTCTTGAAGCGAGTACTGCAATTACCTGTTGTATACTGACTTTGAATCACTGCTTACTGAATTCCATAAAGCCACGACTAGGGAGCTGGTATTGTTTCTTGTTATTTTATACCAGGTCTTTATAGTATGTTTATACAAAGGCCCCTTTAACCTTTTGGCTAGGGTGAAAAAAGCCAATGTCAGCGCTTGCATTTCTGAGCTCTGTGCTGCTTTTGCGGCGCAAGGTTAGCCTTGTTGTCTATAGTAAAACCCTGATATTTATAGCAGCGAGTCACTTCAAGTCTAATGCCACCCAATTTAATTTTATTTACAGATTTAAAAGGGTATCCTATAAACATAGTTTTTGTCTTCATAGTATTGAATTCTAATTTGTTTGACATTGCAAAATCGGCCAGGGTGCTAACTAGCCGCTGTAGCCCTGTTTTCGTGTGGCTAAATCATACAATGTCATCAGCATATGAGAGGTGTGACATAAGCAGGTTCCCCATCCTCAGAGAGTGTGAATTGTTTGCATCTAGCTTGGGGGAGAGGTCAAGCATAAAAAATGTCAAAAGTCGCGGGTCCAGAACGCATCCTTGTTTTAAGCCTATATATGTTGGAATCCTCCTTGAAATTTTCGAACCATCTACTACCTTGATTAGCACCCAGGTTTTATCATATAGCATTTTGATGCTCCGGAGAAGCCGTTCCTGCAGGCCCCAGCTTTGCAATTTTCACCAAGAATTGCTCTGCCACCTGATGAAAGATGCTTTTGAAGTCCACAAAGCATAAATGTAGCTTTTTCTTTAGACGTTTTGCTTTGTCGGCAATGTCACTTAGTGCTAGAGTATTGATCATTGTGCCGTAACCCTTCCAGAAACCAGCTTGATTCAGGAGGACAAGGTTGTTTGAATTGGACCAGTTGAGCACATTGTCCAAAATTAGCGTGGCAAAATATTTGGCCTCATTGTCAATTAAAGCAATCAGTTTGTAGTTGGACGGATTTGTTCTGCCACCCCCTTCGAATATCAGATTGATGATAGATCCTCTCCAACTTTCAGGGATGGTTATGCTGCGCTCTACTTCAGTATAAAGGATTGCCAGTGTAGTTGACCAGTACTCCAGATCGGCCTTCAATATTGCCTGTGGAAGGCTATTGGGACTGGGGGCACCGTCCTTACACCCCCTCCTAATTACTTGAAAGACTGCCTTGGCGCTGTATCCAAAATCAATCTGACAGAGGACCTTAGGACTTGCAGTTTCATTCAGATGTGAATTTGCTTCAGATGAGTTTATTTTGAAAAAGATGCTGGCCAGGTAATCTGCCCATTTATTTTCAGGGATTGTTGAACAGTTAATTGCTCTTGACTGCCGGTCAGTGCCGTTGACTGTTTCCCAACAGGCCCTGGCATTGGCCTTTCTTGAACTATAAAGTAATTTGAGCCAGAAGTTGTCCTCCCTCCTGATGTGCTCACACCATGCCTGACTTTTATAGTATTTTCGAAGGGCCTTTATTTGGACACATGAAGATTCTGTGAAAGTCTATTTTTTATTAATCTGAGCTCGTGCCTCAGTTCCTTTCTTAATTTTAGAATTTGCTCTAATAGACTTTAAGACACCATCCGATTTTGTGTTGGTGATTGACGCTTAGCAACCCACACTTCCATTGCAGGCGAGTCCTTAAGTGTTGCCGATTGAAACAGAGTTTTTATCTTTTCACACAGCCGCGGTAATGAAGACTCTGACCAAATCAGACTTTTTAAATTGATAGATGCAATACTTCCTAGTTAAGCAACAGCAGGCAAGAAATGTGGGGAATTCAAGTCCAGTTCTATATGTTGGTATGAGTGATCCGTGTTTAGAGTAGTTTTAATTTTAAATTTACTCACACGAGATATCAAGGGAAGAGACACAGCTGTATAGCCTAATATGGTTGCAGCCTTTGTGCTATAGTGGGTGTAGCTAGGCGGCATATCATCTTTGGTCCTGCCATTTAGAACCCTCATGCTCAAATGCTCTTATGCCTCTACCAAATGCTTACCCATTACGTCCAGTCTCTACCGTATTGGTGGAATTTGAGGCATAACTGACCATAAAGCGTTTTCAGCTGCCAATTGCTCATCGGGTTCAGGAGTGTGGATTAAGTGGGCGTTGAAATCACCTGTCACTAAAATGTCCCATGTTGGGTGAGCACAATTCATCTCTTCAGCTTTATTCAGTAATTTCTCAAAAAGCAGGGTTTTCCGACGTTTCGGCGGATGAACATAAACGTAAAAAATTACAAGAAGGATTTGTTGATTATCACTGAAAGTGAGTTTGACGACCTGCAGATAATTTTTTAAGAATGGCAGCTGCTCTATTGTAGCGTGTAGGGCCGTGGAATCATACGTGGCTAGACCTCCACTTGGCCTGCTCGATTTATTTAATTTTTCGTCACTGACGCAGTGCCTCCTAAATGGACCGGGTCTGTTAGCCATGTTTCTTGCAATATAATTATAGATTAATTGAAGCTGTTTACTACTACAAATCCATCTGCAATAATGGTTTTGCTCCAGCGATATTCCAGGATATGATGGTAACAGCTGATCCCTGATGCATATTTTCCACATTGTAATTATTAAGTCAGTTGTTCCTTCTTGAGTTTAAGATATGAGCCATCCACCTCCATTCACCCTCAGCATCATTCTGTGGTTGTGGGGTCACTGGCATATGGCTTTGAGCAATTGGGGGTCATGTAAAGTTTTCTGGATGACTTCCCCTCTACTGTACTGCCTCTTCTCTGACTCCCTTATATTCATCCCCAGTGCGTATCACTGAGCCTTTAAGTCTGATTGATGATTTGATTTTTCCATAGAACTTGACAGCAGGGGGAGAGGGTAGTGTGGTCTAGATGGTTCTGATGGCAATATGCCCCATGCTTCAAATTGCATTTTTTCGTCCCTTATTGATGTGACAATTTTCCTTGTTCTCCAAGTGGTGGATGTTTGCTCTGGCCTGTACTGATCGCTGCTGGTGAGGAAGTTCACTGACATTAGGTCTGTAGATACAATCTTCTGAGTTGATGGCAGCTCAGGCAGTAGCCTCATGATGTTATCCCTGTTCAAACAATCTTGTTGGCCCGTGATGTATATTATGGAGTTAGAATGATCTGCCTCAATTCCCAGCCATTATCTGAGTAATGGCTGTGCTAAGGTTGGAGGGGATAATCTGTGATACTGTGTGGCACTGGCTTTCTCAACTGATCACCCTCCCACTGTTTGCTATTTGGGCCCATTGTAGATGTATCCATTTGTCTAGTTAAGGAAGTCTTATTTTGTACTTCGGTTGTAAGAGTTTGTGTGTTCTGAAACATAACTTTTGTATTTTTTCATGCCAGGTTTATTACTAACTGTTACTACCCTGGGAGGGTGTTTAGAGTTTAAGTTTGTTTCCGAAATAGTTTCCCAACAAGCAATCTTAGTGCTGGACTGTGGATAATTTGCTAAAAGGGATGGTTTACTGGACTGACTAATATGATGTGTTTGTTCCTCATCACTGTTGTTCCGTTGCTGTGATTTGGGTCTTGGCGACTTACCCGTTATGGCAGCTGGGCAAATAGCTGTAAGTTGCAAGGAGTCACCTTGTGCGGGTGACCTTGAATGCACTGACAACCTCTGATTCCCGAGAGACAGATTGGCCCCCGATGCCACTGTCTGCGTAGCATCTTTTAGTTTAGGTACTAGTGCCACTTGCATCTCTGGAATGTCCTGTGCAGATGGATGAGTAGCTAATTGGGCTGCAGGTTTTTCACTACCTTTGTGTGCTAAAAAAATTTCTGATTCTACAATTGTGCACCCCTGTCCTAAAGCCAGGTCCATGAGCTTCTCCTCCCTCATGTCCGGACAGTGTAAATTCCGTCGGCCAGTGCACTTTGTGTTTTGCAGATGGTGGAGAGGCAGCAGATTGTATGTCATCGGAGATTAACAAAACAGAACCATTGTCTGCCCCTACCCTTGTGATTTTCACATGATTTGAAACCTGGGGATTGCTTAAGGACCCAGAAATCCATATCTGTGGCTTTGATTGTGCTGAAAATATGGAGTAATGATTTCCACTTGTGTCTTTGGTATATATTTTTTTCGTTGCCTTCCTGGCTCGCTATTTTTGCCTTTTAGATGGACGTTTGGGTATTGGTGCTAAATATTAGTTTGTACAATCTGAATTTGTCAACGCTGTTTTTCCCATCTGTGTAAATTCGCCTGTACAATTTGAGTTTATCTACATTGATTTTTCTGTTTGTGTCCCCATTGCAGTGGCATGAACGATATCTGGAGTGCCTGAGGGTGTGGATGGCCTACTTCGTACTTTTGGATCATCGTTTGCACAAAAAGTTGTGTCCTGAGTATTTACCACATTTTTTACTGGGCAGCTTGAGCGGCAATCTTTCATTGACCACTGCTCCTAGTATCTTTTGCAGACGCACTGAGTTGGATAGTCCATGTATAGGATTACTGGGAATAAAAAAGTTGCTCAGATTTATTTTTAATTTTTCTACATGTCTGTTAAAATATTTGGTAGTGTACTCAATTTGTCGATGATTGGTCCACATTTCCAGGGATCTTGCTCCTGATCCAAATTGGCCTTTGAAACAGGTGGCCAGATGGCCAACATATCCAGTTTCCAATTAATATCAGCAATGTGAGTAGCCATAACATTCATTAGGACAATTTTTGTCCAAGTGCATGTTGAGGACTGTCGTTGAAGTGTGAAGGGGGTTTAGAAGTGAGTCGTGTAGCCAAGCGAGATCCCCCAACTCACAGCTAGTAGATTCAGCTGGAAGGTTGCTTTTAGAGAGGGTTTTGCTGTTTCTATTGTTGGCAATTAGAGGGCTGTTGTTGGTGACCGGAGTATCCAAGTTGGTAAATTCAACTTCACCTATATCTTGTAGTTTGCTCATGTCACTAGAGACTTCAATGATTGTGTTGGAAACTCTTTCTTGTTGCAGTAGGCTGGACTTTGATTAGCCTTCTCCAACAATGGTGGTGGGCTCAGGTACTGTTCTTTACTGTTTGATAAGTCAAAAGATTTCAGGTCCAATGCCTCAACTAGGTGTTTGTCATTTGTAATGGAGAGTGTCTGCAACCAAGGCCCATATTTATACTTTTTGCCGCAAACCAGCGCCAGTGCAGGTTTGTGTCAAAAAGTTTACCGCTGGCTAACGCCATTCCAACGCACCAGACGGGCGCCTTATTTATGGAAGGCTGATATAACCTTAGCCTGTGTGTGTGTTACTCTGCTGTACACTTGTTTGATTAAAGAAGGCTACATGGTGTCTAACTAGTCAAGAGATATTTACTTTTCCTGAAGCTCTCAAGCGGGAACGGTAGATGTCCTATCACTTGGAGACAAATGTCCTCAATGCATTGAGCTACACTACAGTAGACTTGGATGGAGAACAGATGGGGGTATGCTGTATATAAATGCACATGCTGTAAACATTATAGTTTGTCGGTGCATTAATAACAAGTTTGGTTAGATGTTACTGTGATGCAGTAAAAAGCTTTCTGATGTTCAGAAAGCCACCACGATATGCTGCTTCATCCTCTCTGGTTTGTGTTTCATTGTGAAGTCTGCAAAACAATGCAGAAAGTTCATTGCTGGGTTATATTGACCAGACCAGAACATTCCTAGAGTTCAGAAACCAAGCAGTACATTTGAGAGTAGGCAAATCGGTAGATATTGTTAACATGCCAATGAAAGTTAATTATAAACATGTTTCCTGTTAAAATACAGAAAGATACTCACCAAAAACGAGAGTTCTACCTGCCAAAATATTGGAGAAGGTTGTTGTTTTGTATGTTTAGATCTAGCAGTAAGACAGACAGGGAAGTGAAACATACACAACCCATTTGTGACAAGAACAGTGACATTGGGAGCATATTTACAATTCCTTTGCACTCCCGTTGCACCACTTTTTGTGATGTACTGATGGCGCAGTCCTTTAGGTCATTTCTATGAGGCCACACAAAGCCACTTTGTGTGGCTTTGAATGGCCTCCCAGACATGGAGTAAGGCAAGGCAGAACAAATGACTGTGTTGCATTACACTGCATTAGGGAGATGTGGCATGGCAGCGGGTGCTTCCACACAATACCCATGGATTTTGTTGCACCTCCTGATTTTCCCGACCTTTTTAACCTGAGGATGCACCAAAACCTTTTGCCTCCCTGGGGGAGGCGCAACAAGAAAAAATATCTTTAGTTCTCCTAGTTTTTTCCTCTTGCTATATGTGCTGCATTCCACAGCACACATAGAAAGATGAAAAATCCTCCTAGGATTGGTTTTGTGCAGGAAGGTGACCACTCTTGAACAAAAAAAAACAATCCTGCATGCAATACAGACACCCTTGCACCAAGGTACAAGGTTTCCTCCATTGGTGCTAGGCTGCCTCAATGGTGCCAGCAAAGGGGGAAAGGATAGGAATGAGCTGTATGAAATAGATGAGGCACATTCTTCCCCTTTCCCTTTGATGCAGGGCAGCACAGCAAGGTTTGAAAAGCAGCATCAACATTAAAAAATAATCAAATGCAGGTGCCAATGAAATATCCAAATAGAATCTGACCTATAAACTAGCCTAATGTCTTCTAGTGAAACCATAAATCTTGGATGACGTAGAGAAAAATGATACTCTTTCCATTCAAACTGATTAATATTCCTGAATATTGAGAGAGTTTTGAGAGCATTTGATTAGGAACAACCAGCAGCCCTAATCTTAAATGAGTCTCAGATGCATAAGAGGTTGTAGACCGTATTATTTTATTTCACTCCCACCTAAACTACAGCATCATACATGGACTGTCTCTGACATGAATTACTTCATTACTACTGAGCTAAAGGCAACATGGAGAGATGGGCATATTCTCCTTGACTACTTAATCAATTAACTGGGTTTTTCCACATCAACTTGCCATTTTGATGCTTACGTTGGTCCTGATGTATATTTTGGCCATTGTCAAGAAGTCTTTCAGACTTAATCTGACAAAAGCCAAATTAGTTAGCAGCAAAGAGGTGGTGATCAGCAATGTTCAAGAATAGATTATTGTTCGAAGTTGTGTTTTTGGCAGGTGTGAGCCCTGGTCAAGCAGCAACCACAATTGTAGTCAAGATAAGAGACAAGCAACTTCAAATAAACATGTGCCCAACCCCTGGTAGCTTGGCAGGGAGCAGTCAGGTTTATCTTAAAGGCAATTTGTAAAGTATGTGTAAAGTATTTGTGCATCATTTGAAGGAGTAAAACAGTGAAAACACCAGACAATCCCATCATATTTGCAAAATAGAGCAAAAGGTCATAAGACCAAAACCACAAAAAGTCGAACTAGAATTATTACATTTTAAAGAATTAACTGTTAAATAGCACATAAAACCATACACCAACCAGAGATACCTGGTTGTGCTGGACTGGGTCAAATTCAAAATTTTAGGCCAACTGCGGTAGAGCACATGTTGGATATGGTCCCAGATTAATCCTATTGTAGGTTTACCTTCTCAAATTTTGTGGCAGGAGTCTCGTTCATGTTGGAGAGGGGGCCACAGAGAGCCAGAAGAGTGTCACTGGCAGTGGTTGGTGTGCCACGAAGAGCAGACTGGGACTCATTGATGGGCAGGCTGGTGCTTTGTGTAGGCCGTTCTCCAGGGGCTGACGATGCTGCTGTGTGAAGAGATGGGCTGGCGGCAGTTTGGGTGGATTTTCAGTGTGAGCAGCAGAGATCCAGTGTGAATGGGTCTGTTTGTAGTCACAAAGAGCTCAAAACTTGATTTCATGAGCTGGAGAGCTGCACCAAGGACCCAGGACATGGAAGGCACCACTTGGGGGTCAGGAACACGCTGACGATGGGTTCAGGAACTGTTGGGAAGTCTTTTATGTCCCTGAGGCTCAGATCAGAAGCCCAGCAGACTAGCACTTTGAGTCACTCTGGGGTTCAAGATGGAGTTGTGAGTGCAGGTGCAACTCTTCTTTCCCAGGCAAGAGGGCAGCAGGTCAGCACAGCAGGGCAGGAGTTCCTGTGGAGCAGCAGTCTAGCAGAGTGGCATTCGATGTAGTAGTACAGCAGTCCTTCACCCTGGTAGTCTATCCACCTGTCCAGAAGTGTAATGAAGATTTGGTGCCTGAGGTCCTTCTTTTATACACCGTTGTGCCTTTGAAGTGGGGAGAAGCTCCTAGAGGCATACCTATGAAGTGCACAGATGCCCTGCCTTCCCTGCCCTGGATCCAGACTAACTTCAAGTGGTATGCAGCCCTTTGGATGGAGTCAGGACACAGCCTATTCAAGTGTAAATGAGTCTGGGCCCAGCTCCTCCCTCCCATTCTGCCAGTGATGGCCCATATAGTCACACTTAAGCTCCCATTTTGTGTGGGTGTCTAGGAGGAATACACAAAGCCCAACTGGCAACTACACCCATTCATGTGACCAGAGTCAGGCTACTGCCACCAAATTGTTAAGGCAAGAAAATGCCAACTTTCTAAAAGTGACATTTTCAGAATTATTTCCAGAATTAAAAAATCAACTTTACCATAAGTTAGGAATTTAAATTAGGATGCCAGAGACACCAAATATAAATCAGTCACCTCTCCCCAATTGGTCATTACACTTTCAATGCTATCTTATTGGCTAGATATCCCTTGCAGTAGTGAAAAATTAATTTAAGTATATTTCACTACTAGGACATGTAAGACGTATAAGTAAATGGCCAACTTATTAAATGTACTGCACTCAACACACAGGACTGTCTAGGGCCTACCTTAGAGGTGACATATTTGTTAAAAAGGAAGGTTTGGGCAAAGGTTTTTTTTTTTTTGCTAGGTTGACATGGCAGTTTAAAACAAAAACACACACAGGCTCTGCAATGGCAGGCCTGAGACATGTTAAGGTGCTACTTAAGTGGGCTGCATTTTCTTTACATGCTGTGGGCACTTGCAGTGCAACTTTACTAGTGACTCATAAGTAAATCAAATATGCCAATTGATTATAAGCCAATTCTGCCATGTGCTAGGGAAAGAGCACAAGCACTTTAGAACTGGTTAGCAGTGGTAAAGTGTGCAGAGTCCTAAAGCCAGCAAAAAACAAAGCCAGTTAAAACAGGAGTCCTGAAAGCAAAAAGTTAGGGCTTTCCCTCAACCAATCCCAAACCAAAATGTTCTTTGTTGGCATATTGATCCCAAATCAGTTGCTACATTAATTTCCAAAGAAACTGGCCTCCATCCACACTCCAGCCATCCCTATTTCAGCTATCGAATTCTTCTAAAAAATGTTAGTAGTAACCACGTGTTCCCACATGCTTCTTTTCAAGGTTGGGAAAGTCACACAATTGCTAAACTACCAACATGCTATCACCCTAGTGATTGCCCCAGTGCTTGCTATGATTCAGAGAGACCGAAGTATAGCCTACATCAGTCTCCCTAGAAAAGCTAACAAAACAATTCTAGCCACTGCAAAACGAACCAGAATGACAGCTATTAGATATGAATAGAAACAGGAAAGAACACATCAATCTGTAAGTAGGTGTGCAAACCATGCACACCCTTTTTTCGTTTGAAGTTACTATTAATCTGCTTTTTAGGTAAGTTACAAGGGGACTCTCAGAAAACAATAGACAAAGGCCAGTGGTGGCTGGTGACTTTTGGAGGTGGTGGGGCGTAAAAGTTGTTGCGAGTTTACCTTAGCAAGCCCGACTGACATGGAAGGGTTGGGTGGACGGAAGTTCTCCCCACCAAAGAAAAATTTTAATAAAGAGGAGCAAATGCTGCTTTTTAAAGCTAATTTTTGATAAGGAATTTGGTGAAAAAGCAACTTTGACCATGTAGTCTTCAATATTTAAAAACCTGAAAGAATTACGCTGCATGCATACCACTATAAAACTGGGGGGACCAAGGGACTGAAGACTTGAGCCAGATGCCTGGCTCTGGCTGAGTTTGAGGTTCAAATCAAACAAAGCCTTTGTGTAGCTTCTGCTTGCCACCCACATTCTAACCTCATGTGCAAAGGATTAAAGACAGAGCATTAATCTTTGACATAAAATGGAAAAAGGTACCCAGTGCCTGAATTGTATAGTGTGAATACAGAATATCTGGGGCCAATACCAGCTTCCTCACTTAACCAAATGGTGTGATTCTATGTAGATAGGTTATTTCAGAGAGCCTCCTCTCTCTTCATTATCACATATAAGAGAAGCTTCAAATAAAGAAGTTCAGGCAGTACAAAAACCTCTTGTGTATATTTTATTAGATTACAAAGTTTTTCCATGTCGGCCATGAATCTTGGCCAAAATATGGCTGTACTTGACAAATGACTTGCCATAATTCACTAATGCCATTATTATTGTGGCGGGGGCTCACTGGGGCATAATGTTTCTAATAAGTTCATATTTAGAAACTATCTCTTTAAATAAATTCCATTAATTTAGTGATCTAATCTCATCTAAAAATGTGAAACTCTTCGGCATGTTAAAAAAGCCACTTATTCATGCAGAGTGAGTCATACCTACAGATTTCAGTCATATCACTCAGGTTGTTGACTCCTCATAGTGCCGCTGGGATCTCAGGAGGCAACAATGCCATCCATCAATCACAGACAACATCAGGCTCTACCTTAGAGTGTTAATGCCAGCAGTTTGATTAGGAGCTCTAAAAACTTACTTGGACGTCATGGAAAGCTGTACAGACAGCCTCTTACTGCTCTGATCTCCGTCTCTCCAAGACTGATATTCTCTCACCCTCTGCTTTAGAGACATGGCATTTTGTGTGCAGCCAGGTCTTTGAAAACACTCACAACTAGGAAAGTCTCACTCTTGTAACACAAGCAAGTGCTTAGGTCTCACCACAACAAACAGCCAATGCTTCGAACTCATGATACCACAAGGAGTGACACCTTGTGCTCACTGAAGAAGAGCACAGGCTGTCAAAGAGTGCCGTATGTTGAGAATGATCAGAAGATAGGGCCAGAAACTGAAACAGTGCAAGAGAGGTGAGCAGTACCAGCTTTGAGTGGCACGCCCAAGGCACCTGACCCAGAGAATCTCTGTTGTGCTCAGCAACCCGGAGGGTGCAAATACCATAGCAAGACAACTCTGATGGCCATCGTACCCTTTGGAGAGATCAATATCCCATCCACATGCAGTTCTAACCCATCACAAAGCAGAACAGAGGGTCAACGTGCCTGTTGCTAAGCACAACATGTAACATGCAGGTCATAGGTCTGTTTCACGAGTAAACAGCTCAGTGGGTCACCATTCATGTCACAGACAGAAATCCTTCTGTTACTTGCATTTCCCTGTCACATTCCTTCAAATGTAGCACAGTGAGCCATGAACCTGACTCAGCGCTGCATGCAAACTGGGAGGTACTGGCTCAAAAAAAAATCTCTCTCAATCCTTCCCTATTCCAAGGCTTCCAGAAGTGTTCCCCCTGGATACTAATGAATGCCCACTAGTACAGACAACCCCAGCCACGATGTCCTATCCCAAAGCCGAGCTGTGTTTCCCCAGAGTAGATACTTTCCACATACAGTGATTGCTAGTGTGAATGATGCACTATTCTCATACAGTGTAGCACCCATTGTCCTTCACAACGTTTCCCATACACAGATACACTCTTGATTCACAGTCTCTGTACAACATGTGTGTGTACGATGTAAAGCGATCCAACATCCTACTTTGGGATAAGCAGCTGTACCAAAGACAGCAAATGTGAGAGAGGGGCCCAGGGTACCACTGAAGGGCAGCATTGAGAGAATCCTCGGATAAAAAAAAACTAGGGATTGTAAGGTGGAAACAATGACGGACTCACTGTGTGCCACCCCATACAAAAGCAGGTCGTCAAGGCAGCGAATGACAGAACAGGAGAGAGTATCAGCACTTGAAAAATACAGAATTGGTGCAACAGCACGGCACACAATTCACTCTCCTCCCCCCACTTTGCAGCGCAGATCAGTTATAGTACGTGCGCTTTTTGTACTTTTGCCGATACTTGTGAGGAAGGATTAAACTCATAACCTGACCCAGTCTTACAGTTTCATGGCTCATCTCGCCCTGTTAATTTGTTGCCTTGTCCAGATGCACACTTCTATTATGAAAAGAAAAACTATTTATATTCCTATAATTTGTCATGGGTTATAAACTGATTACCATGGATCAAGGGTGCGTGAACAGAGCATCAACAGTTGAGATTCAGTCCCGACCTGTTCCTATGAATATCCATGTGCTACAGTTAGCTAGCTGCAACAGTTAAAAATACCTCAGAAGTGAACTTCCCTCTGTTTGACATCTCCCTGCCGAGGTTCCCTTTCCCACCACTTTCAGTTTTATTTCATCTTCTTACTCGGTTGGTATTCCCATTCCGGGATGGCCTGCAACATGTGCGTTACCTGGAAGATGAGTCGACAAACCAACTGCTGTCCGTGTGCAGAATGCCGTCACTGACTCTGTGCAGGAGGTGAAAAGCACTACGTCACCCGATGAGTCGAAGTAGAGTCACCACACGAACTTGCAGTGCTATACACAAGGACACTGCCGACTCTGCAGACTGCAGTAAATATCAAGCCATGTGTCTGAACACTCAGCCACACACCGGAGCTAAAATGGCATCCAGCACCAAATCATGTGCACAAAGCAGTGCTTCTCACTCACACCACAAGTTGACTCGAGTCTGCGCAGACTCGATTTCTAGCCTTCCAGCCTGCAGCCAGTCTACCACACCCATTTCCATCCTGTCACAGGGTGTGGGTCCCACCCCACCATGTGACAAGTTGGGAAAGGGTGTGGTGACAATGCTTTTCACTCCCTGATTGACGTGGAGGCTTAGAGCTACAGGGCTTGCATCTGAAACGCCTGTGGCTAACTTTACCTCCACATCATCAGGGGGAGGAGGCTGGGCCTTGATGCTCAGTCTTTGCCGAGCTGATGACCTCACAGGTCTCAGGGCTGTGAGGCTGTCAACCCGGCAAATACTTAGACTTTTGGACCGCCCAGGACATGTTGAGAAAAGCTGTGAAAGAGCGTGAGTCACGTGTCCCCACTACTATTATCGACGATCACAGCAGTAACACAGTGAGTGAGACAGACAGTGCCACAAAGCAATTTTCAAGCGTGTATTAAACAGATTAAGCATTGCTATGTTTGCCACATTTTTACTGTAAATGTAAGGAGGGCGGAGCCCCGGCGCCCTTATACAGAAACCTCCACTGACAAAGGTCCATATTTATACTTTTTTAGCGCTGCATACAGCGTAATTTTTTTACGCAAAAGCAGCGCAAACTTCCAAAATACAATTGTATTTTGTAAGTTTGCTCCAATTTTGCATCAAACAGCAACGCTAATGCAGCACTACAAAAGTATAAATATGGCCCAAAGTATGCAATTCCTGTATTTTGGATACTGCAGGCCTCTTGATCAAGGCAGGTGAATTATGGGGTGGAAAACATTTAATCAGGCAACTTCACCCTCAACTTTAGGGTCATTTTGAGTTGGCTCAGATTGCTCTATTTCTGTTCTGAGAACCCAAACACAACTCACAAAACTGAACTTTTTAAGGGGTTGCTCCTGATGATTATCCCCAGGAATTCCCAACTAGAATATGCTGACAAGGGCAGAGAGGTGGGGTCATGTTTTCTGTATTGATATTTGAAGATTATCTTTAAAGACACTTTTATATCAAAGAATTGAGCCCAACAGGATATGGAAAATTTCCTCAGTGTGTGTTATTGACACTTGACCGGTTCAAAGAAGAAGCTTCTCCAAATGCAGACATTTTAATACCTGGGGTTCCTATCAATACTAGTTTAAGTCCACAAGATTGAAGTTCTTCCTCAAGAGAAGTGTTTTTCCCTGGATTCTAAGGTGCTTTGATGAGCTCTTGAGGACAATATGTCTGTAGGTAAGTATTTTTCTGAAGCTTTCTTTCACCTATGTAAAAATTGAATGCTGCCAAGGAACTTTTAGAGGCTGAAAAATAATTAATGTTTTAAACACTGTACAGGAGGCATATCATACAAATTAAGAAACCTATTTATGTGCCATAGACACCCAAAATTCTGGTAGTTTTGCCCACTGAGTAAGTGATCCTGCTGATCAGGCCCCAGCTGCATTTTCTATAAAGATAAAATTTAAACAATAAATGCGCACAATGTTTTTATACCTCTGCATGTGGTACAAGATTGAAGAAAATATTTTCACTACTAGAACTGAAGTAGCAAGTGTTTAAAGTACAGTTTCCTGATGCAGGCAAAGTGCAAGAGAAAAACCTCAAATAATGAACTTCTAAACGTATGTTAGGAGCTCACTACTACCTTCACATGTGCAGCAAACATGTAATCTAGTATAATAATACCAACTGAATTATTAGATTCTAAAGGCCAATAACATATACCATCCACAACTTATCTTAGCAGCCTATGCAAAGGACTTAAGAAGCAGTGGCGGCTGCCAGTAATCAAAAGTGGAAGGTTGGGGGGGGGTATTGGGGAGCTGCGGTGGTGTAAAAACTATTTAAAAAAAAACATAATTGCTGCTCTGCTCCCGATGCTGGACGTTCAGCTCCTCATCCTCCCTGCAGTCATTGGGGTAGAAATGCACAGGATCCCAATCTAGACGCTGCTCTAATGTTACACCAAGCATAAGAGCAGCACTGGGATTGGCCCTGAATGGGTTGGTTTGACGCTCACTCAGGTACAGGGCTATCAGCAGACAGACAGCAGTCAATCTGGGATGATCAATACTAGGTCCATGCTGCAGCCAAAAACAGTTTAAATTAAGCCAGTACAAGCTGCCCAATTAGAAGGCCGCAGATAAGACTGATGATAAAGCCAATTAATTTTAAGTAATGGGCGGGGTGGAAGCCCACTGTTATATTCAATGTCTCTCGCAAGCAAGAACACATTTAGTGTACGCACAGTCACATGCAAGATCTAAAATAGTAGCTAAAAATGGTGACCTGTGTATGTTTGGTGAAGTGAGCTGGGTTGTCTGGCACATGCGAATGACAGCAGCCAGAGGCACTCCATGTGACTGTCCCTCACTGGTTCTCAGGGTTTAAGTGGGACAGATCCTGCCAGGTATCAGGCCCAGCATTAGTTATCAACTGACTTTGAAGCTGGTCTCTATTTGGCTCTATAGTCTTGCCCTTATCTTTACAGATGTAAACAATGTTCAGATTCTTAAAAATGTCTGTAAAATCTTTGAGGTAAACCAAATCATTCCCTGTCTCCATATTTCATGTCCTCTTATATTCCCTAAGAATAAATGTTTTTTCCAGACGTATTTCTGTAGTTTTTTGCATGCAGCATATGACTCTTCTATAGGTCATGCTGTGAAGTGAGTTGCCTCTAGGTTTCTGGGTAAGTTCAAGTTGTGGTTGGGTGTTTATTATGAGCACAATGGAGAGCTCTGCAGCTGAACTCCTTTTATTTACCAAGAACAACAAACAAGATACAACAGATGCCTGGCTCAATGACATGAACCTTTACAGCTCTGAACCTCCATTTTCAATGGATGCCAAGTCATTTGGATTCTTTCTGGGCACCTATCTCACCTTCAGGGAGCAGGGTGCCAAAATACAAAAATGGCCTGGTAATGGTTCCTGTGTGTAAATGAAGTCAACCTGTGTCTTGCAGACAGGGACTGCAGAAATACTATGCAGTCCCTCATAATCATAAATCTGGGTGGAGGTAATACCCTACTCATTGGCCTCCCAGACTCCACACTGGAACTCCTTAGGAGAATCTTATTGCCCTATGGTGTCATTCAAGACATGAAAAAATATGATTACATCACTTCCATCCTATTGGATATCTATTTACTCCCATTGCTGCCCTGCGCTAACTTCAAAACCAGCGCGTCATTTACAAAATCATCATAACAACCTTACCATCCCTGGTGGTTCTCAGCACATCCCAAGCCATTACACCTTCAGACTGCAGGTTAAGAAGTAGAAAAAAGAAGAAAAAAAAACAACAGGTCTTTTTCATCTAAGGTTCCTAAATTTAAAAATGTGAACAAATACAATAAGCTTTAGTTGCACATGCACTCACGACCTCGTTCACGGTTTTGAGAAGGCAAACATAAATCCAACTTTATACATGATTTAGAATTATATCCCTAGCAAAATTTCCTATTCATCAGAAGCAATTGGCTTTTCCAGCATCCATATGACGTGTGGCAGATGGGTTTTTTGGAAACTAGACTATTTATGATAGGCAGAAAAAACACAAGGGATGGATTTGAAAACTGGATTTTATCTACATGGATTTAGGGATGAAATTTGACTTTCATTTTACCTCGGCCTCAAGCACAACGGCTGACAAATGATTCTCATGTTACCTATAATGGGATAATAAAGGGAATCACCTGTACTTTGATGTGTACTTTGATGTATACTTATGGGCCTCCCCCATTTACCAAAAGTACCCTAACAGACATTAACCCTAATAAATCGGACATTCTCTTTATCCTTTCAATGACAGTAAAATAACACAAAGCCTTATTACAAGTGGCCCATTATAATGTGATCCTTTCATAAACATCTTCTTGAGCTGGGATCAAAATTGATAGTTGTGTGATGTTTATCGCACCTGGTAACTTCAAGAGACGGGTGAGCCAACTCATTAACAGGATAGTCGAGCCAGAGTTGAGTCTAAGATCTGGCATGGCTATAAGAGCACATGCATTAGGTGATCCATGAAAATGTTTGACATGTAAATTATGCAACAAACATCATGTAAAACAAAATAACCTTGCTTTAAAATTCCCAAAATGTACTTCTTTAATATCAGTACATGAGACTATGTCACTGCTTTGAAAAGCAACTATTAAAATAGTTTTTAAACATGTACTTATAAATATACATGCCCCCCACTGATGACAAGGCCATTAGTGAAGTAAGAGGCAATTCAGTTACTATGTTCTCCCTATGCGAGGGCTATTTTATTATTAAGCGAGGAGCAACATTATAGTATATTAAATCAACCATAAGAGAGATGTTTGTATCACAACATCTTAAAGTCACATATTTGGAGGTGCTCACAAATGCAATGCCGAAGAAAAAAAGAGACATGATGAAATGAAATATTTGTCTTGGATCACACAGTTTGGTCAAGCAGGGCAGCTGGAAATTATATCAGGTTTTCACGCTCGGCATTTCAGTCACAAGCTGGACACCATTTTCTCTTTACTGTTTGACTGAAAAGGTTTACGCTTTCTTTAATCCTTTGTGCAAAAGATTTGACCGTATGTACCAGGAAGAAGCCACATGAAATTTTACTCATTTTGCACTCAACGGTCGAAGAGGCTCTTGACTTGTGTCACAGCCACATCTCTAGCTAGAGCCTTAAGTGCCATGAGAACGGCTAGTACATACCTGGTGCAATACAAGCCTGATTTAGATCTCGGAGGAAAAGAATACTCCATCACAAACGTGACAGATATCCTGACTGCCGTATTACAATTCCATTATATCCTATAGAGATTGTAATATGGCAGACAGGAGTATTCCCTCCACCGAGATCTAAATCAGGCACAAAGTTTCTACCTTTTGGGTTGGATTTTAGCTAGTAGAAGAAATATTGAATCTGAAACAGACCACTTTTAATCAGGTCTGAATATTTCCACATCATTACCTATACTTACAACCACATTTTGAAATGTACTTTATCATCAGTGCATTTATATCACTTCTGAATCATTCTCATAAAAACGTGATTTACACATTTTGTTTCCTTGTGTTGTATACCTGTGCCAGCAACTGCTGATTAATGGTGTCATATGTATTGCATAAAAACAGAGAGAGTTAGAAATAAGTGCCTGGGTACCAGCTGAAAACACTTGGGCCCATATTTATACTTTTTGGCGCAAACCTGCGCTAAAGCAGGTTTGTGTGAAAAAGTATAGCGCCGGTGCTAAGGCCCTGTTAGCGTCCTTGAAAAGGATGCTAACAGTGCCGGGGAGGCGTAGGAGGAACCGGGGCTTGTGCACCAAATGATGGCGCTACACTGTTTAGAGGCAAAAAAATTGCCTCTAGGCAGTGTAGAGCCATTTTCTGGCGCACAAGCCACATGGACATGGCTCCTTTCTTAGTAAAGACAGGAGCCCTGCCCACCACACTCATGGCCATGCCCAAGGGATGAATGTCCCCTGTGCATGGCCACTGGGGCCAGTGCTGTGCAGGGGGCCCCAAGTCAGTGCCCCTGAGCAGTGAAACAAATATATACTCACCCGGTCTTACCTTGGATGGGTCCCCCATCCTTAGGTGACCTCCTGGTGTGGGTAGGGGTGGGTGGGGGTGTCCCTGGGGACAGGGAAGGGCACCTGTGGTCTCTGACCATGGAAATCTGCCTACAGGTCACCTTACGCCTGCCCAGACCCTTGCATTAAATAATGGTGCTAAGCAAGCTTAGAGACATTATTTAAGGCCCCCATCCCCTGTGCTGGATTTTAGCACGGGGATAAATATGGCGCATATGGTCCTTTTCTGGACGAGAACACCTACCTTGCATCTCATTGATGCAAGAGAGGTTTTCCCATCCAGAAAACAAGGTAAACTCCATTACTTTGGCGCTGGATGTGTCTAGCACCAAAGTATAAATTTGGAGTTCAGTTTGCGCTGAATTAGCGTTAAAAAAATGACGCAAATTCAGCACAACCTGAGTCTAAATATGGCCTTAGAGCCTGATAATGATGTGTTTGGTGTATTCTGACCCGTACATACATCCCTCTTTATGTACAGCTTGAAATTACACAGTAAAAGCAATTTCACCTATCCAGTAATTGTCGGACACATTAAATACCTCAAGTCTCATTACATTTTAGCAGGTCAAGCCTGCCAAACTTTAACAGAGGAGAAGCATACAGTATGTGGTATATCATTTGGATTTTCATGCATTAAACAACAAAATCTGCATATTATTCACCACAAACTCATAATAGGTGTTATTTATCACATCTCATAAACAAGGTACCCCATGATATTGTTATTTATCAGGTGTACTAATAGCATCTACACTCATAATCAGAGCCTAAGACTACTCTTTCATTAACCTCATACATTGCAGATGGGGAACAGTTGGATCAAGGTCAAAGCATGAGGACATTAATTGCTGAGTAGACATAATTGCATGCCAACTCCAGAGTACTTATTGTATTGACCTATGAAGAATGAAAGGCCTACCCACTCCTGTCTAATTCTGATCTTGTGCCTTGCATGTTACCACACATCTGCAGAGGATACTTAACCCACAGAACGTTCTTGCAGCTTGTGGAAAATTACTTGTAGCCTCATCACTGGAAAGCACCATCACTACTGATGTTCACAATGACACTATTTGGCAGTGTCAGTGAAGCCAAAGAGCTGCTCTTTCTCACAACTAAGGGTATGTTTACATGCCCCTTATGCCACCAGAGCATCACCTTTAGCAATGTTCCGGTGGTGCTGTGCACTGCACTGTATTTACAAGGCTGTGCTAAGCCACTTTTTGTGGCTTAATGCCGCTTTGTAAATATGGACCCTTTGAAGTAGTTTTCTGTGGCAGATGGGCATGCAATGGGTGTTGCTGTGAGCATTTCACCACAAAACTCTTTGCTTTTTGTGCTGCCCCAGATTTACAAGGAATTGTATCTCTGAGACAGCATCAAAAACTAATGTCATCCAGGGGTGGAGTTAGCATGGCGCCAAGAAGAAAAAAACTTTTCTGCAGCACACATAGAAAGAGCAAAAGGCCATTAATGCTTGTATATGTGCAGGAAAGTGTCCCTTCGTTCAGGCGGCTTTTAAAAACTTGGTTATTTTAATTTGTGTCCCAAAGCCGTATATTCAAAGGTTTTTCTGCATAGCGCTGGGACGCCTCCGGGTAGCTATGCGCTCTATACATTTTCGTAACATAACATAACGCAGATACCCTTTCACTATGGTACAAGGATGCCTGCATTGGCAGCTAAATTTAGTGCCAGTTGTCGGGAAAACACAGGAGTGTGTCGTATTTTTGTAAGTACATCGCATCCCTGTGTTTCAGAACTGATGCTATGCTGACAATTTTGGCGCTGAGCCAGTTCCATGTAAAAAATATGCCCCATAGTATCTTCATGACTGGAAGCCTATCCATGACAGTAGCTGGAAGGCATGGAAATGTTTGCATATGTAGTATTGTAACTGGTGCTCATGTAAAGAGTTAAAATAGCTTCAGGTCCAGTTCACGCTATAGAAAGTGCAAAAAAAGAAATTGAAAATGCAAGGGAGGTAGGTGATAGCCTATTGCAGGGCCACTGTAAACCTGTGATGATGTGACTGAGGTATTTTCCGCATAATTTTTTTTTTTTTTACATTTGTCACATAATTTGTCATCGGCAGCACATTTTAACAAAAAAAAAATAGTTTCCAGCTCAAACTGGTCAAAAGTCACTAAACTGCCACAATATGTGCTGCTGTGAATGGAATGGAAGGCCCTTTCAAAAGGTTCACTATCACCCTTTAAGCTGCTCATTGCTGTATTTCGTTCATAAACTGGTACTAATGACAAGCAACCTTTGAAAGACAGTGCTAACATGCGTAAAATATTAGCATAAAATGTACTGCATTAAGCTGCTTAACTTAGTCAACGCTGGTACATAATATGGTCCTCGCCTACAGAATAATCATAGGGGCCTGATTATGGGTTACTATCAGCCAGCATGAAGGTGCTGAGACATCAAGCAAAAACACAAAACCCTGGGAGCTTAAGGTGACTGGACAAAGGAGGTGCACTGGAAGACAACATCAGGCCATTCCTCTGCTTTATCACTACTGCTTGTCGGTTTGACTGCCATGCCAATGGTATACCATCTCTATACCTGTAAAAAATAACAGCTGACCTTAGACACTAGTGGCTGGTATCTAAAAAAAAGTGGTGGGACAGGGCAGAGGCAAAAGAAAAAAAATTAAAGCACATACCTGCCACTTGCCTCCTCGCCTCTTTGGTGCTCCTCTGCTGCCAGTGCACAAGCTCTCAGAGTCCTCTACGCCAATCCATATGCTTCTTTCATGCTGGGAATACTATTACCCAGCATGAGAAAAGTGCAGCGATTTGAGTGAGTGGGCTGGTTTTGCACTCCCAGGGGGATTGGAAGCATGTGCCTGCTGTTCTCTACCCAGCAATGCAGCTCAGGTTGGAGAGAACTCAGGGCCATATTTATACATTTTTTGACGCAAACCGGCGCTGGTTTGTGTAAAAAATGTTACCGATGGCTAACGCCATTCCTACATGCCATGCGGGCGCCTTATTTAAGGATTGACGTTAGCCGGCGCTGCGGGCTGGTCAGAGTAAATAAAAATGACTCTAACCAGGCAGCGCCTGTGTAGGGGAAAATTGGGGTTGTGCGTCATAAAATGGTGCAAGTCAGGTTTGAGTCACAATTCATGGCTCGAACCGGACTTGCTCCATTTTTTGATGCACAACCCCTATTGAAATGAGTCCTGTCTTAGCAAAGACAGGAGTCATGCCCCCTTGTCCAATGGCTATGCCCAGGGGACTTCTGTCCCATGGCATGGCCATTGGACACAGTGGCATGTAGGGGGGCCCAAATTAGGCCCCCTATGCCACTTAAAAAAATATATACTTTCCTCAACTTACCTGTACTTACCTCGGATGGATCCCCCCATCCATGGGTGTCCTCCAGGGGTGGGTGAGGGTGGCATGGGTTGTCCCTGGGGGCAGGGAAGGGCACCTCTGGACTGCTTCCATGGTCAGAGACCATGGAAGTGAGCCCACAGGTCCCTTAACACCTGCCCTGACCCAGGCGTTAAAAAACGGCGCATATCAGGCTGGGCGCCATTTTTTAAGGCCCGCCCCTTCCTGTGCATCATAATGACACAGGAGTCTAAATAAGCCACACAGACCTTAAAGTCATTTTTTGGACGGGAACGCCTACCTTGCATGTCATTAACGCAAGGCGGTTTCCCGCATCCAAAAAATGACGCACACAGAGGATTTTGATGTATGTGGGGTCGGGCATCAAAGTATAAATATGGGGGAAGGTTTGCGCTGAATGTGCATCAACATTTTTGACGCACATTCAGTGCAAACAGAGTATAAATATGCCCCTCAGTGTGCATGTTAGGCTAGCCATCCTAAGATGGCCGGCCACTGCCCACCAATCCTCCTTCAGTGCTGTCGTCATTGCTCCGCCCCTAACATTTGTCTTGTGAAAAACAGTAAAATGATAATAAACTAGTTTTACTATCTTTTTATTTTTCATGTTTGCATGCTGGGGGTGGGGGTGATACTCCTCCGCCATAACGAAGGCACCCCCTCTGGCCTTAAAAGCATGAGGCTGCGCTGCTAATAACAACTTCTGAAACTGCGCAAAAGTCCTTCCTCTTTAAAATGGGTGGGCTCAAAGTAAGTACTGAAAATGGCTCCTGGTTCTAAAATAAATCACTGAGTTGAGCATCAGTTAACCACCATTAAGCAAATCACATATCTTGATGAGCCAGTCATAGTACTGGGAATCCCGTCTGCCAATGCCACCGCCAGTGCAGTTTCATTCTGAAAATTGCCATGGGTGCCATCCTCAGACTGGTTTTGATCTTTTGTTTGTGCGTGCCTTTTATCTGACCTATACAGTTTTTTGTCTACCTAGAGAGAGAGTTTTAAGCACAACAAGAAGTATAAATGGACCCTGGTTTTGAGAAGAGGGGATATTTTTATCATTTTTGTGGCATATGTTGGATTATGCAATGTGCAATATGAATCCTGGTCAAGCACTCTGAAATGTTACTGGTTTTTGGCTGGCTGCGCCATGGCCATAAAGAAGTGGAGACTAGGGCATGCAGAAAGCAGTGGAAGAGAGAAATTGGGGCAAAACAGTATAAAAAGACAGACGCAGAAATAGCCATAGTGAGAGAGACAGAGACACTGAATGCACATTAAGTTAAACACAAGTGGAGCTAGAAAAAAGAAATGTAAAAACAGAACAGACACACGGAAAACAGAGAGGAGACACACAAATATCCACACCAATGGCAAATGGTAGGGGTGAGAGCATGGGGGCCAGCAGCGCAAAGACGATGATGCAGGAGAAAAAAAAGGATGAAGCAGACTCCATTAGGAAAGTACACTGCACTCCTTTTTCCTGTAAAAACTCTCACTTTCAAGTTAGAGGAAAATGAAATAAACACTAGGTTCCCCAGAAGATACAACTTGAAATTTGACCTCGGGCTTTGAATGCCCAGTAAATGTGATGCAATAAGATTTCAAGGCCTGTTTATTACAGAAAACAAGTTTGTGGAGGTATACTGTAAACATCACTTTAGCATGGGCAGGTATGAACTTAAGCTGGAGAGACGTGAGCAAATAAAAGCAGCAGATAGAAACCAAGAAAACGTGAGTTATAGACCACAAATCACATGGCAAGCAATAGGCAGAATACGGTCCCAGGTCAACTTTCTGAAATTCCCCAAGATGTTTTTCGCAAAGCAGACAGCTGCTCTGTCTGGAAGGCTGTGACCTAAAAAAACTACTCAGCTAAATTAAATGTGATAGGCAAGCTAAATGGACAATTGGAACTATGCTACTTATTCGAAAAGCAATGCGTTAACCAATTGCAAATAGGCCCTTAACCATTGAGCATTACAAGGTTGATCCTCGTTGAATGCTTCAAACTAGCATGTCTATTAGTTGTCCTTAAAACCAGAAACACTTAAAGCTCCATATGAGAGGCACAACCTTGATGACTATGCTTCTTCCAGAGTGTGATACACACCTTCTCAGGCCTCTAAAAATAGATATGTGGAAGGGCTTTTATTGTAGTAGGTTTATTGTCTCTTGAAATACTAATAGCAGCCAGGATGCATGCTGCTTCATTGGGACAATTAAAGTTAATCACAACAGTGACCCACTAGATTGTTCACATCTTTCCCAAGCTAACTCACTCTTCTTACCATCTTGATCCGATCGTATATGCATAGGCTGTAGGAGGCTGGCCTGGTTTGTAGTGGGTACCTTCGGTACTTACACCTTACACCAGGTCCAGTTATCCCTTATTAGTGAAATTTAGTAGTGTTCTAGCAGCTTAGGCTGATAGAGGTAGCTATAGCAGAACAGCTTAAGCTGAACTAGGAGACATGCAAAGCTCCTGCAAAACCACTTATAGTTACACAGTACTTACACACAAGTAAAGAAATTACTCAGTGTTACCAAAAATAAAGATAGTTTATTTGGGTGACACAATGCCAAAAATATCTTAGAGGCAATACTCCTTCTGGAGGTAAGTATTATACACAATTTATACACTAGACACCAAAATAAGGTAAGTAATTAGACATAGGATAGTGCAAACAATAGGAATGCTATAGAATGCAATGGGAGAAAATAGGTCTAGGGGCAACACAAACCATATACTAAGAAAGTGGAATGTGTATCACAAATTCCCCCCTAGACAAGTGTAGTGTGTAGAGAATCACTGGGAGGGTAAGAATACAGCAAAGGTAAGTAAAATACCCCTCCCCAGAGCCCAGAAAAGCTGGAGTAAAGTACTGCAAGTTTCCTTAGGACACACTACAAGTCGTGATTAGGGTAATTGCAAGAACCAAGCAAGACTGCAAACAACATATGGTGGATTCCTGGACCTGAAGACCTGCAAAGGAAGGAGATCAAGTCCAGAAGTTGAACGAAGCTCCAAGAAGGACAGGAGCCCCTGCAAACCCAGATGAGGGTGCAAAAGAAGAGTCCCCGGTTGGATGAAGACTGCAGAAATGCACCCAAGGAAGATGTCAGTGGGTTCCTGCATGATGCACTGGATGTCCCACAAATTAAAGTTGGATGCAGGCGAGTTTTGGCACTGGATTCCTCCAACAAGCCTTAGTTCCAGCAAAGTCCCCTTTTGCATCAAGGTGGCACTGTCTGGACCCAGGAGGGACCTGAATAGGAAGAGGGGGCTCTCAGCACTTCAGAGAGCCCATAGAACACTAGATAGCACCCACAGGAGTCCTAAGACACGGGGACAAAGAAGGTACAAAATGAAGTTGGTGCAGCACTACAAGGGAAGGTCCCATGCCGCCGGAGGACAACTCAGTGAGTTGAGCGTCACAGGATGGAGTGCTGAGTACCTGGGCCAGGCTATGCATGAAGGAATTTTGCAAATAGTGCACAGAGGCCTCAGGAGGTGAAGAAGACATGGTGCACAGGGATACTGTCGTTCTTGGGGAAGGCAAGGTCTTACCTCCTCCAAATTGGGACAGCAGGACCTCAGGACAGTCTGTGTCGATGGGGTCCACCCTCCCTGTTCCAAGGAGCACGCTCATTGCCAGGAGAGGAGAACCAGAACCGGTCATCAAATTAGAAGGTGCCTACTTGAGCAGGGGAGTGACTGTCACTCCAGGAGAGATTTCTCCGGTCCTTCAGGTGCAGGGTAAAGATAGGGAGTCCCCGGAGCGTGCACACCGTGGAAACTGTTGCAGTTGCTGGCTAGAGCTAACGTTGCAGAGAAAAAGTAGCCCTTCTGGATACTTTGTTGCTGTTACAGCGGTTCTTAGAGCAGTCTGTGGTTCATCAGAGGTCAGAGGATGAAGTAGTAGTTGCAGAGGATTGCTGCTGGAAACTTGCAAGTAGAATCTAGAGACAACCCACAGGAGAGACCCTGATTAGCCCTTAGAGGGGGGTTGACTACATTATCAGGTATGGACCTATCAGAAGGGGTCTCTGATGGCACCTGCTGGCACTGGCCACTCAGAGGCCTCCAAAGTGTCACAGCAAGATGGCTGAAGTCTGGGACACACTGGAGGAGCTCTAGGAACCACCCCTAGGGTGGTGATGGACAGGGGAGTGGTCACTACCCTTTCCTTGGTCCAGTTTCATGCCAGAGCAGAGACAAGGGGTCCCTGAACTGGTGTAGACTGGCTTATGCAAGGAGGGCACCGTCTGTGCCCTTCAAAGCATTTCCAGAGGCTGGGGGAGGCTAGCCCTCCCCAGCCTTTAACACCTATTTCCAAAGGGAGCGGGTGTAACACCCTGCTCCCAAAGGAAATGCTTTGTTTCTGCCTTCCTGGAACTGAGCTGCTCAGACCCCAGGAGGGCAGAACCCTATCTGCGAGGTGGCAGCAGCTGTAACTGCATTGCAAGCCTCAGAGAGCTGGTTTGGCAGTACTGGGAGTCCATGGTGGAGCCCCCCGGATGCATGGAATTGGCTCCCTAATACCAGATTTGGAATGGGGGGACAATATCATGATCTTAGACATGTTACATGGCCATATTCTGGGTTACCATTGTGAAGCTACATATAGGTATTGACCTATATGTAGTGCGCGTGTGTAATGGCATCCCCGCCCTCACAAAGGTCCGGGAAATGGCACTGAACCATGTGGGGGCACCTTTGCTAGTGCAAGGGTGCCCTCACACTTACTAACTTTGCACCTAGCCTTCATTAACTGAAGATTAGACATATAGGTGACTTAAAAGTTACTTAAGTGCACTGAAAATGGCTGTGAAGTAATGCGTGCACTATTTCACACAGGCAAGAGCTGAAAATCTATGCAGAGAACGTGTGGGGGAAGTTATGATGCACCATCTGCAACGCAGCTGATAAATGACGTGCCGCCAGTTTCGTGGCTAATATCAACGCTTCACCTGCAACGCGGCTGGGAGATCGATGCATCGCAGCTGGAGAAACAATGCGAAACACCCGCTTGCGGCTGCTGATAATGGTGCAAACCCCATGCAGGCTGTTTTACAACACCGTGCGACAGAATTTTCCACTTATTGTCCCTGGATGTCAAAGTCAACCCGACTTTGCGTGAATCCTAGTTGCCCCCTCCAGAAATCAACGCATTGCTCTCTTGCGAGGGAGAAGAAACAACGCAATGCCAGCCCGACCTGAGAAGAAACGATGCACGGCCTCCTTGGTTAAGAAGGTATTGACACATTGCTGCCTTTTCCGAAGCACGCTCACCTGTGCAGCTTTATTTTTGACGCTGACCAGGTACTTTGTGCAAAATCATCTTTTCCATTGCTTACTATGGAGCAAGTTTCTTATTCTTTTGAAAAATTCATATTTTAACTTGTGTATGTTGGATTTTTGTCGTTTTGGTCCTGTTTGATTTAGATATTACCTATTTTTCTAAACTGGTGTGGTGTCCATTTTGTAGTGTTTTCACTGTATTCTTGTGCATGTTGGTGCAAATACCTTACACATTGCTTCTGAGATAAGCCTGACTGCTTGTGCCAAACTACCAAGGGGGTAAGCAGTGGTTATCTAAGTGTGTTTCTCCATTATCCTGACTAGAGTGAGGATCCTTGCCTAGATAGCAGGCAACCTGACTGCCAACCAAATACCCCATTTCTAACACACCAAATATGAAGTGGCTTCAAGGGGTAAGTTAATAACAACCCCAGAACTTGGACAGGATAAGTGATCCAGGTTAGGATGGTCAGTGCTGAGGTTAGAGAGCAAAGTGCCTAAATGAGCAGTCTCGCTTAGAGGCTAAATATCTGAGAAAGAGGCTCACACCCGATGGTATAGCCTCAGGGATTCCATGGTTGTATACTGTTCCCCATGTTAAAAAGAATATTAGGAGGGGAATTCAAATCAGGGTCACATGCCTCCCCTTATCCTGTATAAAATGACCTTCCACACTGAAACATTCCTATTAGACTTGATACCAACAAAGGATTATACCACCACTCCAGAACTTTAGTCACCACACCTGGATGGAATTGTGCAGACATATATGATTCCTCTTTGATTTACTATATAGACTGTTCGATATTACTAAAACACTGTTCAATGATTAGAATAACCCTTCATAAACAACTCTAGTTTTGAATGAAGTTCATCCACACAGTCTTGGACCTCATAGCTAATAGAGGACTCAAGTAGTTCTACAGAGAAATCATCCTTTGTCTTTAGACTTGAGCAGGGGTTAGCTTTGAGCACAATCCACTCCATTTCTTTCCTTTTCTGAGATGGAGGGAGCAGGTTGGTTTTACACTCTGACCCAGTATCCTTCTAGAGCGAAACAGTTTCTGAGCTTATCTGATGAACTAGCTTTTGAACTTGCACTGTGTTAGCTTTGCCAAATATAACTCCCTTCATTGGAGGCACGGTGACTGTTGTAGCAAAAGAGATACCAACAGATGACAAACTTTCTGCTTCAGGGATACTACAGATAGGAGAGGGGAAACCCGTCAGCTCACCCTTGTAAGGCCAGTTCTTCCTCTGCGCTGGTAATTTAATTATTAAGGGCCGCGTAGCTGAGGGTACAATTATAGAATACTAAACTTATCACGGCGGGGCGTAGAGGAGTACATATCTTTCAGCGAGGTGGTGTCTCCACCAGTAACGAGTCAGGAATGCTGAGGACCTTGATACAGCAGAAAATATGGATAATTAGAAGGGGGCCCTGTCCAGTTTTGGAGAGGCTCGGACAGGTGAAGCTAGGATTTCCCTGGGTGCATCCTACGCATGTCCCATGCAGTGGGAGAAACCGCTGAGCCGCGAAAGGTTTGGGCCCTTTTCCTCCTGGCCCCCCCTCCCAAGCAATAGAGGTATCTCCTGGCACATGAATTCACTGTTACCAGCATCCCATGCAATTTGAGAAACAGCTGTGCTATGTTGAGCTTGGGCCCATCTCTTCCTGGCCCCTCCTCACAAGCAGCAGAGGTCTTTTCTGGCACACAATGTCCCAGTTGCTGGCATCCCGTACAATGGGAGAAACAGCTGCATCATGTTGCATTTGTGCTTTCCTCCTCGTGTCCTTTCCTCACAAGCAGTAGAGGTGTTAGACCTGGCATCCTTGATGTGTTTTGTCCCTGACTTGTTACTTTCAGACCTCCTATTGTGCTGAATTAGTTTTTGCTGGACTTTGAATTTTGTGCAATTTACCACTACTAACCAGTGCTAAAGTGCTTGTGCTCTTTCCCTAAAATGTGCTTACATTGGCTTATCCCAAATTAGCATATTTAATTTACTTATAAGTCCCTAGTAAAGAGGCACTGCATATGTCAGCGACCTGTAAATTAAATGGGCTTGCAGCATTGGTTGTGCCATCTCCTTAAGTAGCACCTTAATAATGTCCCAGGCCTGCCATTGCAGAGTATGTGCAGTAGTTTTAAACTGCCACATCGACCTGGCAAAATTAACCTGTTGCCAGGCCCAAACCTTCCTTTTTATTGCACGTCACCCCAAGGCAGGCCCTACAGAGTTCCAAGGTCAGGGTGCAGTGTATTGAAAAAAGTTGGTCATTTACGCTCAAGTGCTACACGTCCCAGTAGCAAAATACTCCTAAATTTGCTTTTCACAACTGCAACAACTATCTCTCACATGAGATGGCATTTTAAGTGTAATGTCCAATTGAGAAGAGATAGCTGATTCATAAATGGTGTCTCTGGATCCTAATTTAAATTCCTAACTTATAGTGAGGTTGGGTTTTAAATTCTGGAATTCATTCTGCAAATGCCACTCTTAAAGGTTGAGATTTTCTTGCCTTAGCCATTTGGTGACTGTAGCCTGTCTCTGGTCACATGACTGTGTGTAGTTGGCAGTTGGGCTTTGTCTATTTCTCCTAGACCACCACATGCAATGGGACCTGAGGTATGACTTGATGGGAAATCTCTGGGGGTCATTCTGCTCTGCCACCCGCCAAAGTACCGCCATCAGAATACCGCTGCGCGGTCAAAAGACTGCGGCGGTAATTCTGATTTTCCCGCTGGGCTGGCGGGCGACCGCCAGAAGGCCGCCCGCCAGCCCAGCAGGAAACCCCCTTCCACGAGGATGCCGGCTCCGAATGGAGCCGGCGGAGTGGAAAGGGTGCGACGGGTGACACTGAAAATCTTGGTGGGGCCCTGGTACGGGGGCCCCTGCAGTGCCCATGCCATTGGCATGGGCACTGCAGGGGCCCCCAGGGGCCCCACAACAACCCTTACCGCCATCCTGTTCCTGACGGCCAAAACCCCCAGGAACAGGATGGCGGTAAGGGGGTCGGAATCCCCATGGCGCCGGTTTAGAATGCCCAGGGATGCACCGCCAGCCTGTTGGTGGTACATCCGCTGTCCCCGGCCCTGGCGGATTTTACCGCCAGGGTCGGAATGACCCCCATAGTCTTACTTACACCTGAATAGGTTGTGGCCTGTTCAAACAACAAGAGCTACATACACCCTGTAGTGAGCCTGGTGCCAGGGCACGAAGGAAGGACCTTTGTGCACTTCAAAGCTCCTTATTTGAAGTGTCCCCCACTTCAAAGGCACAACTGGGTATAAGTAATGGACTTCTGACACCATCAACTCAGTACACTTCTTGACCTGTGGGTACTCTGCCAGAAGGAAGGACTGCTCTGCTGCTACAAGGACTGACACTCTGCTGGACTGCTACTCTACTGGACTCCTGCTTTGCTGTGCTGACCTTCTGCCTGCTTCCCTCTTCTCTGGGAGTGAAAAGGACTGGACCTGCATCTCTCCAACCCAGAGTGCCTCCAAGGGCCAGCTCACAGGTCTACTGATGGAGACAAAATGCTTTCAACCCACCTAAATCCACACCTGGACTCTGCCATGTGTGAGTCTACCCAGCCGAGTGGTGCCACCCTAGTCTTGGACCCTTGGAAGTGGGATTAAGGTGTTTGTGACAGCTGAAATGGTGCATTGCCACCACTGCATGGATTGGAACTGGCGCATTGCACCTTTTGCGTGGATTGGAACCAATGCATCCGCCCCATTGTGTAGATAGGAGTAAACACATCACTTCTCCAGTGCGAATCAGCTACGCGCATCGCCTTTGGAACCACCACATCACAGACCCGACACATAACCGCTGTTGCATGGAGAAAATAGACACGTCCTTACCACATCATGGGAAGGATTTATACATTACTGCCAATTCAGGGATCGACAACAACATATCTCTTTACGCTGCTCCCCAAATGTTCGACCTGCCGCAGGTAGGATTAAGGCACATTTGTTCAGTGGTCTCAATGAAGTCCCTGTAGCTGGTTAACACTCCATAGTGGTCAGCCTGAACTTTTGACTTTGTCCTAGTGCGGCATGACCAGATGTCCCCAGTTGGCGCTTTTTTTCTAAGAACTATTTTACAGTTCATTCTTTAAATAATAATATCTCAAATTCTATTGATTGGAATGTGGTCGTTTTGGTCTTGTTTTATGTACTCAATTAGGTTATATTTCTCTAACCAGGTGTGGTATCTTTTTGTGTGATGTTTTCACTATTTAACTCTTTCAAGTGTTACACAAATACTTGATACATTGCTTCTTAAGTAAAGCCTACCTGCTCTGTGCCAAGCTACCAGAGAGTGAGCACAGGTTAATTTAGGGTTTGTTTGTGACTTACCCTGACTAGGATTGTGGTTGGTACTGAACTAGTGCTCACGCCATAGTCAACCAGTAACCCAGTTTCTAACAAAGAGGTCTTTCATGGGACAGGAACTCCCAGTTACCAGTGTTACAGTGCAGCTGCCATTTTGGATCAACATGTCACCAATGAAGTCTGCTCAAGCCACTGAGTTCAACATTCTAGTCTAGTTTATTGATAGTCAGGAGCTGCCTGGTTTTTGCCTCGTCCCTGCTGCATCACGACATGCAGCTCTGAATTCAGCAGAACTGAACACACACATTTGGGGGCAGATTTACTTGCGCTTCATGCAATCCAGGGCAGCAAGCAAAGTTACTGCACTGTGTTGCATAAAAGGGAAACAGCAGACATGTACCATATTATCTAAGATGTGGTGCATTTCAGCTGCCTTCTAGCACTCACGTACTGTGCTGGTTAGCTCCAACGCAGACATCCTTGCATGGTGCAAGGGTGTCTATATATTAGGCAGGATTATTTGTGTGCAGGAAAGGATACCTTCCTGCACAAAAATAGTCCTTTAAGGCATGTTCCTCTTTCTATGTGTGCTGCAGAATGCAGCATGTGTTGAAAAATGAAGTAATGAATAGGCATAAAGATGTTTCTCCTTGTTACACCAGGTTCAGTGAGGCTTAGAATTTTGATGCACTGCCCCAGTTACCAGCTTTTGAAAATCTACGGCTGCGCAAAAATCCTTGGGTGGTTGCATGGGAATACCCATGCTCCACCCATTGAATGCCTCCTGAATGCTATGTACTGCTGTGTGTTACTTTAGGGGGAAATCCCAGAGGAAGCCACATAAATCTGATTTGTGTAGCCCTGTAAATCACAAATAACATTTTGCATCGTAGCTACCTACAAAAGTGGTGCATCCAAGACCAAAAATGTTAATAAATCTGCCCCCTGGTGCCAAGCACACAATGTGGCTATGCACTATGCAGAAAACTTCCTACGATGAATCTCCTGGGACTAATTATTTAAAGGTTAAATGAAAATCATGGATCAGTTTCCTGCTGCTGACTTTAATCTGTCTGCAGAATAGTTTTTTTGTACTATACAACAGCCCATGGTTTGTAGCATAAACTGTCCACTTTTCTAGATGTTCAGATTTAAGTATACAGTACAAATGCACATCTTATTTTGCAAACCTTTCTGTTTCTTTCCCTAAAACCATCGGGCGAGCTTCACCCCTCTACAAATCACAGCAGTCTAATAGTGAGAAAATTATATGGTAGTTAAGAAAGTGAAATGCAGAGTCAATTTTCTTTAAAAGGTAATCACTTTATTTTTGTTCTGGAGTCTTAGCGTTGCATCACGCACGTCACGTTACTGTCGCCTGGACAAATTCACTTACAACCATTTCAGACTCGCACACTAGATAACATTCTTCACTATGCTTGTTATAAATGGAATGGTAAAGAGTAGGTTGTTGTTAACTTCCTGAAAATAGTGTGATCCTTAGATATATTGTTTAAAGAAATAGATTTTATTTTTTCTGTTCTGGGTTTTTTTTGAAGACTGAAGAATATTTCAGTGTTTTTATCAATTATCTCCAGTGTCTGGTATCTCACAGTCAACTGAGGCAAGCCCTCTCTACGAGTTACCTTTTAATTCTGATGGGGCCAGTAATGCCAGATATTTGCATCACTGAAATTAGGAGATCCAAACCACATCTGTTTAATTTAACCTATATAGTTTGGCTGTTGAAAACAGCCACAATCTCTGCAACTGGGGTTGGGGGGGACTGAAATAACTGAGGAATTGTACTGGGAATTATTGATTGCCACTGTAAATACTGAGGGACATAGTGTGCGAAAGGGCCTCTCTTGACGTGGTAGCCCCATACTTTTTGCTTGGAAAATTATATAGTTTCAAGCTGTAAGTGCCCTGGGCCTCTGCTAAACAGGTTCCCAGGGCCAGGTCTCTTTCCCCGAAAGTGTACTATGCATTGGCATTTCAGCCACCCTTGTAAGTCTCTAGTAAATGGTACCCTGGTACCTAGGGCATGAGTACTGAAGAGGGCCCCCAGAGCTGCAGCACCAATTGTGCCACTCTGAGAGGCCCCGCACAAGCCTGATTCAGATTGCCATTGCATGTGCATGGCAAGGTCGATTTAAGAGTTGCAAACTCAACATGACACTCACCAAGAGTGCTGTGTTCACTAACACTGCATGCACTATCGGTAAGTCACCCCTCTGGTAGGCCTTACAGCCCTAAGGCAGGGTGTACTATAATGCATGTGAGGTCATATGTATGCATGATCAAGTCTGCCCCTACTGTGTCTTTACCAAACCTTAAGACATAGGGGGTTATTACAACTTTGGAGGTGGTGTTAATCTGTCCCAAAAGTGACGGTAAAGTGACGGATATACCACCAGCCGTATTACGAGTCCATTATATCCTATGGAACTCGTAATACGGCTGGTGGTATATCCGTCACTTTACCGTCACTTTTGGGACGGATTAACACCTCCTCCAAAGTTGGAATAACCCCCATAGTGTGTGTACAGGAAAGCCATAGAAAATAAATACATGTGCTGGACACTGGTCATGAGTTTCCCAGCTACATGACAGCCTCTCTGAATGCTGGGTTGTTTGGTATCAAATAACTCAAAATAATAAACCCACACTGGTGCCATTGTTGGGAGTATTATACCATGTACCCAGAGGGTGCTTTAGACGTGCCTCTTGCAAACCTACCATCCCTGGCATGGTTGCTGACTGGTTTTTTACCAGCCTGCCACCACCAGACAGAAGTCTGGACTCCTGGGGTAAGAGCCCCTGCTCTCAGGAGCCAGAACACAAAGCCTTTCCTGGGTGGAGGTGTTACACCTCCTCTATCAGGCAGGTAACCTGGCCCAGCGGTCAGCTTCAAAGGCTTTACCACCTTTGAAACCTGACTTCTGACTCTGCTGCTAGCAGCAGGTGGCCGCCCAATGGTATTTCCCCCTCTTTGAGCAGAACAACTGGTAGGAAAATGTAATCAGAATAGTAGGATTGCCCCCCTCAGCCTGCACCACCCCCCAGGCGTGGCAGGTAAGTTGACCACTCCATTCTATTTTCCTCCATCTTGGATGGCAGGAAAATAGCCAATCAGGATTAGAGATTTAACCTCTTACCACAGGAAGTGGCCACATAGTGAGACGAGCCTCCCAAAGGTAGGTGGCCCATTGGTACTGGTACTCCCCCTAAATGCAGTATTTAGTGGGCATTCTTAGACCTGCAGATCAGATTTGACAGACGCAAGAAGACCAGTGACAAAGGAGACCAAGGCTCGAGAACAGAAGTCCTGATGCAAGAAGACAAAGGAGACAAACCCTGCCTGATCACCCAGGACTCAGCAATCACCACTGAGGGGTTGACTGGAGAACTGACGGACTCTAAGAAACCCCAGAGGACCTCCAGCCTTCTGAACATTGCCAAGAACCTCCCTTTGACTGAAGGCAAAACCCCTGCATACTGCAGGTAAAAAACCAGTGAAGACCAGCTGCTGACCTAAGAACCAGACACAGCAGCCTTACCAAATTCCACCGGACAGACCCACAGGACAAACCCTGCCAGTGTGCCAAGTTTGGTGTATCACTGCAACCTTCAGTGGCTGAGAGGTGCCATTACCCATGGTACTAGACCTCCAGCGTCAGACACCCAAAAGAAAAGTCCATTTAGCACCCTCCAAGGATCAGAAGCAAACACCAGTCAAGGGACTTCAGGACACCAAGGAATCACCCCCAGAGTGACCCTGCTGACCTGCCATCCACGCTCAAAGTGACCTGCCCCTGGCTCCTAGGAATCCCTGCGCCCTACCCTTGGCTGACTTAGCTGCTCTGCACCCGGCCTCCCTGGCTCTGCATCATAAAACCAGCTGTGCTCTATGGGACCCTTACCCCTTGTGACCTCTACAGTCCAAGGGGACACACTGGATTCACCTCTAAGTCCACCTGTGGTTCCCTTCTCTGTTCTACACCAGCTCCAAGACGTTCTGCCGCTGCTCCTGTTTGAACTGGGAACCTCCCAAACTTTTTCCGGCTGGCGCACAGGACACCTCTAGAATCTTGACCTAAAAACTTAAGGTGACTATTTCGAGAACATTGCCTGATTTCCTATGCATTTTTAAATTTCTCCCATTCATTCCCATGGTGCATAATTACTCTTGACTATTTTTGCCAAACTTTGAAAAATCATAACTTAAAAAGTACTTACCTGATTTTGATGATCTTGGTCTGAAAAAAATTATAAAAATCAACGATTTTTGGAAATTGGTCTTCAGCTATTTCTCAGAGCGTGTGTCAATATTTATTGATACTGTGAGTACAACAAATGCTTAGTCCATCTCCAGGATAAGCCTAACTGCTCACCCATACTAAGACAAAAATAAAGCACTAGGTGATCTACTTTTTACTTCTGGATACCAAAGTGGTGTTGCTTGGACTCTCTGCACAGTGTACATATTTTTCGTACAATATATAGAGAGCCAGCCTCCTACACATATTTATGGCAAAGTGACCCAGCAAAGTGCAGCAAGTCAACTTGCTGCACTGTGTCACTGGGAAAAGAAGGAATGTGCCATATTTAAAAGAATACAGTACATTCCTACCTTTGTCCATGCGCTGGCACCATTTTGGCAAGGAGGATTGTTTTTGTGCAGAAACACCTTCCTGCACAAAAACAATCCCCCTAGGCATTTCCCCTTTCTATGTGTGTTGCAGAATTCAACACACATAAAGGAGGAAAAAACAAGGAGAACTAAAGATATTTCTTCTTGTTACGCCTCATCTAGGAAGGTGTAGCATTTTGGCAAATACCCAGGTCTATCACTTTTAGTAAATCAGATAATGCACCAAAATCTATAGATATTGCATGGAAACCATCACAAAACACCTACCTGGGATGGAGAATCATGACACACAAATTTGTGCTGGGTTGCTTTACTACAGATATATGAAGCCACTCAGAGTCACTCAAGATGCCTTGCGTGGTTTCATAAATCGCATTTTTGATTTATGCGAGCATGCACCATGTTGTGAAGTGCAAGTGCAAAGCAACTGGGCTCATAAATATGGTCTTCATTTCTTAGTGTGCACTCAGTTTCCAACTTGTAAGGGGCTGAATTATCCTCACGCCAGAGTTACCAATATCCCAGGATTCAGTATTTCTAGGAGTGGGGATATCCACTTCACTCATCAGGCCATTCATAATGGCAGCCCTGGTGTAATTTAGTTATTAAGTTATAATTTAAGTAATTTCTAAAATATAGAATGTTTGTAATAACTCTTTTAATTGGCCTGACCATTATTTTTTACATGTAGTTTGCAGATCATGCCCCATTGCCCCACCTTATCTTGTGATTTTATTGTGTGGTCCTCAAGAAGGTGGATTCTCACTACTTTTTACCCATCACACATTGCTTAATTTGTGTTTGTAGTTTCCAGTGCTGAGCACCGGCACTTAATTCTGAGGGCCGGCGCTTCATTTTGAGGTTCAAGCATTAATTGAGAGCAAAAGACACATTTGGGAAAGATGGAGGAAGAGAAAAAATGAAAAAGCGTTACAAAGGGATAGAGCAGAAAGCTGCTGGAGTGAGCTAAAGGGACAGGGAGAGGCTGTAAATGGAGTAAAGAGGCCTGAGGTGGCTTCAGGATTATGCTGCCTCCGTATTCCGTGTTCGCACATTTAATTGCAGCAGCTGCGTATTCAACTGGAAGGCTTTGAGCACCGGCTCATTTTTATTTACAAATTAAGCACTGCCATCACAACATACTTTGACTGCCTTTTCCAGAAATCCTAGTCCACAACACTACAACGGTAGTAATTCAAGATATTTTCCTGTTCTATTTTAGAGTGTATGGTACATGTGGCTAGGAATGGAATGAATGGTGTATGTAAGAGGACGTGCATGTGCTTTAAATATGAATGAGAGTGGAGTGTGATTTGGTGGTGGAAAAAAGGTATAATTGTAGATATTATTGATACATAGACTGTAAAGTGTTTTTATGTGAAGTGTATTCGTAATGTATGTAATCATTTTCTTTGATTGCTTTGTACAAATATGTTTTTGATAAATTGCAAATTGAAGAATAATTGTAAATAATACTTTGGATATGCAAATCAAAAAGCATAGTTGGACATATTTGACATAATGAAAATAGACAAAAAATATATTTAAAATGTTACATGACTTGAATATTGTTTTTGGTCCAGCAATTGAGCACTTACAGCGATTATAGAAGGTATGCAGGTCACATGGGATAGTGTATTCTTATGGTGACTTGATATTTAACAACTAGATTCACCCATTTTGCCCTGTCTGGTTAAACTATGGGTATGAGTTATTTAGATCATCATGATCTCCTACTAATATTGCTGGTCCTGAAAATGGTCTCATGTACCAATAATTTTAGAGACTGAAATGTTGATGCTGCTCCACTTCTCCTTCATTTATAAATGGACTTCGGGATTGATGGATATGTACAATCAAACTGATTCAAGTCGCTGAAAGAGTGGACTGTCAAACATTAATCTATGAGGCTTTGAGATTACGTTTGTGTTTCATGTACAAGATTAATGTATTTTGGGTTTCCTTTTTCTTGTACCCTTTGCCTTCATGGACTGTTATGTAACTAATATAGTGGTATGAAAATAATATATTTGATTTGTTGAATTGATTTTGTGTCTGCCTGTTTCTCTTTTGGTTCTCATTCTCTTTTCTTTGCCTTATTAGATTCAGAGCCTTTGGTAACATAATAAGCAAGGGTCTGATTTAGATTTCGGCAGAGGGATTATTGTGTCACAATGGTGATGGATATCCCATCTACTGAAATATAAATCCCATAGAATATCTAAATTAGACCCAACGTTTTGTTTAGTGTGTAACTAAGTAATTTAAAAAACAATCCCTTAATTAGCACCTTACTTTAGATTTTAATACTCTTCCTCTAGAGGTGTTATTGGGTTTCCCATCCTATTTACATTGCTCTACGTTTAGCCTGACTGCTCTTTGCCAATCTAGTAGAGGGTGTAGCACAGGTTATTGTAGAGTTTGTTTGTGACTTCACCCTGACAAGGACTGTGGTTCCTGCTTGAGTATGGTTTCAACACCCCTCAATCAATAACCCAATGTCTCACATCTATGGAATAAGACAGCATTTTACATATTGCTCAACATGCATCAATTATGTCATTCAATGCCAGGGCCAATGCTGTAAAAAACAATATCTGGGTCAAATAGTAAATGACCTCCGTACAAATTTCAGAAACCACAAATCATCAATAATTAATAAGTAACTTGTCCAGCCTGTAACTAAGCATTTTTACCTTGTGGACAATTTGGTATCAGATTTGAAGATTTTGGCGAATGTCTTTTAGGAAAAACTACAGGACTCCAGAGACAAATGGAGGATATACCATTCAAGATCATTGCATCTAGATGGGCTGAACATCACTGATAGTACCAGCGGATTAATGCATATGTCAAGTGATCTCAGGACAGCATCGATTCCAAATGGAATCTTCGGTCATGCTTTTTGAAAATCCATCAGTGTCAGGTGATCAACCACTGCTACTGAGCAAACAATCTTGCACTTTCCGATGATGATGGAAACTGAAACATTGCAGTGGAAATGTATTCTTGTACATTTGATATATATATATATATATATATATATATATATATATATATATATATATATATAAAGGAAAACGAAGTAGCTGTGTTTCTTCCTCAACAACGCGGCAGACAGAAACGGGGTCGCGACTCCCAATAAATCAAACTGCACACATCAAAACAACCAGGTGAACCATCCTGACTTTCCTCGGACGTAAAGAATGAGTCTCCGTCACGAAGGAAAGCTGAAGTCGGGATTTTATTGGCATGGTAAAACTCAACGTGTTTCGTAAACTAAGGTTCCTTGTTCATGGGTAGTCGACCGATTAGCTTAATCTTTTAAATATACATAGTGCAAAGTGCAAAACACGAAAAACATTAAGTGACACTGAAAACAGACTAATACACATTGCCATGTTTTAACTGAAACATGTCGGCCATCTTAAAGTGGCTCATGAAGACAACTAAGAAAGTAACCCCCATTTGGATGCATATTACAACACATTATAGAAACTATAAATACTAAACAAATCCATAAAAAAACATACAAAAGATACCATATATGTATCTTACTGAATTGAAACAAATTAATATCTCATAAATATTGCATGTTATCATGATGAATATCTTTATAACAAAACACTACATTGCAATCCACTATACATATCAGCCCAAATAGGGCTTTTTTCATTCAATACTCGATTTGATGTATGAAAATAAAGTTTTCTAATGAAACAGTTATCTATTGCACTCTATACTAAATGCAAAGCATAACAATATTTGATCATAGACAATATATAATCATGATTATCTCATACATATCTCTGTTGAATGAAGTGAGCCCAGAAGGGCTGTTTACAAAGTGTTCTAATGATGTTTAATCACCAACAAACATGATAACAAAATCCCAAATATACTTTTGAAAACCTACAAACATTAAAAACTACAAAAAGGATATAGGGCCAGATGTAGCACAGGTTTTTCCCCATTCTGTGTCTATGGGAAAAAGTGTTTGTACATATGGCCCATCATAGCTCCTTTGCAACTTCCGACTGGGTAAAAAAGTCCTTAAGCTTTATAATTCAATCACACCTCCATTAAATCCAACTGTGAAATGTGAAATAAAATAAAATCACAATTAGAAAAGCTGCACTAAAAAATGCTATTATACACTAAAAAGACAATAAACATGCGGCATCCAAAATGGATGAAAAAAGATGTTCCGTCTGTCCTGATGTAAAAAGTCAAACTCCTCCTGAAGGGAAGCATGAGTATTCATCCTTCCTGATTCATCAGCATCTGCCTCAGAGCTCACACTATAATCTTTATCACACGGTTGCGGTTTTGATTTCTCATGACTTGAGACATCCAATCTTTCCTTTGCCTGCGTAATCTATCAAATTTCTTTGCAAATGTATACATTTGGACTCTCTTGTAATCAATACGATCTCTATTAAATTTGTGCACCTGCTTTTGGATAATTCCTCTTCTTTTTTCTGCTGTTTATCCTGCATGTTTTTTTTCAGGGATTCCACAGCTTCATTAATACCCAATTTTTCAATTTTGTCAGTAATCACTTTAATTTCAACAGTCAATTTTTCATTGTCAATCCGTCCATATTTAATCAGAACTTCGAATATCTCTGCTGAGCTTTTGGCATTATAGGAGGTCCATTCTTTCTGCATTTCCGGATTGAGGATCTCATATGGGGTAGTAATCAGAATATGTAAGCCTCTTGGTGCTCTGCCCTCTCCCAGATAACATTGAAATGACTCACCCTCCCAATATTTATTTAATTCAGCTTTCCTTAATTTTTCTAATGTCCGAATACGGGAAAACACATCGTCTAGATCAGATTGCTTGTGCTTGTTGACCTTAGACTTGGTCTTTGTCCCACAGTTCTCATTAGAAAATATTTTCACGACTCTCTGGGGTATACTTATACTCCGTTTGCGCCGAATTTGCGTAGTTTTTTTCGACGCAAATTCGACGCAAAACTAACTCCATATTTATACTTTGGCGTTAGACGCGTCTAGCGCCAAAGTTCATGGAGTTAGCGTCATTTTTTTGCGTGAACACTGCCACCCTTGCCCACCCCAGGAGGACACCCAAGGATGGAGGGACCCACCCCAGGGACATTAAGGTAAGTCCAGGTAAGTATTTTTTTTTATTTTTTTTTGTGGCATAGGGGGGCCTGATTTGTGCCCCCCTACATGCCACTATGCCTAATGACCATGCCCAGGGGACAGAAGTCCCCTGGGCATGGCCATTGAGCAAGGGGGCATGATTCCTGTCTTTGCTAAGACAGGAGTCATTTCAATGGGGGATGGGCGTCGTAACAAAATGGCGCAAATCGGGTTGTGGCGATTTTTTTGCCTCAGCCTGACTTGCACCATTTGTGGACGCCCATACGCCATTTTCCCCCTACGCCGGCGCTGCCTGGTGTATGTCGTTTTTTTTTAACGCACACCAGACAGCGCCGGCGGCTAACGCCGGCTAACGTCATTGAATAAATACGGCGCCCGCATGGTGCTTCAGAATGGCGTTATCCGGCGCAAATTTTTTTGGCGCAAAACTGCGTTAGCGCAGTTTTGCGTCAAAAAGTATAAATATGGCCCTAGGTGACTGAAAGCGTTCTTCATTGTTGGTCAAATATATTTTTCCTGCTTAACGAGCTTTCCGAGTTCACTCCTCTTTGTGTATGAATCAAGAAGTAAGTGGACATTGTTTACAATGCGGTGGCGAAGGGTCGCACCAGCACAATTGTCGGTATGGAAGCACCACGGGGGATACGTATACATTTAATAATATGTATGAAAATAGTACTGAATATTTATCAAGTTATAAGATATTTTAATAAATGTTCATCTTTTTTAATATTAATACACCATCATTTTACAAGATTTAACTAATTCTTTACATCACTTTCGGTAAGTATTAATGTATTATTATTGTATAATAAATGAATGAAATCTGTTTGTTTAAAGTTGAAATGTATTTCTTAATTGAAACTTGTGGAACATAATTTTAATTTAATATAATTGCATTAATTAAAGATGTATTTCAAAATGTAGCTGATGCTGCATCATTTCTGTCTTTAGTTCTACATTTCAAATTAGTATATATAATGAATTTACATTAATATTTTACCTAAAATATTTGACAAATTTTTCTCAAGCTTAATATTCCTTTTTCATTTTCTTTATCCTGTACTATACAACACTAAGATCTCAGCCCCTTAACTTGGTTTTCCTTATGTGTGCATTATATTGGAAGACTTCTGTGTAATTATGTAATATGTAAAGCTGTAAAGCTGGTGGTTGGTGCCATATTTTAGGGCAAATTTCATCCATTTTGGAAAGAAAGTCGCATTTTGTGCTGACAAAGTATCACTAAAATGTTTGGCGCTAATCCTGCAAAGCACAACAATAGCGTAAAAAATTATGACTCTAACCGGCACCAAGGTGTGCCGCATGTCAAATATTGCACACACATGGTGGTGTTAGGGGGGGCGCAATGAGCCACAACAAAAGTGGTGCTTCATGATATGAAGCGCCATTTTTCTTAAATCTGGGCCTTATAGGCTACATGTTCAATATCTGTTTTACAGAGCTGTTCCAACACCTGGGTGATAGTAAGATTGCTGACCCCAGAGAGCTTGCTAAGGAGGCAGACCTATAGATTAATACTAAAGTGTCTAAGAAGGTACCTGAGAGTGACTCCAAGAAGGGTAATTCAGGTCCCTCTTCAACAAAGTGAGGGGGAGGTTCATGGAGAACCCAGACAAGTCCCCAAGTGGGTTCTCATGGTCCTGAGAAACAGTAAGGAGGTGGCACAGAATGCCCCATTTACAAACTCAGTGCTCTGATTGTTCTCAGCTAGGACTCAACCATGGGGATACTGTTGTTCTTAGAAACCACCCACTGGTGAGAACTCTATAGGTATGGCCAGTGTGACCTTAAGGGTAAGTAGTCCTTGGGGGCAGGTAATAGACCATGCCTTAGTCTCACTTAGTTGAGAGGGAGACTGAAAGGATAAGCTGGTGAGCTCTGTGAATGAGAGATGGCACCTCCCCAGGTCAAAGTGAATGGGGGACCTGTCACTGCTCTGAGGGGCACTGGGGCCAGCCAGACCATGATAGTGGAAAGGCTGGTATCCTCAGACCAGTACACAGGACAGTTGGAGAGGGTGACTTAGTCTCAGGGGCAAGACTTTTCCACTCCCTTGCTCTGGTATTCCTGCAGTAGGTTGTGAAGTGACCCAGAGAAGGGTCGTAGTTAGTCCCAGCTTGCCCGCTGGTTGTATTCCAGGAATAAAGTTGTCACTGGTGTTACAAGAGCTAGGAGGGGTGGTTGCCCAGGCACCATGAAATCTTAGGTTTCTAGGGGTACTATTGCCACTGGGAGAGTACAGAGGTCTAGATGTAGAGCAGAGGGAGCAAAGGTTCACCCCTGAATCCTGATCAGCCTCAGGGTACAGACCCTCAGCTGTAGAACACGTCTTAGGATACCACCCCTGGAATGATGGGGAAGGTAGTAAAAGTAGGGTGCATGACATTCGGGCTGTGGCTCCCCACTCAGAAGTTTCAGAGAACCTTGGATGTCCTCAGGATTGGCTCTTGATACTGACAGCTGTCAGTAGCCTCTGTTGGTGGCTATACTTATGGGCACAGTTTTTCTTTGTTTGGGGAAAGAGATCTGATTCAAGAGGCAGATTGGGCTCTATCACTTTGTTAGCGATGGTACTGCGTACTGGGATGCATTAGTGAGCAAGTTAAGTTTAGGAGATGCACAGATGGGGCTTCACACATGAGAAGATGGACTTCCTATTTGTCAATCCAGTGGCTCAGGAGAGTGTAGACCATGGGATCCACCAAGTTAGGAGAGGCATAGAACTGGCAAGGATCTCTGCAGTAGAAGGTCCCTGTCCACGTTCAATCACTTAAGCAGGGAAGTCCATCAAGGTACTGAGTAGTCTATCCTGACGTTTGGCTGGAGGGGGGTCATGTTGGACCTGATCCTCTATACATTGCCATGCCCAAACATTTTGCATACTCCCTCCTATTTTCTGGACCAGTTTTTGCAGGCTTTAGAACTCTGTGCACTTTACCACTGCTAACCAGCACTAAGGGGGTTGCGCTTTTCCTGTAAACATAGTTAAATTGCCTTACATACATTTAGAACATTTAATTAATTTCTAAGTCCCTAGTAAAGTGATATTATAGGTGCCCAGTGTCTGTACATTAAGGCCCATATTTATACTTTTTGAAGCAAAACTGCGCTGATGCAGTTTTGCGTCAAAACCTTTAAGCCCGGCTAACGCCATTTCATTGCCCCACCTGGTCGTAAAATTTATACTTTGATGCACAGCGGCACAAACCACTGGTTAGAGTCATTTATTTTTACTCAAAACAATGTGCCACGTTGTAAAGAAAAACAACACTAACGTGGCGAAAATGACTTTAATTCAGTTTACGACATCGCAAACCGGATACGTGCCATTTTTTGACACAATAGCGTCAAAAAGTGGCACAAACACTGCAAAATGTGCAAAGGAGCCCCAAAATGGATTTCAGAAGCTATGAGAGACCCCAGGAAGATGACAACAGACCAGGAACCAGCCAGGAGGAGCCACACAAGACCCAGGAGAGGGAACAGAAGAAAAGGAAGTGTTGGTTCAGTGCGGAGGAGCATGAAATGCTGGTGAAAGAGGTGACGGAACACCAGCACCAACTTTTTGTCACCTCTAAATTGCCAATTGGGAGGAGAGAGGCAATTTGGCAACAAATTGTCGATAAGATCAACAGTGTGGCAGAAGTACGGAGAACAGTCACCTAGTGCAAGAAACGCTGGCATGACTGCAGGCGCAGGACCAAGGAAAAGATGGCCAGGAACAGGAAGGCAAGACTGCAGACTGGAGGTGGGAGTCCAGCACTGCAGGAGGCCCTGGATCACATGGAGGAGATGATGGCAGCCATCATCCCTGAGGAGATTGTCACAGGGATTCAAGCACAGGACAGCGCAGACTACCAGGAAACCACACAGATGCAAGGTAAGTGGCATGGGGAACAAAAATGCCTAATTGTTAACTGCAAGCAGGGTAGGAGACATACCTACTCCACAATGCATATCAGCCATGATAATCAGGTAGTGGTAGTTTGCCACTTCCTCGAGCCAAACCACACACTCAACCCCTCCCAATCTGGGTTCTGCAAGAACCACAGCACGGAAACCGCTCTCATTGCATGCACCGACGAAATCAGATCCAGAGTCGACATGGGCAAGACCGTTGCACTCATACTTCTGGACCTCTCCGCAGCCTTTGACACTGTCTGCCACCACACGCTACGAACACGCCTTCACAACGCTGGGATCCGCCACAAAGCCCTAGACTGGCTCACCTCCTTCTTCACCGACAGAACCCAAAAAAGTCTGTCTCCCACCCTTCCAATCCTCCGCCACCAAAATCACCTGCGGAGTCCCACAAGGCTCCTCCCTCAGCCCCACACTCTTCAACATTTACATGACCCCACTAGCCAACATCCTCAAACCTCACGGTATCACCATCCTCTCATACTCTGATGACACACAACTCATCTTCTCCCTCACCCACAACCCCACCACCGCCAAAACCAACCTACATGCTGCACTCCTTGATACCGCTGCCTGGATGACAGCCAACCACCTCAAACTCAACTCCAACAAAACCGAGATAATAATTTTTGGCCCACACAAAAACACTTGGGACTCCTCCTGGTGGCCCACCACGTTAGGCCCTGCACCCACCCCCGCAAACCACGCACGCAACCTCAGCATCATCCTGGACCCCTCCCTCTCAATGGCCCAACAAATCAACGCCCTCACCTCCTCATGTTTTACTACACTCCGCACACTGAAAAAAAATTCAAATGGATCCCCACAGAGACCAGAAAGACAGTCACCCACGCACTCATCAGCAGCAGGCTAGACTACGGCAACACCCTCTATGCCGGCACCACACTCAAACTCAAGTGCAAACTACAGCAAATCCAGAACTCAGCAGCACGCCTCATCCTCGACCTCCCCCCCCATGAACACATCTCACCACACCTCAAATCCCTCCACTGGCTCCCCATAGACAAAAGGATCACCTTTAAGATCCTCATCCACGCACACAAATCCCTCCACAACACCGGGCCAACCTACCTTAACGAAAGAGTGACCTTCCACACTCCGACACGCCACCTCCGCTCCGCCGACCTCTCTCTCGCCACAGTTCCCCGCATCAAACACACCACCACTGGAGGCAGATCTTTCTCCTATCTGGCCCCCAAAGCCTGGAACTCCCTCCCCACCCACCTCCACAATACCCAGGACCTCCTACTCTTCAGGAAGAGCCTTAAAACCTGGCTTTTCGAACAGTGATCTCCCGTCGCCTACCCCCCCCCCCAGCGCCTTGAGACCCTCTCGGGTGAGTAGCGCGCTCTATAAGTCTCTTTGATTGATTGAAAGGGCAAAGGGGCACAGCGCGGGGGCATGGGTTGTGCACCGGAAACCTGAGGCACAGCACAACACTACACCAACAACCTTTGCATGGGGGTACTCAGCCAAGCCAAGGCTGTTTGAAAAGCAAAGCCAGTTCAGGAGGGTATGGCACAACGTAAAACTGGCCTGCTGTCACACAACAGGTGGTATTGTTACAACATGAACTAGGGCTCAATTTCCTGTCTCAGGCTATATCCGCAAGTGGCATGTACCATTGACAACAGTTGCCACTACCACCTGTGCTGTGTGTGCATGTCAAGTAGCAAATGGCAGTTAGGTGCCGATGGATCAAACACACCCAAAATAGAGTGTTCGGGATGGAAACATTATCTATCCGCTGTAATTAATAAAAATGTGCAAATCCTGTCAAATACTCATGTCTATAGGCGCAAGAAACATCAGGTTGTGTTATTAACATAATGAGGTACACAGCAGTAATGTCATACCCATGCTGCACATGTCAGGGTCTACCCTGTGCCTGGGTCACAATATCTGCAGTGCCACCATGCAGCATCTCAAGTGTCATATTGCTAAGACCACAGCATTGAGGGGGAGGACATAAGTGTGTAGGAAGGCAAACACACCCGCACAGTCATAAGAGGAAATGGAACACTGCTAGGACCATCAGTGCAATCCAATGTAGCACACATTCCCCAACATCAGCAGTACACACTACCAATGCTGACACCTGTACTGTGCCATGCCAATGCAATACATAGTATATGCTAGGTCTCAGCAACATACAGGTGGATGTGAAATATCTGAGACAGGGTCAGTTCCAAATTGTTAAGTGTGGTGCAAGTGCCATCAGAACACCCACAGCCAGTGCAAGGCCACACCATGATAATGGAAGTAGACAGAGGTTTGAGTAGGACAATAAGGTGGCAACATACAATTTGGGCAGAACCTACACCTAGAGGATGTTACGCTAACATTTCCACAAACTGCCCACACTACATGTGACATGCAGGTGGGGCATAATCCTGGGAGAATGCTAATATTAATGACAGTTACAATGAACAGGAAATAAGATCACAATGTGCAACTAATGGGAAGTCAGGCACATCTAGACAATCTTTACGTATGTGACATCTGACTCTAAAATTTCATCACACACACACCATACAGCAGGAATGGATGTGTACGAGTATATGGACAAATATGTAACCTGGCAGTGCAATGTAAGAAATTATAGGTGTGAGTTATATATACTATACTACATAAGATTATACCATCACTCACCTTATCAGGGTTCAGATGAACATCAGGCAGCAGGCAGACGTACCACAGTGCCCAAGATTCCAAATCTGGTCTCAAAGTATGACAGGTTGAAAACATACATCCAAACTTAACAACACATTGGGAACCATAGTAACCTTGAGTGGTGGGTGCAATGGATGGCAGATGCATAGAGAAGTAGCGTTGGTGTGGCTGCCAATGTGACAGGAGTGGATGCAGGATGTGGATGTGGATGCAGGATGGAACACAAATGCAAATGTTAAATTGACACTGTTCACCCATGCCAAGGCCCTGATCCCCAGGCATATGACACATACTGTAAAGGAGTACCTAAATATTTATTTAACAGTAAAAAGGGATACTAAAACTAGGGGAAACACCTTAACTAACCTAACCTATCCTAACTACACATTACGCACAACTGGCCCTAACTACCCTAAGCTAAACTTACTTATCACATTTAACTAAACACTCTAAACACCCCCCCCCCACGCCTCTTATATGACGGGACACATGGAGGACAACATATACTAACCTAAACACATACCATCTTATCCTTAACAATTATATATTTTTTTGTGTTTGTTTTATATATTGTTTGTATTTTTTTATTTGTTCTATACACAAAAACCCCAACATCATCCCCCACCGACCAACCCACAAAAAAAAAACACATGTAAAAATATCATACCATCCACCCCCAACCCACTTACACTAACTAAACTAACAGCCTATTTTAACCTAGCACTAAGCCCCCTAAACCCACTAAATATAAGAACCAGGAAATAGGAGGGTGGAGAGGGAATAACGGCTGAGGGTCCAACATTTACAAGTCTGCCCTCCGCAGGATCTTTTTAATCCCACGCACTCTCCTGCTAATGTGGGACACCTCCTGCTGCAGCCTGTCCATTCTGCGCAACATCCGTTGCATGTCACATCTCATGTTCCTAAATTCACCATTGTCAATGACTGCAGCAGGGGTGGTCTGTGTGCCACTTGTGGATGGTTGTTCTGGTGCTGGTGCTATGCTTGGAGGGGCTGTTGTCAGTGGTCTAGAAGCGGATTATGTTGAGGGACCTGCAGTGGTGGCTGTCATCCTTGGTGCCACTTGGGTCAGAGTGGTGGTGCTGGTGGTGGCGGCTGTTGTGGACAGGGATGCCCCCCCTTAGGCAAATGCCCTCCAGACCCCTGTGGCTCTCTCATGGTGATAACGCCATGCCATGTGGCGGAACCTAGACTCAACATCCAGAATGTGGCAGTAAAGCATCGCCATCCTCTGGAATTCTTGGATCTGATTGGCATCCATATTGGCTGCTGTAAAAAAAGATAAAGCCAAACATAAGTTACATCATTGTGTGATACAACTACTGATGATATTAAAAAAAAAATCCTCAAAATTAGCTTAAACAGGCCAAATCACAGTATAGATCACAGATTGTCCCTGAGGAAGTACATGCCAACGTAGCCTACACATGTCCTATCTAACAGCACAGCAATGCTCAAAAAGATGTGTACCTACTTCAATGACCTATGCATCATTGTTCTGCCATTAGTCACATAACAAATGCTGCAAGTCCTCCACATGTGACAGGCCGACTAATGACTATCTTCTGGATGACAATCAAGGGCCACAAGATCTGTGATTTGTAAATGAAATTGGCAGGATGGTATGCAGTTGCTAATCATGAGGGGTTATCCTAGGTTGGAACAAATTAATGTTTGAATTACATGTCTGTGTTCTACAATGGGATCCTCACACCTAGGTACACATATTTCATAACTCTAAGCCTGTGCCTCGGGGGGGATGGACATGCAACACATACTTTCAAACATCAAGGACAGCCGGAAAGCTTTGGACAGCTGTCCATGGTTTTAGTCAGTCCACCACAGGTAAGGAGGGTATCCAACTAGAATAGACACAAACATTGTACAATCACATCCACATTTATGTTCCTAATTGCGGACAATTGTCCACATCATTTGATATCACTAATACCTTTCCTAAAACAAGCACATAGATGCAAGCACCCACCTGGGCTTGAGATGCATGCAAACCTATGACACTGGAATCAAGTGTCACATAAATATAGCAGAACATGTGGAGCTAGATGCTGCTAGGAAGTCAAACGTACAGTCCTACATGTTCATTAGTTAACAGGGAGGCTCAAGTCTGTAATACTTCGGCATCCCTGCTCTGTGTGATTCAGGATATGACTTGCTGACTAAATCATGAAAATGGCTACCTCCAAAATGTTCATTACAATAAATGTAACAGCAAATGTCACCCTGTTCACCTGCCCATGCCTACAGCACTGCACTACAATCCCAAATTATGACTCTACGCCACTGATTGTCCAACTCAAATATAGAAAAACAAGTCAAACTTCAGTCAAGTCACATATCAGATCATGTGCCAGCATATCATACCTGGCTATGTGTCCGACACACAGGAGTCAATCACACAACAGCTGCAAACACAACACAGAACTAACATACCAACACTTACTGGATATGTCTGGGCCTGCAAATCAAGCCACTTCTCCAATTGTGTAGGGGCAGGTCCACCTGTAAGACAGGGAAGGGTGAAATGTGCTCAATGTATGCGCACTGTGCAACACTTGGAACAAACAATTTCTGTGTGTGACATTAAATCTGATAGTCCAGCCCCTCAGGCATGATGACACTCCCACAGACATACCACTGCAAACATGTATTGACCTTGTCACTCCAGTAAGTGATACACAAACATATGCACACATGTAGTGGCCCTAACATTCATGTGATGACAAACATGATTACTCAATTGGTTGCAGATTCATTTATAGAGTGTACTCCATTTATTCATTTGTTGTTATGAGAGACATGCAAAGCCACGTTCCTGGTGCACTGCAATACCAGTCACTCAGGTATTGTGGCTTGTGCATCAAAGGACAATCAGCTACTGTGTGATGCTCATGTGGGTTGAGTTTAGCTCATGAATTATACTTTCTATGGTCCATTAAATGTGTACCTTTGTTGTCCGTAAGTTACTTATGCCACATTGGCAGTGTACCCAGAGCCAGATATGCTCCCTATGACACCATAATGGCAGGGATCCTGTGTGTTACTTGGTGACAATCTTATGCTATACATGGATTGGCCATTTTTATAAATTAGTACAACAAAAAAATATATGCTGACTGTGTCTATTTTGGTCATCCGTGACAGAATGCATGGGCACAGGTGTAGTCATTGCACCTGAAATGTGTCACTCATTGCCCTGTGTACATGGTTTAGCAAATGTCCTACAATGCACCTTGGGAATGGCAGCAGTCACAGGAATGCTGGACTGCTGATCTTAGCATACACCCATGTCTGTGATAGCCTTCATACTGGGAAGTTAGCAATTGTACATATGCTGCACTAGATCAGCAGGGGTGTACCAAACGTAAACTAGCAAACTATTTTGGCACCTTATATGTATGATGGAATCGGTCAGCGGTCCCTTGCACAACATCATGCAAGTAATAAATTGTGACCATGCATTCACCAACTTCAGGTATCCCATGATGACCCAATAACTTATGAGAATTGCATGGCTATAAAGTGACACAGATGGCAAATGCATCAGCTCTGTTCCAGCAATTGTGCCCAATGCAAATCCAAACACACAGGAACAATGAACAAAGGGCCAGATATATTTTTTTATCCTCAGTTTGTAGCATTTGCTTCATGTTTAACGCTACAGCTATGGAAAGTAGCACCAAACATTTTGATATGTACCCATGTGCATTACTTTGGCATCCATTTCTAATTTAAATGCTGCACAAACCAAGCCAAAGTATCAGTCTAAGATATTACCAGAGGTTAGGAAGAACTTTGTACGTATGGACAGGAATACAGTTCAACATGTATTCCAAATAATTGGGGACTACATTGATTCCTTGCTTTAGCTTGTGAAATACATCTCTTTCCTGGTACACTCATAGACCATGAATGAAACATATGTTAGAGCAGCATTACCATCATCTATTGAGGTCGAAGCAGCCATAATTGACAAGATCAAGTTGTGTTTTGTAAGTTTGTGCAGCTGTTGCGTCAACAAATGACAGTAATGTGTAGCAGATATTGTACAAATCAGGGCCAATGTATATTTAACTTGCATTCCACATGTCCACAAATATTGCATGCAGCATGTCAACAAATCTGCTACTGTCACTACAGAGCATTTAAATGTGCACATTAGTCTGGATTGTACTCACCAACAGGGCCACCAATCACCACACCCAGGTGGTCCAGCAGGTTTTGCTCTCTAGCAACAAGGTCAGCCCAGCGATGCCTGAGTTGGTGGTCATTGCGCAGTGTGTGGAAAATGCTCCCCAGATGGTACAGCTCCTTGGACCACCTGAACCTCCTTGCCTCCATGTGATACCCCTGAATCACCCTGCCACCAGCCTCTAACATCAGGGGGAGGAAGTGGCACACCAGCCAAATGAATGCCCCAGCTTCTCCTCACCCACTCTCCCCAGACATGGCCTACCCAACATGACATAAATAATAGGTATAGGAAAGGGTACAGAGGAAAATACAGGGAAAGGAGGGAGGAAAATGAAAGTTAAGTAACCCACAAGCAGCCCAACAATCCCCAAAATAACAATACCCACTACACGCTCCCAACAGTACAAAGACAAAATTTGAGAAAAAAAAATACGAAAACACACACCGAATAACTGAGACAACTACAAAAACAACAGATGACAAATAGGATGGAACACAGGAGACAAAAGCACAATTTGGACAGACAAAACTCTCAGCACAGCCACACAGTCTAATAGAATCACAGACTGCAAGGTGAAAGTGAAAGTACCCCATTTCCGTAAACAGGATATCCTATTACATCACTTCCTGTCTCAAATGTGGTGCGTTTTTATTATGATGTGTAAAAAATGTATGATGCCTTCGGGCTGTGCGTCAATTTTTTTTTACGCAAATGCTTCAAAATTCCCCCACATTCATAGTTCCATATATTTTTCATTGATATCCAATTTCATGGGGTACAGTGTAGGAATTACCGCTAGGGCCCAATGGATGTATAATGTCTGTGACCGTCATTTTTCAATGCATATGCGGCAAAATTTGACACATATGCATCTTTTTTGACGCGTTTGCGTCAATATATCTGTCTTTAACTGTGTTCGTGTCATTTCTCTAATTTTTAACGTACATGAAAGCTGTCACTGTACAGAGATAGGCTGTTTGTGCCTGCATTGTGTGTTCCTGAGTTTGGGCACATGTGGCAGACCACACTACTGTGGACCATAATACTCATGTTGTTGTACCGGATGAACACTCTTAACTGACAGAACAGCAACCCAAACATTTGAATATAAATTCTATTCCCAAATTTGAGCAGGTGGTGCAGCAATAGAGGATAGCAAGGCTACGCACCTTAATACATTCACCCATGGCATGTGTGTTTATGTCTGTGATATGGCTATTTCAATTATTGTTGTGCCTCTGTATGAACGTCACAAGACGTGTTTTAATTAATGTGCTTGTATGCATGTGCTGTACATGTGGCTAACCATCAGATGCCCTTCAATCAGTCAGGATATGTGTTTGTCATACCCGTAGCATCTAATGCTGTGTGAACTTCCCTGTCTTTTGGGACCAAACATCTCCCATGACAAACTATGCACAGGATAGATAGAGGATGGTTGATAATGTCAATGTTACAAGGGTAAGCCATCACATGTACTGGAAAGTTGGATACCACTTCCTGGTCACTTGTTTGTACCCATGAGTCAGGCATTTGAACATGCTAGGTAGGTACAGTGTTTGGGACACAGAGTCCCAAAACCAATCCAAAAATGTAATGTTACAGCACAGTTTCAGTCATATAAATGACCTATGTTTCTCCTGTGGCAGTGGAGGACCAGCAGACCATGCTGCATATGTTCACATATTTCCAGTGGTTCATTGCACAAAGGTGTCCAGGTCCAGTGTGTGGCCATGTGTACCCAGTGTCACTATTGGTCTTCATGTTGTCACAGTTACATGCAGGTTTAGTCATGAGTCTGTGGAGCCATTCCCTGAATCAACAGAGTATCCTTCAAAGCAGTTTTTACTGAAAGCCAAAGAGAATTTGACGACACACATAGGGATAGTCCAGCTATGGCACTGCAGAACTTTTATGAAGCTGGCAACAGGGCAACCTTGGTGTGCTCACAAACTTTATGGATCAGTAATATGAAACAGGCAGGTTTCATCCCAACATTTGTACATAGGGTGGCCTCTAAAATTCCCACGCAAAAATAACAAGTGATGGACGGAATGCTGAACAATGTCAAACATTCACCCCCTTTACAGAGATCTGGGCCTAAATCCATCGTTTTTTTGCTGCCCATGCCATTCCAGTTTGGACCTAGCCATATGCAAATCAGTCTTCACCCTGTTCCCCATAGGAACAGTCCAGCCTGAAACCAGTCCCAGGATGCTTGTTTCCGGTCCAGGAAGGACCTGGCCTGGCAGTTGGGCTGGACTGTTCCCATGAGGAACAGGGTCAAGACTGATTTGCATATGGCTAGGTCTAAACTGGGGTGGCATGGTGAGCAAAAGAACGATGGATTAAACCCAGATCTGTGACTGGGGGTGAATGTTTGATTGGTTCCGCATTCCGTCCATCATTTGTGTTTTGCTTTGCACTAAAACTCCCACTGCAACAGGGAACATGAGTGCCTCTGTGCTGATTAATCTCACAGCTAGTCACCACGCAAGCACCATCACTAGGTTGCAGCCAATGTGAATCTGTGTGTGGACCGTCAGGGCACAAACATGTTTTGTCCTTTCATACACATTAGCAACCCTGGTTTGTTGTGCTGGTGGCACCCTACAAAATCCATGCATACAGCCATAGTACACTGTCACTGTTTGTCACTCATGAATACATGACACCCAGACAAGGGATGGGGGCTAGATTAGGCTATTTGAATACATGTCCCAGACCATGATACAATAAGTAAACTGATTACACTATACAATCTATTTGTGGATTCATCATAGACATGCCAGACACAATACCCTATGAGGAAAGAGAGGGCATGGAAAGCAACTATGAGACAAATGTAGCCACAGGGAACCTCTACGGTAACGCAATGACAGGAACCAGTCAGGCTAACAGGATGCAGGCTTTGTCAGGAACAAACATGAACAATGCAAATACACAGTGAGCAGACTCTGACTGGGAAAAGCTGGGACAACTCTGTGGGAACTAAAAACTGTATTTGTGCTGTGGGCTGCAATGTTACACAATACCCCAAGGGTTCTGTTACACAAGTGATTTATACGGTAATGCACAACAAGGATATTCATAAAATGGCAGCTCTAAGCAGTTCCAGGCAGCAGCAATGGCAGTGCAGGTTCAAATGGCTGGTCTGCATGGTAGTGCTCACAGGTGTGTGCAGCTTCAGTCTCTCACAACTCCTGTAGGTGTGAATCTAGTTCGAAGGGCCAACAGTACCTTTCACATGGGAAGCAATGGACAGGTGATTACAGGTCCTACTGACTACCAGGCAGTGCATTATCAGACCTGAAGTCCATGCAGACAGATTAACTATGACTATGACATGCCATTCTAAAGAGGGAAGCACACAGGGGTCAGAATGGAAGTCTGGGTGTGTGTAGATGAAGGTTATCAGGGTACAAATAGTCCATTTACAGGGCCCCCTAGAGAAGGGTGGGGAGTGACTGAAAACTTGGCAGTGGCAGGACTTCTTACCTCGGTTGGCATGCGCAGGGCATGTCTTGTAAGCAATGCTTGTCATACCTGGGCACTTGTGTTATCCATTTTCAGCTTAGATGGACTTCTTGTCACACATGCTCTTTGCAGAGATAGCTGATGTCACACTTACTGCTGTCAAGGGTGTGGTCATACATTCCTGTTACCTATGCAATGGACATCCACTTCCTCATGTGTGAAACACCATTTAACCTTATGATTGATGGTGTCTTAGTTGTGTGTCATGTGCTGCAATGGCCCATGTTGGCAACATGTATGTGTCTCAGAGATGTAGTTCTCTGATTTTGACCCTCACATGTGAAATATACTGGACATATGTCATTTCCACTGTGTGTGATGTTGGTTGTACATTCATACCCATCAAATGTGATGTGGCTTTTTTAGTATCCTAATCTGTATTTCTGCAATGCTCCATGAAGCTATACTCTGATTATGATTCCTAGGGATCATGTGATGCATAAATAATTACCCAGAGCATGATTTAGCGATGACGTGAGGTGTTTATTGATATATGGTAAGAAAGTGGTGATGGTGACTATAGTTAAAAGAAGTTTTGTACAATGTGTTGTCTCTGACTCATTCCTGCTGCAGTGTTTGGATGGTCCCCCTCATGTTGATGAACAACATCCTCCTCTTCCTCCTCTTCAGGCATTTGTGGGTCTGGTTCATAGAGGGGAATGTTCCTCCTTACACAAATGATGTGCAGGATGGCACAGGTCAAAATTATCTTGCACACCATTTCAGGGGAGTATAGGAGGCTGCCTCCGGTGATGTCTAGGCACCTGAATCTTGACTTCAGGATGCCAAAAGTCCTCTCTACCATGGTGTGTGTCCTCCGATGTGCCTCATTATAGGGAACTCTCTGCTGCAGTGCTTGGGTTTGCAAATGGGGTCATGATCAATGGCTGGATCCCATACCCCTGATAAGCTGACAGAGAAAATGGGTGTAAATATTTGGATGTTGCTTGCACCTTGATTATCGCTTTGCATGGCAGTTGTTATCTTGTGTCATCTGTGACTCATCTGTGTTTGTGTTATTGTGTGAGATCCTCGGCTTCTAGGATGTTCTGTCAGCATTGGGTCGTTGCTTTATCTAAACTGGTGTTTGGTTGATTGACTGGATATCAGCGGTATATTTGTAAACTTGCAGTACATTGTGTATCTCCCATGCATTATGTCATGTGAAAGAAGTGTCCGTGTGTCTTCACTGGAGGTGACATGATACTTCCACACAAAGAATCGATTCCACTGTGTTGATAACACGGTTGCACTATGGGGCCTGAACATCCCATCCAATTCAACATATGTAATAGCATGTGAAACACAACAGTGAGGCCCTTTGATTTGGCTAGGTGACAATGTACAACACATCTCCATAAGTTAGCAGCACTGAAGTGTTGACAATTGACAATGCACAAATATCCCTTGCATGACAAGTTCTATGCAAACCTATTTTTGTGCCCTCACAGAGTTGGCTCATGTGCAAACGTGTACCTACACTACTGAACCTGGTCCAGGTGAGCTGGCTAACTTGGTTGTGGGGGTGAAGGTTTAAATGTCAGAAGGTCCATATGCCTGTACATCTTTTGTGTATATGAGTAATTGTCTCAATCCGTATGTGTCATAATGTGCACTTTGAAATAGTGTCACATCAATATGTGTTCAGAGCACTGTCCACTTCCTTATTGGTAGCGGGAAATGTCACCCCAGGAGTGATGTGAGATGTTGGTACTGCCTCAGTGATTCCATGTCACCTTCATTAGAGTCATCATCATCATGCTATGTGTCTTATGGTATTTGCCATGCAGCAAACCACATTACACATCCCTTACACAGTACATATTGGTTGGAAGTGTGTGTGATTGAGTGTTATTGATGTGATACTGTAAGATTCATCTTCCAAGTTGTACTGCCAGTTAAGGCCATGTCATTGTCACTGTGTGGGTTCAAATTGTTCCCTTGTGTCTCTGGAGTGGCATCTATTGTTATTTGCATCTGTCATTTGTCCATAGATGTGTATCCCATTGGGTCAGGATATCAAACATGACTAGCAGTGTCACAACCTCAGTGTCTTCCTGACCACGAATCCATGTAGTGGCGTATGTGTTGTATGTTCTACTGGGTTGTTGTGCTGTGTGTAAATTACTGGGTTTCTGTACTTACCAACAAGTAGGCCATTTCCATATCATTCATCCTGGAAGTGTTGATTGATGGTGCAGTGGTGGAAGATGAATGAATCATGTACACTCCCAGGATACTTTGCCACGATGTTGGTGATCAATCCCTGGTGATCCACAATGGCCTGCATATTGTTGGAGTGTGTGTGCTTCCTGTTGCGGTATAGATGATCGGTTGCAGCAGGTGGCACAATCCGTTCATGTGTGCAGTCAATGGCACCAAGCACGTGTGAGAAGCCGTTGATTTGGTAGAAGCCCTGTTTGTTATCCTGCTGTTTCAGCTGTGTGCCAGGGAGGCTGATGTGGCGGGGTGTGAGGGAGATGATGGCGTCCAGAACCTTGGGTAGGAAGGCAGAGAATGAGGACTTTGAGATCCCGGCAACCAGGGCACCTGTGGTTTGAAAAGAGCCACTTGCCAACATGTGGAGGACAGCTAGCAGCTTGGTTTCTGGTGAAATGATGTGGGGTGTCTGCAAGCTGGGTGCCAACTGTGGCTCAATATTGCTCAGCAGCTGCTGTATGGCTTGCCAGTTTAGTCTCTACCTCTGAATGATGTCATGTTCCCTGAGGCCCTGAAGGGTTGTCCTGATCCTGAATATCCTCTCCTGCCTTCTGCATTACCTTTGGGGTCCCTATTGGTGTTGTGGAAGCTGCTGGTGTTGGTTCTGTGCTCTGCGTCTTTGTGCATGCTGGATGAATAGCCCCTCCATGTCTTCCTTTTGAAGTTCTGATTTTGCTTCTGTATGTTTTCCTTAAATACTGGTGTGTTTGCCCCATTTTAACACCCGCCCTGACCCAAGCATTATTTTTTTACGCAAATCGTGCTGTGCGCCATTTTCTGCCTCCGCCTCCCAGCCGTGCGTCATTTTTGCACAGTTGGATAAATATGGCGCACGGGTGTTTAAGTCATTTTTTTAACCGGAATGCCTGCCTTGCATGTCATTAACGTTAGGTGGTGTCATGCATCCAGAAAATTATGCACACAGCGAAATTGTGACATTCGCAGGGTAGGGCGTCAAATATAGATATGGTGTTAGGTTTGCGCCAAATTTTCATTGAAAAAAATTACACAAATCCGGCCAAGCAGAGTATAAATATGCCCCTAAATGCTACGCTGATTGTGCCACCTACTTAAGCAGTGTTTTAGAACATGTACCAGTACTGCCATTCAAGCCTGTGTGTGTAGTTTTAAACTGCTGATTTGACTTGGCAAAATAGCCTACTTTCCAAACCGTAAACTCCCATTTGATTACTTATAAGTCACTCCAGAAATAGGCCCTAGACAGCCCAAAGGCCAGGCTGCATTGTAACTAACAAGTTGGACATGTACTTTTAATTTTGATATTTCCTAGTGGTGATAACTCACAATTTAATTTTTGCATACACCTGTGAGGCCTACCTCTACCTTAAGATAATATTAGGTTATAGTATTACACTTATTAAGTGATAAGTTTTGTTTGGAAGCAGGTAAGAAAATCATTTTTGGTGTCTGATGAATTGTTATTTAAAATCCTCTTTAATTGTAAAGTCTAATTTTAAGTCACAGTTCTGAAAATGTCACTTGTTGAAAGTTGGTATTTTCTTGTCCTAACCATTTGGTGCCTGCAGCTGGTCCCTGGGTCACATGACTTGATATAGTTGGCAGCTCGTCTTTGTGGATTCCTCCCAGACAGCTGCATAAGAGAGGGACTACGTGTACCTTGATGGCCCATCTCAGGTAGGATAGAGTGGGGGGCAGCTGTACACAGCCTAGCTTGCACTAAAAAGGCTGTGCCCTACTCACACACAAAGAACATCATACTAGCTTATTGTGCCTATAGACAGATTGGGACCAGGACAGGAATATTTCTCCCTCTTCAAAGGAGGCCTTCAGGTATAAAATGGGACCCTTAAACTCACTCTTCAGTACACTCCTGGATCTGAGGATACTCCTGAAGAAAGATGCCCTGCTGTCCTGCTGATTGAGGCCTGCCCTGCTTGCTGAGGAGGAAGACTAGAGCTCCTCCATTCATCGCAGTCTGAGCAACTCCAAAGGTCAGCTGAATGACTGCTTGTTTTGAGCTACAGGGGCACAACAAGCTTCAGAGGTCTTTCTGTATTTACCCAGCTGGCTTGCTGCTCTGGTCCTCCCTTGACCTGCAACTGGATCTACCTAAGCTCTGGTAGCCTCTTGTGGAGTGCAATCCTGATTGCCAAATGGTGCCTCCTCTGGCCCTGGGCCATTGGCTTGCATCAGGGTAAGCTCCTCCTGGCCTAAGTACTGCACAGCTTTGCTGCACAGCTGCAAGCCTTATCAGAACTGATGCAAAGTAATGCAAAGCTGCTCCACACAGCTGCAAACTTCATTAAAGCTGATGACAGGAGACACAAAGCCCCACAGAGCCTCACCCAACACAGTGGGCAGACTCATTTGAATCAGCGCTGAGTGACACAAAGTTCTGCAAAGCTTCTCCGCACAACTACCAGCCTCAATGGAAACTCAAAGCTTTGCATCGTCACCAGATCCAATATAAATAATGTATTAAAAAAAGCAAAGGTTATAGGGATGTTATAATTAGGCTTACATGTTAAATGTACAAAACCATAGAAATTCAACAGTTATAGTTAACAGGACACAATGGGCCAGGTCCTTGAGAACAGGCGGCTGCAGGAGGCACTGTATCAGGGGATCTGGGAGGAGTTGCAGGCCATCAACACCACCCTGATCTCCATGGCAGGGGTACCGGCATACATGGCCAACATCATGACGGAGGCAGCAGGAAACCAGCGGGCCCCTACCACTAGCCAGTCCATCGATCAGCCCTCCACTTCCGCTGCTGCCAGTGGGCAGGAGGCCCTGACACAGGACACACAGGCCACCAGCATCCCTCCCCCTGAAGAAGGTGAACCACCCCACAAAAGTTCCCTGGGAACCAGACAGAAGCCAGAGACAATAGCCAAGACTACCGCCAGGAAATTAGACTCTCCTGATTGTCCCCCTTGTGTCCCACTCTGTCATCTCGTCCACCTTGAACTGCTATTGCTCCCCTTCCTATGTACCCCTTGAACACTGCACTTGTGCTGCAAACAGACTGGAACAATACCCTGGACTTTCCTCCATCATCACCCCCTTCCATTGCACTTCCCCTTCAATATCTTAGTACTTCATTAAAAACCCTTGGACAAACATCAGTTGCACTGTCTCACCTGTGTGTCATTGAAAGTACAGACGGATCACTAATGTTCTGTTGTCCTCAACCTCATCCTCTTCCTCCTCATCCTTACTGTCCTCAGGGTCCACTGCTGCACAGGGGAATTTCCAGTCTCCTCCTCCAGAAAAGGTACATGGCATCTGAGGGCCAGGTTCTGCAACATACAGCATGCCACTACTATCTAGCAGACCTTCTAGGTCTTGTAGCACCTGTCAGACAGAGTCACCTGAACATGGCCTTCAGGAGGCCAAAGGTTCTCTCAGTTATCCCTCTGGTTTGCCCATGTGCCTCATTATAACGTTCTTCTGCCCTTGTCCTGGCATTCCTCACAGGGGTCAGCAGCCACAACAGGTTTGGGTCACCAGAGTCACCTGCAAATATTGAGGGACAACATTTAGCCACACACTGTCCTATTTGGCCAACAGCATAGACATACACCGACATATACTGGGTGGAGACCAAGGCTCACCTATAAGCCATACCCTGTGCCTCTGTGGTTGGGCCATCACATTTGGGATGCTGCTGTTCCTCAGGACAAAAGCATCATGCACTGACCCAGGATACTTAGCATTGACGTGAGAGTTATACTGGTCTGCCAAGCACACCATCTGCACATTCATAGAGTGGAAACTCTTCCAATTTCTGAACACCTGTTCATTCTGGCGGGGGGGACCAGATGCAATATGTGTACCATCAATCGCCCCAATTATATTGGGGATATGTCTCATTGCATAAAACCCGGGCTTCACAGGGGCCAAATCTTCCACCTGGGGAAAACAATGTAGCTGAACATGTGTTTTATCAGGGCAGACAAGACTCTTGCCAGCACAATCGAGAACATTGGCTGTGACATTCCTGCTGCCAAGCCCACTGTCACTTGGAAAGAACCAGCTGCCAGGAAATGGAACACTGATAGAACTTGCACAAGCGGGGGGATCCCAGTGGGATGACGGATAGCTAATATCAGGTCAGGCTCCAACTGGGCACACAGCTTTGTGATTGTGCCCCTGTCCAGTTCATCTTCTATTCATCCGCAGTGGTGGGTATCTAAGGGACACAAGAGTGAGTAGGCTGTCACAATGTGAACAACTATACCACAACAGCAGTCCACATCATGCAATCATGTTTTGGGACAGTGGAATTTAAAAGTATGTGCTTTTTATTCTGTTACGCAGCAAATATCCATAGGCCTGGTCACCCCCCCTGAAATGGCGACCGCCTGTCCTGTGTGGAGGGACAGGTGGAAGTGAGGTAATTCCCCCAACTTTATGCGCCATCGCGGTAGGCGGTCATGAACCGCCGTGCAATTCTTCATTGGATAATACTGGGCCCTATGGGGTACAGTGACCAATGGAGATTTACGCCGGCGGTGACTGTACACGCTGCCACAGACGTGACTGACATTTTATTTTTCAATCATCACTTGTTTCCTGACCTTCCACAGGAGAAGACCTACACTGCATGTGCTGCTGTGACCTGTGTCTGAAAGCTACCATGGCCCGTGACCAGGGAAAGGGCCCCCTCCTTCACTTCAGAGGAGTGAGAGCGACTGGTGGATGGGGTCCTATCCCAGTATGGACAGCTGTATGGGCCTCCAGACCAACAGGTGAGTACACTGTGGGCACAATGCATGTGGCATAAATGCATGGAGTTGTGTGTGAAGGCATTGTGTAAGGGTGGGTGGATTTCCTCTTGGCTATGTACATGTTGTGAGATGGCCTATTTGTTTTGCAATGTTGTTGGGATCGGGTATGGTGGGCCATGTGTGTGACAGTCTGGACTGTTCGTCTAATGGAGTTCTCCTGTATGTATTACCTCTGCAGGTCAGCGCCCATCAAATGAAGGGATTATGGGATATTGTCACCAAGGAGGTGCAGACCCTGGGGTCTATGACAGGAGGAGCACCCACTGTCGCATACAGTAGGAGGACCTGAGACGCTGGGCACGGAAGACCGTGGAGGCCCAGCTGGGGATGGCCTCCCAATGAGGAAGGGATGCCTGTCAGACCCTGACACCTGATGGCCTGCATTCTGGTGGTGGCCTACCCTGAGCTGGATGGGCACTTGAGGGCATCACTGCAACCACAAGGGGGTGAGTACAGTGCATATCATTACAACTTATGGCTGGTGGGGTGGTATCTGGGTGGTGGTTGTGTGTTAGTGGGTGCCCCTAAGGCCAGGCCAGACGTAGCAGCATAGGTCCTCTGAAGGGTAAGGGTTGCATGGCAAATGCATGTAACCTAGCTTGTTAGTATTCACTTCTAGGCACGGATGCGTGGGTCCCAGGTGTGCTGCAGTTGGCGGTGTGTACTCTTCCTCATGCCTTGGTGACAACCATATCACTGATAGTGTGTAGGCCTGTTCCCTGTGTGTGAGGGTGCTGTGTACGCCAACAGTGGTGTTGGTGCAGTCATTGACCCAGTGTATCTTTTGTCTCTCTTTTCCCCCCTTTCTTGTGTTGTCATCCTCTCCTTATGTGCATTAGCATCATCTGGTGGAGGAGCAGAGGTACCGGCGACAGAGGGAGCTGTATCCCACAGGACCCTGGAGGCAGAGTCCATTGACGCTGAGGGAACCAGTGGGATGGGGCGAGGGGAACACCATGGCTAAGACTGGAGGGGACAACACAGACTCTGATACCTCCTCCAATAGGAGCTCCCTGGTGGTGGCAGAGACCCTGTGACCACCCCAGCTGCAGGTACAGCCGCCACCCCCGTACCAGCACCCTCCTCCCAGTAGCCCCTCAGTGAGTTGCCCGTGCCCGCTCACCCAGAAGGGTGGGCATCTCCTTTGCCCTAGGCACCTCAGGGCCCTGCCCCATTGAGCCCTGCTGCCCTGTGTGAGAAGGCTAATGACCTCCTGAGATAAATCTCTGTGAACCATTGTGAATGCCATCCAGGTGCTGGCATCCCAGATGCAGGAATGCAATGCATTCCTGGAGAGCATTCATTGGGGATTAATGGCCCAACAGAGATTGATTCAGGCTCTGGCCTGCTCTATGATGGCAGCCATTGTCCCTGTTCCTACAGTTCCCAGTCGAACTTCCACTTCCCAGTCCCATTCTCCTCAACCCCAACCCATCCCAAACACACAAACAGACGAGCATGCACACAAGACAACACCCAAGAGTGTCACAGGCAAACACACGCACCACACCTCATTCCACAAGCACTCACACAAACACCATACCGTTGCAGACTCAACAACATCCACTACCTCCACTGTCTCCCCCTCCTCCTCCTTCACCTCCCTCCCAGTTACGTCCACTATAACACCTGCATGCACTACATCAATACCCACTACCAGCATCACCACCCCAAGCAGAACACACACCTCACTGGCAGACACCTCCCCAACATCAATGCACGCATCCCCTGTGTCCTCTCCCACTGTGTCTATCCCCCCTCATAAAGGACATAAATGCAAGTGCTCAGACACCCAGCAGCCATCCACCTCACATCAGCATACAGCCCATGCACCTGCACCCAAATCCAGCAGGCATACTCCTCCTACAGCCACTCCCTCATCCTCCACCCCCATTACTCCTCCCTCCTCACACCCCAACGTCCCTAAAAAGCTTTTCCTTTCCCAAATTGACCTTTTCCATATTCCTCCCCCTGTCCTGCACGTATGGGCAGGGTACCAAGGACACACCCCAGCACCTCAGCCAAACAGTCCATGGGGACAGTGGTAGCACCACCTACTCGTGGTGGTAAGGATACAAGACCTACAACACTGAAGGGGAAGGAGCCAGCACCCCTAGGGATGAAATGGAAGAGTCCTGCACCTTCTGTGAGGAAGGGGAAGGAGCCTGCACCAGCTGTGAGGAAGGGGAAGGAGCCTACACCAGCTGTGAGGAAGGGGAAGGAGCCTGCACCAGCTGTGAGGAAGAGGAAGGAGCCTGCACCACCAGGCAGAGAGGGGAAGAGACCACCCATCCCACCCAGGAAGGGTAAGGGATCCCCTACCAATGAACAGGAGGACAAGAGGCACTCTTAGCCAGTGGAAGCTGTCAGGCTAACACCACCATGATCACCAGCTGTCAAGGGGCTCCCACTGCCAGCTCTGGATGTGCAGCCATCAGTGAGTGCAGGGGCTGCCCAGAAGCCTCCCCCAACCACCACCACCATGCAGCCATCAGTGAGTGCACGGGCTTCCCAGGAGCCTTCCCCAACCACTACCACCATGCAGCCATCACCACCGGCAGACGCTATGTATTCCACCCTCTAGGGACTACTGTGCGGGCTGCCCCCTCTAGAACCAGTTGGCAAGACACCCACTTGAGAGACTGTGGCCTTACACTACCCAGGGCAAAGCAATGCACGTTGCCCCCTCCAGAACCAGGGGGCAAAACACCCACTTGAGAGACTGTGGCCTTGCACTCCCCAGGACAAATCAATGGGCATATGGCCCCCTCCAGAACCAGTGGGCAAGACACCCACTTGAGAGACTGTGGACCTGCACTCCCCAGGACAAGCAATGGGCATGTTCCCCTCTTCAGAAACAGTGGGCTTGTCGCTGCATCCGACTGAGGTGCCCCCACCACCCCCTGAGGTGCCTGCCTATTTGCAAACTGATGCCCCTGCAGTGTTCTATCTGGATTTGCTCAGGATTCAAGTTGGGCCTTAGACTGTGCCTTTTGAACTTTGGACTGGGCAGAGTCCCTTTTTTGTTCATGTGTACATATTTGTTTCATTGCCAATCGACTTATTAATTTTTATGTTGATCTGATTACAGTCAGTTTAGTCAATTCCTGTTGTCCTTGTATTATTCTGCCGTTTTTCGGAGGCAAATTGTTTTTCTAGTGCAGCTGGTTGTGTGTATGGTGTGCGGTGTGTGTGTTGTGTATGTGTGTGTCACTCTCGTTTTCCTCCCACCCTCCCTTTTGTGCTAGGCAGCTGTACTCACTGTCGTGGTCTTCGTCTGCGTTGGTGTTCCAGGTGGAGCAAAACATAGAAGATCATCGGGAAAACTTGCAGTTCGGGTGCCATGGTGGCGTGGTTCTTCCTTGTGTCTCCTATGGTGAGTCCTTTCACTTCTGAGCTCTTTTTATGCCAGGCTTTTGTTGGAGTTGGTACCACCCCAGAAAAGGTGGTGGTTTCCTGTGTCAAAATATGGTGGGCAGTACTTTGTCTTCTGCCTGGCTGTTGCCAGCTACCTCAGTGGTGACTGTTGTTTCCGCCCTGGCGGTTGGTGTGGTACATTGGCTGTCTATGGGAGATATCACCGCCATGGTCATAATTTAGCAGTAATTACCGCCAGCCTGTTGGCAGTATTACCGCCACTTTATCACCCACCACCAGGGTCATAATGAGGGCCTATATCTCATACCCTCACTATGCACTGTTAATTACCCCACAAATTACAGCACTCATGACATCTTTGATTACGTCACTGTTAATATCAATGTAATATTTGCAGTAAAATATTTGATGAAAAAAACTGTGCATGGACCCTCCTGCAGCCCTGGGACCACCACATCCGCAGGGTACTATTGCAAATGAACAAGGGGGGTGCTTGCCCCTCCCACATCGCCAGGGATCGCCACCTCCCTGAAAACAACTTCTATTGATATGTAGGGATCCGCATAGCACCCTCACAGACCTAGCAACCACACCTCCCCAAGGTCAACTTAACATCAAATGCAGGGGGCACCTGGCCTACCTTCAGCCGATAGGACAGCCACCTCCCTTGGGCAAATTTTTTAAATCCTATGCAGGCGACCCTCCACAGGCCCAAGGAATCCCCAAAACATTAAAGCCCAGATGTAAGAGAGCCTCGTTCCATTCAAATGCCACATTAGAATCTTTTTTTGTGCTAATGTGGCATTAAAAGGCCAAAAATGCTGCACCATATTTACAAGGAGGAGTAATGTTTGCATTGTACCACTTTGTAACCCCTCGCGTCACATTATGCCTACACCAGGCATAATGTATGCAAGGAGGGGCATTCCAGCTCTAGGGGGGGGCAAAAAAGTGGTACAAAGAAATCGAAGAGATTTTTTGCATCATTTTTATTGGTATTTTTAATGCCTGCTAAGGGCAGACCTTAAAGGGAGGCTCCCATTGTTTTCAGTGGGCCTCTGGGTGCTTTGCAGTATTAACGTCACCATTTTCTGATGCTTATCCTGCAAAGCGCCTGACTAGCTTAAAAAATGATGATGCTTGTACACCTGACTACCATCATGGTGCGCCATATTTAAATACAGTGCACACATGGTGGAATTAGGGAGGGCCAAGGGGTGCAAGAAAAGTGGCGTTGCACTAGTTGTAGCACCACTTTTCATAAATCAGCCCCTAAATCTTTAGGACAAGATCCGGGGAATGGCTTCTCTGGGGCCACGATGAGTCTGGGGAGTAGGCTTGCATGGCTCCTCTCCCCCAAAAAATGATTAAACGTTTAGGATGGGCCCGGAATACGTGGTCTCCTTGGCCTTGGGAACCCCAGCCTCCGGGTCCTGACTTAAACATATATTAATTTTTTAGGGGGAGGGAGGGCCCCCCTCCCCAAAAATATAAATGGGCTGAGCCCTGGGGGATGGGATCCCCAGGGCCACAATCGGCCGAGGGAAGTGGGCCACATGGCCAACTCCCACTGTGCCTGGCCAAAGGCCGTGCTCAGCGTGGGGTTGGGTGGTTATTGTTATTGACCCTTTGTCATACACTGCTAATTAATCCGCAAATTACAGAACTTATGAAATCTTTGAAAACATCATTGATAATGTCACTGTTACATCTTCAGTAAATGTTTTGATCAGATAACTGCATGGTGGGGACGTGCTCATTCACTAATAGCTGCACTCAGAAACTCCTGTGCCCACTCACACACCCACTGAGATACTCATGCTCTACTCACAGACACAGAGACTCACACACCCACTTTCAGACCCACTCAGACACTCATGCACCCACTAAAAGGCCCATTTAGACACTCATGCACCCATTCACAGATCCACTGATCCCTTCACACACCCACTCAAAGACCCACTCAAACATTCATGCATCCACTCATAGGCCTACTCAGATCCTCACACACCCACTCACTGCCCCACTCAGACACTCATGGACCCAGTGGCAGACTGTAGAGCGCTGGTTCTCTATACACTGTAAGAAAATGACGTGTCCTGTGCAGAGAGTCCAAGCAACTCCACTTTGGCATCTAGAGGTAAAAAAGCAGACCACCTAATGGTCTGTTTTTGTGTCAGTGTGTGCGATCAGTTATGTTTATCTTGGAGATGTGTCCAGTGTCTCAGGTCCTCCCACCGTTTCCGAAAGTGGGTGCTCTGCCTGCCATAGACCCCCAGGGTCCACATCTCCTTGGCGATGGCACGCCATATACCCTTCTTTTGATAGGCGCTGACCTGCAGAGGAAATACACACATGAAATGGTATCAGTCAGACCGTCCAGCCACTTATGGCCCACCAGACCGGTTCCTCTCACCATTTACACACACATGGCCCAGCACACAAGCTGTACGCCACCCCGGGGACATCCACCCAACCCCCTACACGAGGCCTTCACACACCACTCCATGCATTCATGCCAAATGCATCGTACCCACAGTGTACTCACCTGTTGGTCTGGATGCCCATACAGCAGTCCGTACTGGGGTAGGACCCCATCAACCAGTCTCTCCAACTCCACTGAGGTGAAGGCAGGGGCCCTTTCCCCAATCACATGGGCCATAGTAGGTTCCAGACACAGGTCACAGCAGCAAACGCATTGTAAGTCCTCTCCTGTTGAAGGTCAGGTAGCAAGTGAGGAATATGATAGAAAATGGCAGTCACTTCTGCGGCGGTGCATACTGTCACCGCTGGCATACATCACCATTGGGCACTATTCCCATAGGGCCCAATGTTAGCCAATGAGGAGTTGCACAATGGTTCCCAACCGCCTACTGCATTGGCGCACAATGTCAGCGGAATTCTCTCACTTCCACCTGTTCCTCCACACAGGACAGGCGGATGCCATTTGGGGGGCAGGCCTTGGATAATAACTGTGTCACAGTTAAAAATTGGACATACAGGACAAATCCCATTACTAGTTAACATCATGCATTGTACTGTTGTGTCTCCAATGTTCAGTTTGTGACCGGCTTCTCACTCTTTTGTCCCTTAGACCAGTGGTTCCCAAACTTTTTCGATCCTCGGCTCCTTTGACCTATTGGCCGTGTTGGCCACGGCTCCCCATAGATTGTGTTCAACACTGTATCATTTGCTTCAATGTTTAGTCAGTGAGAGGACTCTCATATATTCTGCTTCAGGGATTCGAGACCTTGTTGCTGCATGTAGTGGATCTGTAGTATTTACTATCAACAGTCAATGAGATGCACAATAATTTATAATTGTCATCCTTGGAGTATTAGAAGAAGAAGTAGTGAATATTGCTAAGTTCTTTCAACTGAGTTACAAATGGAACCTTGACTGTGAAAATTGCTTTTCTACATCTGCCACTCAAATAAATTACGAGCGATTTCTGCACGTAACCACTACCGGAGAGCAAAACTGTTCCTTTTGACAGGTTAATTACAAATGCAATCCAAAATATGACCTGCCCAAATTATAGATCTGATGATATGTCTATGTTGCATCTACACAGAACTGGAAAATAACCTATATTATTTTATAACAATGCGGAGCAGATGGATCTAAATTGGAAACCCAAATTTAAAACTTCAAAGCTGAACAAATATCAATTTCTGGAAAACTTACTGTAAATACTAGAAATACTATAGCTATTATCTTTCGTGAAGGAGTTAATATAACATCTGGACACTACACCGTCTATTTAAACAGTGAAACTGAATTGATGGAATGCAATGACAGCAGCCTTATGTTCAAACAAAAACTGCCTTTCAAGCTATGACATTCTTACCTTTTGTTTCCTCAACCAAAAGTGTAAGGAGTATTTCTGGGGAAAAAATAATGTATGATGTTTGTTCTATGTGGATCATCAGTGTTTTAGACATCATTTGACCTACCAAGGGTAATATCTTTAAAAGTTCTCCAAAGTTGAAGAATCCTTTTATCTTCAACAAAGGAGTTAATATAATATCTGGACACTATACTGTCTAATTAAAGAGTGAAACTGGATGGACAGAATGCAATGACAGCAACCTCATATTCAAACCAAAACTGCAATTTAAACTACATCATAGTCACCTTTTGTTTCTTCAACCACGGTTCTAAGTACTATTTCTAGAAAGAAAGTAATGTGTGGGATTTCATCTAAATGGATTATCAGCGTTTTAGACATCATTTGGTCTACTAAGGGTGATGTTACGAAAAAAAGAGCTCCAAAATGCAAATCCTCTTAATTTGTATCAGTACTATTGTTCCAATTATCTTACTAAGAGAATTATTTTTAGGAGATATTTCTATAGATTAGTTTGGAAATTGTATGTAAAACAATTGCTTAGGTGTTTGTAGTGAATGAAATGCATATTGTCACCTATTTGCAGTGTGCAGTTCCGGGTTTTTCTACAATCTATGCAATTTTTTTTCCCCACTGTTCAATGATTATTCTTTATACAATACTTTCAAGTTGTACAAGTATAAAAGCTGACGACAGAAAAGGGGAAAAAAAAATGTTTTACTATAATGTGATATACTGTTACAGCACAACTAATGTGTGCTGTTTTGTTTCTGGAATTTTGTAAATGTAATAATAATTTATATTTGTGTTCTTTTTCTTTTTCAACAGTGGTGTGAGTTATATCTCTTCAGATATGTCAACATACTTGTAGACCACATGAGTATTTGTTTGAGGTGCTCCTAGAGAGGACCTTCTCACACAAAGAGCACTCCCATGCAATGTATACTCAATTTGCAGGGGGTTCTTCCTCCAAAGCGCTATGTTCAACAGGGAGTGGCAACTGATTCTCACTAACACCATATGCCATTTGATAAGAAATGATGTGAAAATAACCAAAATTGAACATAGAAAAAGTAAAGATGGGGTGCTGAATTGACTAGAAGTTTTTTTTCTACATTCTTCATTATTGTTTTTTCCCCACTGTTCAAGGATGAAACTGTATACAGGACGGTAATGCTATCTGTATCTAACCACTGATTCTATCTTGACCAATGACTCCATTTTGTGCTTAGCTTAGCTTCAAATACCATCACATTGGTGTGCAGGTATTTTTCCACACACAGTTTGTTAAAGTGTTTGCGCTTTTCTCACCAGGTAAGGGAACACAACATGGGGGATGCAACGTTGATAAGAGTGTACAAGGATGACAACGTCAGAGAAGGGTACGGCTCGGACTTGGAAATACACCTTGGGATCTGGCAAATCTCTTTGCGTGTTTTTCAACACTGACTCAGTACAGCCAGCGCTTGAATCTCACAACCTACTTGAATGCAGGGTTTACTGGAAACTTCCTCTTAAGTTTTGTTTAATGTATATAAGGTGGGGAAGCTTGGCACGGACACAGAAGGAATTTATACCTGAGGGTGGACGCATTGCTAAGGAAAATCAAAGTCCCATTGAGGAAATTCCTCCTGTCTCAGCTGTACCCCGTTCCACAGCTTGATGTAGACAAAATACAAGGATGATGTTGGATTCGATCCCCATGGTGATACATTTTTAATTCTTAATTATCTAGCTTTACTCTGTGCATGCATAAATATATGTATTCACTGCATATACATTAATTGTTGATATATTGCATTTTCTCTGATATCATTACTATCCAACTGCTGGATTATTTTAATAGCTGCACGTGTGTTGCTGCATTCAAATTAAGTGCTCAGATTGTTATTTTTGTAAATTTGTGTTGGAAGTGCCTTAATAAATTAATTACTCAGACTAAGGGGGTCATTCCGATCCTGGCGGTCCATGACTGCCAGGGCCGGGGACTGCGGAAGCACCGCCAACAGGCTGGTGGTGCTTCCTGGGCCATTTTGACCGCGGCGGTAAAGCCGCGGTCAGAAAAGGGCAACCAGCGGTTTCCCGCCGGTTTACCCCTGGCCCAGGGAATCCTCCATGGCGGCGCTATAGGATGGCGGGAACGGGTGTCATGGGGCCCCTGGGGGCCCCTGCACTGCCCATGCCACTGGCATGGGCATTGCAGGGGCCCCCTAACAGGGCCCCATAATGATTTTCAGTGTCTGCTTTGCAGACATTGAAAATCGCGACGGGTGCCACTGCACCCGTCGCACCCCTACAACTCCGCCGGCTCCATTCGGAGCCGGCATCATTGTGGAGGGGGGTTTCCCGCTGGGCCGGCGGGCGGCCTTCTGGCGGTCGCCCGCCGGCCCAGCGGGAAAGCCAGAATGGCGGGCGCGGTCTTTTGACCACGGTGCGGTCATTCGGCGGTGACCGCATGGCGGGCGCGACCGCCGCCCGCCGCGGTCAGAATGACCGCCTAAGAGTGTTGCACGCTTTGCATTCTTTAGCTTTGTTCCCTCCTTGTTTGAAGTAAAGCAGAACAAGTACATTCACTGAGGCATACAAGTACAAAAGCTGAGAATAGTAAAAAAGAGAAAATGAAATGCTTTATTATAATGTAAAATGTTATTAGAGTACAATAAATATTAACTAATTGAGTTTTTGGCTGAAAACGTGTCCGTCGCTGTGATGGTCCTCCTGCTATATTTAGATGTTTTGGCGGCCCCACAGATGAATGCCTGCATTCGAACCATCACATCTGCCAGAAAACACTGCTTGTGCTGATGACAGGAGAGGGAAAAATCAATGCTGACAGAACCCTATCCACGCTTCCCACCTTGCAGATTTGGATGTTCCTTCCTGGCAATAAAAAAGTGCCATTCTGACCTCCATGTCTAAGCTGGCAGATTAAGGGGGGAAGGGGTGAAAACTCACCTTTTCTCCCCATTCAATTTCATCTTCTACTGTATATGACTGGACAACACCTTCCATTACTGTAGCCACTGATCCACAGAGAAAACACAACCACCTCAAAGCTTGACCCAAAGATAGGGGCTGCTTTGCCAGGGCGCATGCTGGTGGACACAGCACCACAACAGGACCACAACAGGCACACATGTGTCACATTAATTTTTGTAAGTGCTGGGACATGTATGTGTGGGGTACACAATTGTGTCACACATGGCTGTGGACCCACTAGCACAATACGCATATTGCACACATACACAACTGTCATTGTGGTGTCATCAATCATCACAAAATGAATGCTGGCACCACAATGACACTACACTCACACTGGAAAACACTGCCCATGTGTGTGCATTCCAAGGGGACCTTTCTGGGTAGGTTAGTGCTATCTGTTATATATGTCAGTCAGTACATGTATGTGTGTGTGGATTGTCTGTTTCAGGTAGAGGGAGGTGGAGTCGCTGGTGTGGTTGTATCTGTATGTATGTACCTTGCATGTGAGACCGATGCTGCCGTGTATATTGTGTTGCTGTGTGGCACATTCAGGTGAAAGTTGTTGTTGGGTGGCAGACATGGTCATGTTGTGTGCAGTGGTGCTTGTGTGTGAGTTTGTTTGGGTAGCTGAGTGTATAGTTCTGCTAGTTGTTGTGGTTGTGATGTGTGTGGGTGTAGTGCCAATGGTGTGTGTATGTTGTGTTATGGATGTAAGACAATGTCTACTTTCGGCATGTATGGGTTGTATTGTGTTGGAATGCCAATGGGTTATTGAGTGAATGTGATGCGTTGTGTAGTGCAGGGGTACACACATGGCTGGGGTAGAGTGAGTGTGTGTGTCATTTACCCCTCTTCCATAGCCCCTGCCATTGTCCAAAGTCCATTGCATCCTGCCGCCATCTCCCTCTGCCAGCTAAATGCCGCCAGTCAATCAGCTTGCAGAGCTGTAACATCTAAATATGGTGGGCAGAACATCATCAACTTGATGATCTTCTTGGGACTGCAGCTGACTTGGCTTGATGGTGCGACCACCAGGATCTAAGTCAGGCCATAAAACTTTAGCAAGGGAATTTGCTAAAGTCATACTAACTTATATTTCTATTCTTTTTTCTTTTAAAACAGGTTGATGACACTACCAATTAAAGTAAATTAATTTCCTAATTATTTCTCACTACTTCTACAAAGTAAAAATGTAAAGGTATTTACCAAGGTAGAGTTTCATGGAGCCATTGAGACATTCTCAAACACATTAATCGAGTCACTCATATTTCCAGTCACTCACTCATTCAGCCACTCACACACTACTCAGTCACTGATATAGTCAGGAATATATTCAGTCACTTATAAATACATCTACCACTACATGCACTCACTTATCTATGGAGATATTCACACACTCACTTACTTGCTAATACAGGTATTAGCACATACACTCACTGAACCGCACAATAAACTCATACAACCACTCAGTCACCCATAATGTGACTGACACACCAAGTCTCACTCCCATGGATCACCTGATATACCCAGTCACTCACCCATAGAGCTAGAAACATCCACTAACTCCTCTAAACAGTCACTCATACACTTACTTACCTATACAGCTACTAACACAGCCAGTCAGTGACTTATTAAGTGTAGATGGTGAGCTCTGCCCGCTACCGGAGTTAATGGAGTTTTTCACACTCTGTCAGAGTGCGGAATTTGGCAAAAAGCTCCACTAGCCCCAGCAGCGTACCAGAGTTCACAGCCATGTAGCCCAAGGCAACTGGGCTGCACTTTACACTTAGCCCAAAATGAAGACATTTGCCCTGCAACAGGCAAGGGGAGGCATACCTGAGGCTTTGCTTTTTGCCAGTTGATGTGGAGGTGCTGCAAGCTTCTGCTGAGGGTGGGGCTGTACCAGCACTAGCTCCTTATCCAGCCCCTCCCTCTTTTCAATGTCCACTTCTCAGCAGCCCAGCAGCAGGGGACAGAGAGAGACAGAGAGACAGGCCCCTGGCACTGGGGACCCTAGACCCAGCAGCATTCAGACCCTTGTTTCACTTTCACTTCTGTGCACACGGGGACCAGCACAGGGACTGGTCATTAGTTGCAAATGGGGGGGGTTGAAAAAAAGTAAACTTGCAGGCAGATCTCCAAAGAAAAGAACCTGTCTCCTCAGATTCCCTGAAATTTTTCCATAGGGGTCTAACTGAAATATTCATTTTTCTCCGAGCACAGACCTCCCCACGACATATGCAATAATTTCCAGGTCCAGTGTTCATGTTCCCTGTGTCTCTCATCTATGGGCATATGGGGTAGGGGAACTGGGCTTGGACATTATTGTATATGTGATGGGGTGCTGAGATGGGGGATTTGTGCTTGGAAAAAAGGAAACCTGCCATCACAACTCCATGGAAAAGAACCTGTCTCCCTGAGAAAGAAAGTGGTTTTAGGGGGTACTGTGCTGAGTCCTAAAGAAAGGATGGTCTGAGGCTGTGTGTTCAGTGCAGAGGAAGAGTGCAAGGCTGCTGCAAGACAGGGGGTATGCTTGGCCCTCCATAGCAAGTTTGTGAAGGAGGGTAGTTAATGAAGGGACGTTTGCAGGTGGGGAGAGGAGCAGGCTCCAGACCAGTAGGCAGTGCCAGAGGCCATCAGATTTTGTGACCTAGGGCCCAGAACTAAATGCACCCAATCTTAAAAGTGCTAATCTTCTGAGAACGGATGCATTCTGGTCAGGGTGCCAGTAGGGCAGATGGCACTCTGCAGCACACACAACTCTGCAGAATTCCACAGAGTTTTTAGCAAACTCAGAGAAATTCCATGGAGTTGAACTCCATGAGCTCCACCCACCCCTGTTACTTATACAGCTGGTGTCATAAATACTCAGTATTACATACAGGCACTGACTCAGCTACTCACTCACCTGTACAGACACTGACACAGACACTTGCTCATTGTTTCAGACACTCACTCACTCGCTAAGTGCCATATGTACAAACACATTTTCCCATAGACACAGAATGGGTAAAACCATTTGCTACATCTGGCCCTAAGTCACCCATACAGATACTCACACACCTATTCACACATTGACACAGACTCTGAAACACCAATTCGCACACTGACACACCCAGTCACTCACTGATGCAGACACAAACATACCCAGGCACACACTCATGCATACACTGCTTCATCCAACCACACAATGATGTATACAGTAACATACCCAGGCATATACTACACATATACTGCCACACACTTATGTATACACTGATACACCCAGGCACACACTGTTCTATACAGTATGACATCCAGGCACACACTGATCAAGATACTGATACACCTACACACACTTATAGTTAGGATATAGAATATTAAGGAAAAACACTGTAATTCCGTAAAAAAACACAAAGAATACAGGGACGTTGCAGTTAGAAAACAGATAATAAAAAAGCTGTAGAAATTCAATTAAAAGGGATGTTATAGTTAGGAAATATATCATAAAAAAGAAAACCTTAGAAATTCACTGAATAAAACATAGGTTACACACAGTTATAGTTAGGAAATGGAATTGTTTAAAAACTTAGAAATTCACTGAAAAAACAAAGGTCACAGGGATCTTATAGTTAGGTTTTGAATTTACTCACACAAAACCATAGAAATTCAGCAGTTATAGTTACTAGACCTAACTATAACTCACACACCTGCAATTCACTGCTTACGACCTCACATGTTACATCACTCATGATATGGTCAGTGACATTCACTGTTGACATCTCAAATGACATTATCCACCTAACAACTCACGCCCCCATTCACACCTCCATACAATCCTCTCATACACCCAATTACACACCCACACAACTACCAACATACCCATTCTTACACCTATATGAGTACTCACGGAATGACTCATTCATTGTTACAGGCACTTACCCTCCCATTCACTTACTAATACAGCCAGTCACACAACCATTCATTCACCCATACAATTAATCACACACCATCTCATACACCCAAAAACCCATTCAGACAGCCACATAGTCACCTACACAGCTAATACTACCTTCACTTATTCTCCTATACAGCTATTGACAGAGCCCCTTACACACCCATACACCCATTGATACACGCACATACTTACAAATACAGCCACTCAGACGCCCAGTCATACAGACATACAGCTACTAAGACACTGTCACTCACCCACACAACCACTCACATACCCCTACAGCAACTACCACTCAGTCACCCACACACAGATCCTCACACATCCACTCAGTCATACTGAAACTAACACATGTTCACACATCCATACATTCATTCACACATTCTCTCACTCATCCAGTCACTTACACAGCTACTCACTCATCCATTTAGAGACTAACACTGCCTCTCACTCACCCATACAGCCACTCACAGAGCCACTTACTCAGCCATTCAACCACTCAGACACTCACTGACTTACCAGTACAACTACTCACACAACCACTCACTCACAGATACAACTGCTCACACATCCACTTGTTGACCCACACAGCCATACACAAACCCACTCACTCAGTAAAGCAGCTACTGAGACAGCCACTCATCCCACTGTACAGCTCCTCACACAACCATTCATATACAAATGCAGAGACTCACACTTCCACTAGGAGCACACACTTTACAAATAGTGTCACTGATCAGTAGTACTGATAAACTACTAATTTACCCTTTGTATTAGCTTAGTATCTATCTTTAACTTTCATAAATGTTGCTTACACACTTAGGCGGTCATTTTGACCCTGGCGGTAAAAACCGCCAGGGCCGTGGTCCGCGGGAGCACTGCCAACAGGCTGGCGGTGCTCCTTTGGGCATTCTGACCACGGCGGTACAGCCGCGGCCAGAAACGGAAAGTCGGCGGTGTACCGCCGGCTTTCCGCTGCCCAGGGGATTCCGACCCCCATACCGCCATCCTGTTCCTGGCGGTTTCGGCCGCCAGGAACAGGATGGCGGTATGGGGTGTCGTAGGGGCCCCCGTAAGAGGGCCCCACTTAGAATTTCAGTGTCTGCTTAGCAGACACTGAAATTCGCGACGGGTGCTACTGCATCCGTCGCACCCCTTCGGAGCCATTCGGAGCCGGCTTCCTCGTGGAAGGGTGTTTCCCACTGGGCTGGCGGGCGGCCTTTTGGCGGTCGCCCGCCAGCCCAGTGGGAAACCCAGAATGACCGCTGCGGTCTTTTGACCGCAGTACGGTCTTCTGGCGGTTCCCGCTTGGCGGGTGGCTCCCGCCGCCCGCCAAGCTTGGAATCACCCCCTTAGACTGTCTGGATGATGCAATCAGGTATGTCATCAGTAATGTAATTTGAAATTTCATCAGTGATGTAATCAGTGATGTAATTCACTATGTTATTAGTAATGTAGTATGCAAGGTCAAAAGCAGTACATTTCAGGGGCATAATTTCTGTTAGGTCTAGTGACTATAACTGCAAATTTCCATGGTTTTGTGCGAGTTTTTAATTATTTTCTATTTCTTAACTATAACGTCCCTATAAGCTATGTTTTTCTCCAGTATATATACATATATATCTATCTGTTGTATAACTCTGTAAGAAGGGCCAAGGAAGAAGACCGTGAAGGTCGAAACGCGTTGCCCTATGTTCTGTTTTATGGATTTTTAAAATAAATGAAGGCCATTGTTTTGCAAGGAGTGCCAGATTTTGAATTGTTTTTGGCGTGGATTTAAAATGGGTCCTGTGCCCATTGACTGAGCACCAACCTCGATAGGCGAGCCCTGGAAGAAACACAGGATTCCCTCTTTGAATATCTATATATATATATAGATAGGTAGATAGATAGATAGATAGATAGATAGATAGATAGATAGATAGATAGATAGATAGATAGATAGATAGATAGATAGATAGATAGATAGATAGATAGATAGATAGATAGATAGATAGATCGCCAGTAGGTTTAGTCAGGACCATGTTCCCATAGATAAAGAGTTTTTGGACTTGCCTATATCTTTGGCGCTGTTTGACAAATCTTCACGAAAATTTCCCAAAAAGTGGCCCAGTGATTCTTGGTGTGCAAGGAAAGTTTTGGGGTGATCCGTCAAGCATGTTCCGAGAAATTAGGGGCTCAAAAAATGTTGTGTTTCCCATTTTAATTCCCATAGGATCTGTCAACACGTCTACATCCAGAACCACTGGACAGAATTAGACCAAATTTGCCAGAAAGCTAGCTGTCGGTATGCAGATTGTGCTTTTTGTTCATTGGTGTAAATCCATTCAGTGGGTTTTGAGAACTTTAGGGAAAATCAAATTTGTATATCTCTGGCCGCGAAGTATTAGCAAACAAAGGCGAGCTCGTGCAGAGTATGCCATAACTTCACACCTGGAAGTGTTGAAAGCCATCTTGGGATTTGTCTTGCTCTGATTCCCAGATAAAAAGTACAAATAAACTAAAAGGTGCCAAGGTACCTTGACCCCTTAGCACTGGTAGGGGGTGCTAGAGGAACACCCCCAGAGCAATAAACCATTTTTTAATTATTATTTTTTTCTGCAAAATCATGAGTGTTGTGATTTTGTAGCAGAAAAATAAAAAAAACAAGCCCGGACACCCATGTTTTTTTTTTAATAGGCCCCGGGTGGTCCAGGTCCTGGGGGTATTAAATATTTTGTGTGGGGGTCCTCCCAGTCCCGCCACAGCCCAGGGGACCACCACCCAAGGCTTTTGTTCTAAAAAATGCAAAGGGGGCCGCAGGACCCCGCTGTCCTGCGAACAGTCACCTCACCAAGGCTTTCATTTTTATAGATGTGGGGGGGACGCGGTTCCCCTGCTGCCCTGGGGACTGCCAATTCCCCAAGACTTTCATTCCTTTTGAGACCCCCCAGCACCGGAGACCACCACCCCCTGGGCTATGTCCTTGATGGAGTAGTGCTGCACAGCCCCCCTCATGGAGCCACAGATGACCCTGGGGTCGCCAACCCCCAGGGCCAGCTCCTACAATGTCCCGGGTTGCCCACTCCTGGGACGTAGCTGTTTGCTGCGGCTTGGCTTCAGCTCTGCAGCTGCTGCCAAACCACGGCAAACACTTCCGGTTTTGACAGTGGGACCTGTAAATCAGGTCTCGCTGTCAAAATCCAAAGCCTTTATCTCTGTCCCCTGCACGTATGCAGGGGAAAGAGTTCAAATCCTTCAGCAAGCAGGGAGATGCTGCTTAAAGCAGCTGGTTGCATGCTAAAGCATTGGCACCGTGAGGGAAGCCTTAATATTTAAGTGCCAGGTAGCCCATTAAGTGTGTTTTATTTTTGAAAAAAAATAAAAATAAAGAGAGACTGTGGGGGAGACCTTTAGAACTCCCTCATGGTCCCAAATAGCTGATAGACTGCTAACAAAAAAAAATATTTAAAAAAAGTAAAAATCCCATAGCTCCTTCACACTGAGCTTTGAGGGTTCAAACCCAGCTGGACTCATTTATTTAGATATTATTATTATTTATTTTATTTTTAAATACATTTTTTATTCTAAATTGGAAACAAATAACTCATTCAAAGTATATCAGACATCAAAGACTAAACTCTAAATCTCTTCTGCTCACTTTCTTTCGCTCTCACTATATCTCTTTCAATTTTCCCACTCACAGACCCACTGAGACACTTCTGCACCCACTCACAGTCCCACGCAGACACTCACGCACCTACTCACAGACCCACTGAGACCCTTATGCATGCACTCACTAAGAGCTCCAGTCAGACCCTCAAGCACCCACTCACACACACACTCAGACTGTCACACACCACTCACAGACCTGTGTAAATACTGACGAACCCACTAAAACACTGATGTATGCACTCACACACCCAGACAACCACTCTGACAGCCACTCTTACCCATAACAGCCATGCCTATTCCCACACCCAGAGAGGCTGCAGATAACTTCTGCAGTGCATGCACAAAGGGCCATGCACAGCATTGGGTTGCATGGTTAGGAGGTTGGCCACAGGGACTGGATACAGGCCAGTCCTTGCAGGCAACCCTTACTATACACAGGAGAAGGGTATGAAAGGTGCAAGGTTGGGTGCTTATAGGGGCGGCCGGGCCCTGCAGAAAACCACTGCCTCACACGGACATATTTAAATTACCTTGTTGATGACATCATTGCTGACATCTCAAATTACATCATTGATGAAATCACTGATGACATTATACAAGCTACTACTTCCCACTATGTATTCTGGAAACCCCTGGATCATTTAGAAAACAACATAAGCAGTAAGGGGCACACAGACATATACAGAATAGATTGACCATATGTACATGTGTGCATGTCCGAAATAGAAATAGTGTGGTATTGAAGACAAGTCTGATTCACTCTGGGAAGTAATATGGTGCAAAGTTTAACTAGCAGAATATACTTGAGTGTGAATAGTACATCATTTAAACAAGGTAAAGACTGATCAAAACTAGTGTGAGTTACATAAGTAAGTTACAAATAGGTTCAAGCTTAAAAGGTTTTGTTGCATAAGTAGGTGAGAAAAATAAAAGCTTATTATTACAACATTATTCACCAATGAATTTCTATGCATTTGTGTTGTTAAAGAATTGTCATGAAGTAGTATTGATAATGTCTTTGTAAACTGGAGATTTCTATGGTGGCCCTGGCATAGGGGGGTCATCATCTTTAACCTGATTCACCTGCAATGTCCTGATTGGCTCAGCAGCTGTCAACTCACAACTCACTATAGGACCATATTTGCCAGGATCCTCCATTTCACCTCATTCCCTCCAAATCACTCCTATACCTCACATGGTTCACTGATCTTGACAGTCAGGCAGGCACTAGTGCTCCAGGGGCAGGTACATTTGATTCCCTGTGTGGTATCTCCTCATCCGTTTGAGAGACTGGGAGGCTTTGGCCCCCAGACCTGGACACAGGCAGAAGTCTTCTAAAGTTTCTCCTTGTACAACCAGACCAGCTGGTAATAGTTGACAATTTTGGGGACCACACTCGCTCCTTCTTATAGTCCATTTTCTGACCCCAAATGCGCTTTAGAGTCTCAGGGCCTGATTTAGAGTTTAGTGGATGGGGTTACTCTATCACAAATGTAATGGATATCCTGTCTACCATACTACGTCCCCATTATATCCTATGCGAATCGGTATATAGCGGATAGGATATCAGTCATGTTGGTGACAGAGTAACCCATCCACCAAACTCTAAATCAGGCCCTGAGACTTTTAAGTATATGTTGGGGCTCTTTTGAAGTGTCTTTTTTTCTTCCCTTCCCTTCTCTAGAAAGCAGTCAGCATGAGAGACTCCAAATCTGATTGCCCAACAACACAGGCCACAGGATTGACTACAAGCTGACACCCCTGGATGTCATATATGTATTAACAGGTTACCCCAGGTTCTCAGACATACTGCTTATAATTCTCTTATTAGCCCCATCTCCTTCCTAGGTTCTGCCCCAGCCCCTTCCCAGTGACCTCTTTCTGAATCACTACACAGTATGATACTAACACCAGGCTTATGCTGCTTAGCTCTTGGAAAAAAGCAGTGACCTTTCACCATTATGAGGGCAACACTCTGGGTGTCCCTTCCAGTCCAAAAAGACCACAATCTGTGAGACAGGCTTAAGTCATGGTGCACACACATGTTTTATGTTCACCTATGACAACTAAAATCATCATAATGGATCCAGACATCATTACAGTTACTGCAATCTGGACAGGGGTGCCTGTCTTTCACCATGTGAGAGACTTTTCCATCCCAATATTAATATAAGCTAAATGTGAGAATTTTTACATATATGCTTCATGTTCTACATGTTGTGGAAGGTTATGCCCTTTAGCACTACATATTATGTCAATCTGTCCAGCCTTCTTCAAGAGAGTTGTGTTTACATTATGGTTGAGGTGGTGAGGCAGAGGTTAAAAAGTTAGGTGTACCATGACTGTTGATCATGGGGACTCATTATTCCTGATTTGTTTGGCCATAACCTTAGCAGTATGCTGTGGAAGTCATTAAAGGACTTAGAGACATGGTCCCTGCATCCTGAAAATTAATAAAATACATTTAAAAAATGTAAAAGGAGGCAAGGTGAACACAACAAAGTATAGAAAAAAGGGATAGATGCAATGCTTGAATTAATCTCAGCCACTGACCCGCAAGCAACCCAGCTGAGGGAGGACCTGGTCCAGCAGTTCAGACTGGCTTGTTCCCAGTGGAGCAGGGTCAAGAGTAATTTGTAGATGGCTGGGTCCAAACCGGGGTGGCATGGTGTTCAAAATAACAATGGAATGGGATACAGCCCAAGTAATTACAGTGGCTGAAATTAATTCAAGCATTCCATCTATCTCATTTTCATGCGCTGCAAGGTAAGCACATCCTGACTACAAGGGGCACATGGGTGAATCCTAAAGCTCCACGCTTGATTGGCTGGCAAAAGGACAACATGTTGTGTCAGCCATTATAGGACAACAGGACATGGTCCCAATTGAAATGCATTGTAGCGAATGCCAGATTTTGAGCATCAGAAACATGAGCACATTTAAATGATGATAACAGATTATAATTACAGGATAAATATTTTGTTTGTGATACTATACTCGTTTTAGGAATTGTGTTGTGTTCTAAAGTGATTTTATGTAGTGAGGAATGCTGGCCTTCTTCCAGGATTTGATAGACTATGTTTACAAGAAAACTGTTTTCTCTTGTGTTTTCCCCATAGATGGAATAAAAGGTGCTCTAGAAGCTAAAATGAGAGAACATTTTTCCTGCATTTACAATATCTTCCTCAGCCATGTGGGAACAGATTCTGATATTCTAAGTAAAACATCCACTTCCACAAGCAGCAGCAGCCTGTCATTTAATTTCTCAGTGTTCTACTGCAGCTTCCAACGGAATGCTAACATTCTGAATTCAGGACAACACTTTCTTCACTTAAAGACATCTTGCTGGAATCAAAGATGTAAAATCTAAAACTTTTGCTTTAGAAATTAACAAAATGATCTTTTCACATAGAAACCATTTTCTACTAGTTCACAAATGTCTTCAGCACACATTTATTTAAAACATTCTGAAATTAGAGTGAAACATGCATTGTGAAACACCAGCTGTCAGTTAACCCCCTAGCGATCAGTTGCAGCTTTCCACAATGTTCTAATGAATAATTAGATACAAACATTATTTTTACTGCAGAAATGTGGCACACCTTTAGCCATCTTGATAGAAATGAAGCTCTAAAATGTAAAGCATTTATTTAGAAATGAACAAACTGGGGGGGGAGGGTTGTCTCAGTCATATAAATTATAGTTAGTTCTCTACAAAGACAAAATAAGAGCACATTTTCCATGAATTCTCAAACGGAATGAATGGGATGGAATGAAATTTATAGAGCACACTAAACCTGATGGTATCAAAGTGCTAGTACATATTAGGAAACAACAGAAGGAGACTAAGGAACTACACTCAAGGAAAAGTGAAGAGTCAGGTTTTAAGTTGCTTGCATAACACTAAGAAAAACTCTAGGGGCCGCAATGTGCACAGGTAAGATGTTCTACAATTTTGCCATCATCACTGAAAAGGAGGGGCCACCCCATATGGATTTGCAGGAATCTGGTGACAATCACCTTTCTGAAAGAGGATGATCTAAGCAGTCTTTTAGGTGTGCACAACTCAAAAGTTGTTCTGAGAGCTGCAGACCTTCAGTGGGGAAGAGTAAAAGAAGTCCATGCAAAGAGTTTTATATATCACGCACTTTCTTACAGCTAACCAGTGTAGGACACTTTTGAAAAAAGGCAGGCTTCCACATTCTGAATGACGTGAAGTATGTTCAGCAAAGACTTGCTGATGTTCAGATATAAAGCATTGCAGTAAATTTAGTGCAATGTTGTTATGTTATCAAAGTAATGACTGCCGCAACACAAAGTTCAGGAGGAATAAGAGTAACATTTTCTTCAAGGATCCGCCTCCATTTCAGTAAAACATTCTGCCATGCAGACAGAAATATGTACTGTCAACACTGGCTATAGCCTGCCAGTTAACTCCCCTGTGACGAACCTCAACTTTCCCACATGGCTCTATTGAGCAACTAGAGTGCTAATAGTCTGTATTTCTGACTAAACTGTGGCACGTCCGGATGCCATCCAGATAGAATCAAACCTGGGAAACTGAAAGCATGTCTTATGAAGGATAGTGTATTAAATAAAAGAGGGGTACTTTTTGTAATAGAAGTTAGAAAAGTTAGAAAGCAAACATGAAGTTACAATTTCTGTGCATTCTTAAATGTTTTCCTCATCCATTTCAGTAAAACATTCTAACATGCTGTGTCAAACATGTACTTCTAACACCAGCAGAATTCTGTCAGTTAATTTTCTCTCTCTCCCTCTTTCTCTCTCTCTCTCTCTCTCTTGCCATAGATACATTCCAGTGTGTTACAATTTAAATATTACTTTATTAGTTAATAAAAACCATAAAACATCTAATCATGAAACATAATTCTGAGAAAAAGCAGACCAATTTAACAATACCAAATGTATTCTTACCCATTCGCCCTCCCATAACCATCTTTAAGTCCTCGCAATTGACATACAAAACTATTGTGCTAGATAAAGTGCAATGCAAAAGTGTCAAACAAACACCCACGTACTAAAATGATAAAACACAAACATGATAAAAACACCTCATGGTAAAAACGCCTGAAACCCAGAGACAATACATATGCAGAGGTCATTCTGTCTACCACATTATTACTTCACTGTGCCTAATGGGCTAGGGACAAACATTAAATAGGATACTTTCCAAACTTTAGCTAGTTTTATCCAAGAATAGTCAGACCTGTTTTTCAGTACCATAAGTATTCTTGCCCATTAATCCACCCATACACATCTTTAGATACTCACATTTAGCATATAAAGCTCTTTTACTGACATTGATAAAGTGCAAGACAAAGATGTGAAGCAGCACCCAATGCTAGGACAATAAATCACCATTATAATAAAGACACAATCATGGTAAAAAGCCCAATGCCCCAAGTTTGATTTTTACTCAGGTGTTACAGTAGAGCATAATGATGACATTCAGTAAGTTTGACAGCAGCTCCCACTGCTGTAATTTTGCCCACAATTTATCTTGAGGAACACAGTCAAATGTGGCTTTGAAATCTGCAAAACACGTATAGAGAGGCACCCCTGTAGCCTTTGCTCTATTAATTATCAAACTCAATGCCATAAGATTGGTTAAGGTGGCCTGTTCATTAGTAAAGCCGGTTTGTAAATGGGGGAGCCTGCCATTATCAGCAGTCCACCGTTTTAAATGCTGTAGAATTCCTATGGAAATTAATTTGAGGTCCACATCCAAAAGGGAAATTAGACAATAGTTAGATGGTAGTGAGACCTTCCCCTCCTTGAAAGTAGGATGAATTATTGAGCAATTCCAGCTGTCCGGAACAGTACCTGTTACCAAGATATAATTGAACATTACAGTAAAACAATCTGCCTAATCTTTTTGTTAGTTGTTTGAACAGGGCCTGGGGTAACTCATTAGCGTCAGGTGCACAGTCTGGGTGTGATTTTTCAATTATCTTGGTTATTTTGAGTGAAGTAAACATAATGGACTTCTAGACCTTGGACCCACTGGCACACTTCTCCCAGTCAGCCGGATCAGCATCTGCTGAAGATGATTCCTTAAAGTGAGATTTAAAATATCCCAACCATGACTCCTCGTTTATATTTGCATTGTTGGGGGCCCCAGGGCCTTTTTCAATGTTGTTGACCAATCTCCAAAGGTGTCTTGAATTTGCAGATGCCAATGCATGATTCTGCCCATAGCGTTTCCTGCTTTGATTTTTTAAAGAGCCAGATGTCCCTTTTCAGAAGTTTTCTTTCCTTCCATAGAGTTTTTAGGTTTGTTCCATCTTCTGGATGTTTTCACAGTTGCCTCCAGAGCCTATTCACCACCGATTTGCTCAGTAATACTGCTCATGGCATAAGTATGCTGTTACTGTGCCCCAAGTATGCACCCCAAGATCTACCATTCGCAGAACATTGCTTAATAAAAGATTTTGAGAACGATTCCCATATGGCAACTGCATTTATAAATTCACTGCCCATGTTTTCCAGGACCGCGACCACTTACTCCGCTTGTGCTTTGACCAAATGAGAACACCATTTCAGTCGCCGTAAGTTTTCAGAGCAGAGCTCCCAACTAAGAAGACTTGTTTCTTCCTGGATACATGCTTTGCTCTGGACTGTAACTATTTGAGGGTTGTGGTCACTTTCTGGAGGGTCTTGAATTCTAAAATCACTCACAAAGTTAAAAAAGGAGCATTTGCTAGGGTATAGCATAGTTATAAGACCACCTTTTCCGAGGCTCTTGTCCAAGCAGGCGTAATATCTGCTGGCAACCACCCATTCAGTGTAAAAAGGCCTGCTAACTCACAGCTCTTTATTAACTTATCTCCAATTTTATCTTTCTTTCTCTGATGTGGCAAATTTTGGATGGGCAATGGGACTGCTATTTGCACGTGGTCCTCTGTTGGTGAATGAATTAGATTAATATTAAAACTGCCTGAAACAAGCAATAAGCAGAGTTGGATGATTTTTTTATGTGGAGCAGATGTTCTAATAGTTTTTTCGCTTCCGTCATTTTCCTTTTAGGGTTGACACAAACATTAATCAGAATCAGTGGATTGCGTATATTTTTTGCCCAGCTGTACAAATGAACCAGCAGACACGGCTGATCTTCCCTCTGGGGTCCTGATGGCTTAGCCATGAGTCAAGTGCTGATTTAGGTTACTAACCCTCCTTTTGCCCTTCCCAAAATTTTGTGTTTCACTGCTGGCTTATTAAATTCCTCGTGTCGGATTAAAGGAAGACTTGTAAGTGCCCATGTTTCCTGCAACATTACAATATCAAAGGAGCCCAAAAACTGAACAACTGCTGGATCTTCCAGCTTTGCCTGAAAATCCATTGAGCAAATACTCACTGATCCTTGTGAATGAGGTGACTGATGCACTACTGTTCAGCCTTTTGGAGATATTCGGGAGGCTAGAGCTGTTGGAAACCGGGACCATTTATCCTGCGGTAGTCTTTTGACAGAGATGGTCTGGCTAGGATCCTTCTTTGGCCTCCCTCTTTCCGTATTCCTATTTTCAGATCTAATTGAAATGCCAGTTCGTTCTCCTACCTCTTCTCTAGCAGATTCTCCAGTATTGGACTTCCCATTTGCCCCTTGTACAACAAACCAGGGCGTTACTTCATTCTTTTTCGACTAACAGTCCTGCAGTGGTGGATACAGGTATCTTTCCCTTGATGAAAGGTAACCTGAATTCCCCAATCTTTTAGGATGTTTTTCCTTTCCATGATTTGCGTTGGGAGGTCCGGTGATGCAAATGCCACTACAGTGGGGTCCATTTGTTGACTTTCCTGGGCTTGTATACATTTTATAGCAGCAATGTCATCTGAGGCCACAAATTCCAGGCCCGGGAGAGCATTTAACAGTTTGAGAACAGTAGAGCAGTTAAGCACATTTTGGAGACCGCTAGATTTAGATTCTGGAATCCAAAGCAACTGGAGGCCTTGGGCCAGCCTGGTCTGATTTGGATTATTTACAAGTCTTGACTGTTGTATAGGAGTGCCTACTTGGCTTGGCCTCGACAGATGGTTCCACGCTGTGGAGTCTTCCCCTCCTAATCTATTCCTGGGTGCCGTCTCCACTTGCCTACCCATGAGGCCCTAGTCCCCTCCTGATTGACTTCTAAGGCCTTCTTTGGGATGATTACTTGCCAATCCTGGATGGGCCTACTAGTACCTCCTGATTCTGGCCCTTCCATTGCTGGGGCAGGAGGGGAAGGCCTCCAAGGGCCTATTGCCTTTTGTGAAGGTCCTGGGGTATTTATCCCCATGTCATCATCCTGTGTTATGCAAGTTAATACTTTTGTGATGTCTCTAGGGGCCACCTGGGTATTCTTACTACCGTTCCTTGTGCGTTTCCGCTCTGTCTTTGTCAAATGTTGGCGGGATGCACTTCTGATTCCTTGAGATCTGCTAATTGAATAGGATGTTCTGAGGCACTGTCTTGGCTAGCTATCAATGTTAATCTAGTGGCACTTCCCTGTTTATTACCTGTTCTTCTAACTGAAGATCTGGACAGGCTGTACTGACTCATCTTCGGAATCGCTAATACTTGGGGAGTAGCAGGCAGACCCTGGACAGGGTGACCTACGCACCCTCCTTGGTGTGTGGGTTAGAAATGTCTTTCAGGATTCCTTTGAAGTTTGCTGGCAATTGTACCAGGCAATCTACTACTTCCTTGCAGGAGCAAATTGAGCTGATTTTTTTGTGTCCTTGTTATCAGTGAGTTTAGTTATAGTAACTTACCATCAATTCTTGCCATAAACACGGCCAATGTATGTCCATTTTGTGGGAATGAAACTGTAGGACTCTTACTGTTGTCTGCATTGACTGGCTGAAATGGCTGCAGACTCTTTGATCTCACTTCTTTTGATTTCACCAGGGGTTTCCTGGGGACCATAATTGAACTGAGAGGCATCCCTAGACCCCTGCCTTGCTCAGATATGCTTGTGGGTATCCCCTCTGGCTCTGCATTTCTTGGACTAAAGGCCCGGAAGTAATTAAACCTGGAATTGTAGCTCCTTGTGAGGTCCTGCATCTCCTCTTTTTCCACAGAATCTGGATCACCACCCCCATCACTGGTTAAATTAAATAAGCTGGCACAACAAGGAATGGGTTGCTGGTTGGACTAGCTTTTCAACATGTCAGGCCGATGTGAGACTGATTCCTGACCACTCAGAGTCGGCACTGGCCCCCTTTTATCCCCCCAGGGCACAGTCATTGGATTCCTGGGGGTGCTCCACTGGCAACGCTACCATAGGTCTAACATTTTTGGCTCTGATGGGGGAGGGGCTCCTTCACCCACCAGTCCCCCTCTGAGATCAAAAGCTTGGCCAAGGTAGGGGGTGAGGGGGCTTGATGCTCAAAGCCAGACAGAGTCCTCTTGTCAATTATCCTGCTCATCGTCCCCAAGTGATCTGTTATTTTGTGGGACTTAATGGGGGGTGAGGGGTGGCCAATATATCTATCCTCTCTGCTCAGTGAGACCCCCCTCAAGGCTGAAAACTATTAGTTGTTGCCATATCCGTTGCTTTTGTGTTTTTCAATTCCTTCTGAAGGTTTTACCTTGACGGGCTCCAATTGAATAAGCAGCTTTTTCTGGCATCTCTAGTGGTCCTCCAGTCTGAACTGTGCTATTAGCTCTCCTTTTCAGCTGAGTTTCAATTAGTACTGACTCCTTCTTTCTCTTCCTCTTATCTCCTTTCTCTACCTCCTATTTGAGGTTGAAATCTTGCCTCTTTTTTTTGCCTGATCTCATTTCTCAACAATCAGCAGTCAACGTGGCTGGGTCAATTTTGGATTCCAAAGTATCTCAGTAACCTTAGAAAGGCCCAGGAACCAAGAAGGACCCACAATGATCAGAGAGGAGGCAGCACAACTATGCTCTTCCACAACACGTCTGTTTCTATTAGACTACTTCCAATAGACCACAGGACCACAGAAGTGGATACTTGAAATACATGAAATAATAGGGATTCTGTTGGAGCTCTAGTGAGGATTACAAATGACGGTTGCCAGTGTGGTCAGTTAATCTATTTGTCATGCTTGCTTGCTTAGCCTGGTATGGCATGGCATTGAGGTGGGGAGAGCGGGTCTCACCATCCTCCCCTACAAGCCACACCCAGACCTAGCTGTGCCACTTCCGTAAGGGAGTCGGGGCACGCACTAGGCTGTGGATGTTTAAGACCACCGGGCTCGCAAACTCGCAATCTTGCAAGCCCTTATCTCGGACTTCACACTGCTGCTGCTTTAGGAATTGGAACTGCATTTGTGGTCTTTCACTTCCTTGTGACTGGCTGCTGTGGCTCATCCTTGTCCTCCTTAGGCCTCCAGAGCAGTCAGCTGTCAGCCAGCAGTCATCTGGTAAACTGTTTGTCAGGACACCAAAAAACACCCTCCCCCCAGTTGACCAACAACACCTTGTGCCCACTCACCTTAATCCAAGAGGGGGCAATGCGGGGTCTGGCAGGGTAGGGCAGGGCAGAACGGAGTCTGCTGAAATAATCAGTGAGGTAATCAGTGGATCGACTGCCACCAGGTACCAGCCGGGTGCCAGGCAGCCGGCTCCCATCCCAATCCAGCCACCTTCTGTGACCCCCCAACAGTCCAGGTTTCCTGGTTCCCGATGATCCGGGGTCACAGTAATCCGCAGTGGCAGCAGCAGCGAGAGGCAGCAGTCGATCTGCATCTCAGCGCATCACTCCACTCCGTAGCATAGCATAACGTAACATCTGTAACATTTATGTGTGTTTATATATGTATCTCGCTGAAGAGCTCATAACATTAATTCCAGGTTGGCTTGGATGATGTTTTACCAATACAAAGCAGTAATATTGTGCCTGGAGTGATAAAATGCTTTTGTCACTTTTCAGCTTGACATTGATGGCACCAGCTAATCCTATGCTTAAATATTTTGCTGTAAAAATTGTGAGAGACTTTGGACCTGATTTAGAACTTGGTGGATGGGGACACTCTCTCATAAATGTAACAGATATCCCATACAACGTATTATGATTCTGTTATATCTTATGAAAATCGTAATACGACGAATGGAATAACCATCACATTTGTGACATAGTAACCCATCCACCAAGATATAAATCAGGCTCTTTGTAGCTCAGTGTGGATGGCACTATGTTAATCCTATAACTATAACTTTGCCCTAAAAGCAGACATTTGAGGTGAGGAGATTCAAAACCTGCTGGTGTTGTAGGGTGCTCTATATGGGAACCTTGGGAACTATCCAGATTTCCTTGCTTCCTTTTTTGAAGAATGTATGATATGAGGCACTCTAAGTCCGAAAGGGCATTCTTACACACACACACACACACACACACCCCTGAGTCTCAAAATGGCTGCCAGCACTTCCTGGTTGAAGTGTTGGCAGCCAGTCAGATCTCTGCATGAGATCGGGAGAATATGAGAAATGTTTGCACCTCTAGATATACAAATTTAGGCCCATATTTATACTTTTTGACGCAAAACTGCGCCATCGCAGTTTTGCGTCAAAAAAATTTGCGCCGTCTAACGCCATTTGGATGCGCCATTCGGGCGTCAAATTTATACTTTGACGTACGGCGGCGCAACCAACAGGTGGGAGTCATTATTTCGTGACGCAAACAGCGTCGGTCTGTCGTAAGGCAAACCCACGTAAAAGTGACGCAAATCACTGTGGGTCGATTTATGACAGCGCTATCGTGAATACGCCGTTTTTTTTCACGCTATTGCGTGACATTTTTGCACGAAAACTGCACTGACAGGAGAGGAGACCCAAAATGGATCCCAGATGCCCCAACAGACCCCAGGAGGATGAGAGCAGACCAGGACCCAGCCAGGAGGAAGCACACAGGAACCAGGACATGTTAAAGAAAAAAAGAAAGTGTCGCTTCAGTGCAGAGGAGCAGGAAATCCTGGTGAAAGAGGTGACGGAACACCAGCACCAACTTTTCATATCCTCAAAATTGCCACTCAGTAGGAGAGAGGCCATCTGGAAAGAAATTGTGGACAAGATAAACAGTGTGGCTGAAGAACGCCGGACAGTCACCGCGTGTAAGAAACGCTGGCATGACTGTAAACGTAGGACCAAAGAGAAAATGGCCAGGAACAGGAAGGCAGCAATGCAGACTGGAGGGGGGAGTCCAGCACAACAGGAGGCTCTGGACCACATGGAGGAGATGGTCGCAGCCGTCATCCCAGAGGAGATTGTCACAGGGATACAAGGACTGGACAGCGCAGACTACCACGACACTACGCACATGCAGGGTAAGTCGCATGGGGAATTACAATGCAATAATGGGGACTGTAAGCAGGGGGGGGATACCTACTACACAATGCATGTAACTTAGCACATATATGAAGTGGCATGGGGAAAGGGGCACGGCAGGGGGGAATGCCCAGTACTGACCATAGCCGGGCCACGACAAAATACTGCCACCACTACAGTCCCATGGGGACATCCTGTAATTACAACAAGAGAGCCAAGGGAAACCAGTGACAGGTGGGAAGGACACTACCCTGAATCCACATCCAGGCACTTGTTTTGCACAAACTATTCCCCATCAACTAGGTCCCTACCTGTAATGCAGTAGCAAATACAACAACTGCAACTTAACTGCCACCACAGTTGACAATAACACCTCTCATCTCTGGGCAGCTATAGTACCAAATGGCAGGAACCCCACCCTGGTACATACATTCCTAAATTAGGGGGTGAGGATGACATCTGCAACTACTCCTAGAAATAAGACAAAGCTACCAGTACACTTAAATGCCGAATGTCCATAACTGACACATACATAAGCCTAAGTAAACAGCAATAGGAGCCACACAGCACTAACGACACACACATGCTGCATACATCAGGGTCCCTCACGTGCCTGCCTAACAATGCTACATCACAAATGTCATACTGCTCAGACAACAACATTGACGAGGGGACACAGGCAACTGGTCAATGAAACACATCTGCACAGTCTAACCAAAAAATAGGACATCCATACGATAAACAAGCCAATCCAGTAAGACACACGAGACCCCATCAGATACAAACATCAACAATGTTTACATCCATACCACATCCTAACATTGACATACATAGGTCATGCCACCTAACATGTACAGATCATGCAATGTGAATAAAAAGTGTATGGTGCAGGGCCTGTGAGGCAAGTGTGCTGGCAGGGCAGTCACAACACCCACAGTCAGTCAAAGTGTAGCGTGGCAAGTGAAACGTATACTTTGCGCAATAGCCTCAGGCTGGAGGCCTTTGTGCATCTTACCCTGAATGTACTTATACTCATTTGCTCACATCTAAGTGCCTCAGAGCACTTTGCACTAAATGAATCTCATTGCCCTTCCTATAAGTTAATGTAGCAAATAGTCAGTCCTGAGGTGTTGGCAATTAGTCAAATCACCCTGTTTTGCCTACTTCTGCACTGGAGTTTGCCAGAACATATTCACTCTGTGCCCCAGTCAAGGATACCGTCTGGTTCGTTGATGATAGATGTGGTAGGGGTTAAGGTTTGCCATTCCTGCGTAGGGAAACTTTGTCATCACCATGACATATGTCTTTTAAATTCACTTCCTCGTCCCAAGACACGCATGGGGGAGTTTACAAACCGAAAATCACATCTAGATGCTGCCTGCCTTGCTGCTGATGCACAACCAGATCCCAGCCCATTCCTCTGATATGAGGGATGATGTCTCCCCTGTGATTCAGACAGACAAGCTCCAAACTTAACATGCAGTGCTATATATAGAACAAGCAGAGGGAGAGTAGAAACTGTTAGGCACCATGATAGCTGTGTACCAATGTATTACTTTCCTGCGGACTATTTCAGTTCTAACTGTGTGTATTGTTTTGGTTATTGGGGCTCACACCGAAATTCCTACAAGTCAGTTGTACACTGAAACTTCATATCCAACAAATACTGTCTGTGTCATTTGTGTATGGGAACATACCGGAAAAGATAGAAATGTGTAGGACCTGAGTGACCACCACTTCCCTGAGAAGTCCCAAAGATGTCATGGGCTTGGACTTCTAAACATTCCTCTGTTGTGGGAGACCAGAGGCACTGCTAGTCTGTCTGAGCTAAATACAATATCTGGGTGACAGAGTTATTTACAAGTGGGTCAAACTTAGTCCCCCACACCATTAGCTATCCTGCTGCCTAGAAAGCCAAGAATCACATGTAGGATAATGAGAGCCCACCCAAACAAATGTCCCTCCATAACAATAGTGAAACACCGAGAGAGGAGTAGGACAAAAAAATGCATATTCCAAAATAATTACAAATCAACACCTAGAGATGTCCTGGCAGGCATGTCTGATAGCTCCATATCATATATGTGACACACAGGTGGGCCATAGGCCTACAACAATGCCCTATGACAGACAGCAGATACCAAGACAAAATCAGAGTACAAAGTAAAGGCATCCAAAGGCTTGTATCTTAGTGCTAAATGATCTCAACACAGACACACTAATTGTACCCTGTTTCTTTGCAGAGGAACACGGATCTCCTGCCGATATGCCTGTCCATGAGTTCCCTGATGACATGGATGACGAGAACATCAACCTCACTCAAGAGACCATTGACATGGTCCTCGAAAGCCTCCAAACCCCCCCTTCAGTAACAAGGAGGAGCCAAGATGAAGCAGCCACCACAGTAGAACCACCCGCCACCCCAATTGTAAGACCTGCCAGCTCAACACAGCTGAGGACTCTGACGACACTGGCACCAGCTTCGAAAGAACAGTCGTTGGGGTCCAGCGGGAGCTGGCCAAGGAGGTGCGGGTGGGGATGCAAACTATGGCAGCCAGCCTTGAGGGGGTGCGTTCGTGCATGCTGTCAACTGCTGATCAGGCAGCTGCAATGCAAGCCAGAACATCACTGTTGGAGGAACTTTTAGTAACACAGAAGGCAATCTGCACAGCTGTCATCCAGTTGACCAAACAACTCCAACAGCAAGCCAGTCAGCGTGTGCACGAATGCAACATCGAACCCCTCAGGGCAGACCTGGCTGCCTACCATCGGGATGTGGCTGCCATTCTGAAAAACCAGCACGCTCTCCTTGCTGCAGTACTGCCCTTCATAACTGGACAGGGATCAGCCCCCGGGATGTCTGCCTCCATGTCTTCTGACACTGAGGTGTGTGTTGCCCCTTCAAAACCAACAACAACAAGGACACACCAGGCAACACACACATCAGAAGAAGAAGACATGGAACAGATAACATTCACACGCAAGAGTACCCGGAAGCCCTAGTCCCTGCACCATGCCCCACTCTGACCAAGGTCCTACGTTTTGACACATGCCAGCCTCACTCCAACTACCCTCAATGACTGTTCGGCAATCTACTGTTTAACTTGTCCACATTGGCTGTAAATGTTTCTCTCCTACCATTTGGCAATTCCTGTTCCTCTGCACCGTCTGTGACATCACCCCAGCATGTCAGGAGCATCATCCACACCCTGTAAATAGGATCACCATTTAAGAATGCACCAGAACGGACTCACCTAACATTGTTAATGGACTTTTTGCACTACTCCACCTAAAAATAAATATCACTTGCACACCAATTGTGTCTCTGTGTCATTTCACACTTCAACTGTGCAGTACATAACTCCAAAGTGGCTGTGTGGCAACCATGTTGATTCTCTAGACTACTGTCCTGATTTCATGTCTACTGAAACATCTGTGCAGTGGCCAGGATTGCATCATAGCTTTACTAGACTGAGGAAAATAACTGATGTAGGGACTAAGCACACACAATCATGCTGTGTTGGACAGAATGAGGCCCCATCCATAGCTATTCTAGACAACTAATGGTGGATGAGAAATGTAGGCACCTTGCGATACTAACACAATACATTATGCTGTAAAATGAAAGGAATGTTAACCAAATTACACTGCATCAATCACCCTTACAGCGTATACTACCATGAAGGAAAGTCATGCTCAAGCAGTACACACATGATGTAGGTCAGCAATGACAGCAACAAGACAAGAGTGTGAACAAATACTCATCTACAAAGCTCTCCCTGAACTTCACAATGCTGTCCGACCTATCTATTTACCTACAAAATCAACTCTGGAAGCACTCTTTGTGAAGTAGGATACATACCAACCCCAAATCTTGATGATCTATGCAGACTACCAATGGTGGCTCTCCCACACGGTGGATACTTACCAAGTTAGCACACGGGTAGCTGGCATGATAAACATCAATAGCCTGGGGATAGCGAGCATAGGACACAAATGTCATACTAAAACTTTCTGCTACACTGATGTCAAGGCCATGAAAAGGTAGCACCTAACGCATCTGGTAAAGGGTTAACAATTTTTTTATTTCCAATAAGTAAGAAAAGAGGCAACTAAGGGAAAGATAAACCTACACTAATCTAACCTGACTACTACTAACCCACAACTGTCCCTAACTAACCTAAGCTAAACTTACTCTACACATGTAACGAAACGATCTAAACATCAACCCCCCACCCACCATTATGAGACAAGACACATGCAGGACAACACTTACTAACCTACACACATACTATACTATCCTAAACAAACATATATTTTTTTGTATTTTATTTTTTTATATATTTTTTTTTTTTTTTTTTTTATCAAACAGGAATCCCAACATTGCCCCCCACCCACCCACCCACACAAAAATATTAGATAGAAAGTATAAGGACCCCCCACCCTCTTACCTAACACTAACTAAGCTAATTACCTATACTTATCCTACAACTAACCCCCCAAATCCAACTAACAGTATGAAAAGAGGAAAGCAGGGGAGAGGGGAGGGGTAAAAGTTCAGGAGGGCAAAATAACTAAGGATTTGCCCTCTGAAGTGTGCGCCGGATGGAGCGCACCTTCTTTTTGACCTCCGCCATGTCCTCCGTCAGGTTGTCAACCTTTTGAATTAACCTGTCCAGTTTCCTAGACAATGCGTTGAAGGCTGCAGGGTCAATTGGAGGGTCACTGCTGGTCTGCGTGCCGGTGGAGGTGGAGATTGTTGCTGGAGTGGAGTGGCCACGGGACAGCCCTGCTCCCAACACACGGCTGGGTCCAGGTCTGGAGGAAGATGGCTGGTCCGTCGCTGGGTCCCCTTGGGCAGACCTGTTGGTTGTAGGTGGCACCGTTGGTGGAGCCTGTGGTGTGGCATACCACGCCCCGGAGGCCCGTTCCGAATTGTATCTGCGGGCCATCCTCCGATACCCACACTGCACCTGCAGGATGTGCCTGTACCTCATTGCACGGCGCTCAAACTGGTTTCGAGCTGCGGCACTCAGGTTTGCAGCTGTGAAGGGGAAAGGCTAATATTGAGCATAGAATTTACAGTGGGTTGAATACCACAATGGGTAATTTGACCATTACTAGCAATGTATTGGTTGCAGCAATTGTTACAACATATGTCACGGGAAGGCTCAGAGGAAGTACATGTGAATCATGCATACTGAAGGGCATATCACATATAGCAGATCCATGTCTCTACATGATGGATGACATCACCCTAAACTACTCCTACAATTCATACCTAAGCCATTATACATTATGGCACCAGCTCGTCCGCATACTGACTTCACTACATATGTCATTCTATGTGATAAGAATCACACTCCTCACTCAATGGCATTTCGAAATAGTTGTGTGCTAAGATTGAACCCCTGGCCATGAATCATATGTCGACACTATGGGCCAGATGTAGGAATTGATGGGAAATCAACTAGCAAATTGCAAAGCTGAACGGTGTCTCTGACACCGTCTGCGAGTCACTATGGGGTCCCTAAATCCCACCTCATGAACATCAATGATGTGGGTTCCAACTTGCACCACCTTAGCAACTATGGGCACTCACGGGGATGGAGGCCTGCTGGGAACAGCAGAACTCCATAGACGTGACTGCTTTTAAATGAAGCAAGTTATTTTTCACCAAGTGTAGGCCCTTTATCTGAAAGGAAAATGAGCTGCGATTTGTTTAAATTCACAACAATTGATTGTTCGTAATTTACACAATATTTATTGCTCCCCTAGACCACTGGCTGTTTTGTGCAGGAGTATTTTGGTCCACTCACAAAGGTGAAGGTTCACAATGAGGACCCCTTCCAGTCAGCAAGTTGGTTAGCAGCCACTTCAAGTGGATGATAACAGCTACTCACTTTGCAACCACGTACTCGTTAGCAAATGGGATTGCCTAACACTGTGATTTGCAAGTAGGGCTGGTAAACTCCTTTATTTTTTTACTTTAGAAAACCATTTTGCGAATATGTACATGACCACCAATAACATTTCGGATTAGGAAACAGACGTTTGCAACTCACTAACATCAAATTATGCTATTTGCAATGTGGAGACATTTTGCTACATCTGGACCTAGGTACAAACTCAAGTCACAAAAGGTGTTAAGTACGTGTAACATACTGGTTGCTACAGTCCTAGGTACCCTGTTTCACAGTAACATCCCAGTCTTTGTGGGTGGTGTGGGAAGAACAAACAACAATCCCATGATCAATGCACAACCAGGAGTGTACAGAAAGTGCAACAAGCATGTGCCTTCACACACAACACCTATGAAGGGCTAGCAACACGTTGGAGTCAGCCCAACCTTGTCACATCCCAGGTCCACACATGTCAAAATGATATGACTTAGCCAAACATAACATACTATTAGTGAGGCATGTTTTACAACACACACAGAGGAGGTAGAACACCCATTCACATGATTCAACAGAACACCTAGGCCATTGCACTCAAGTCACACACACTTCGAGGTCACCTTGTGGAAGTACATGCCCCCGGAAGATCCGACCTACAGTGTACACAGTCCATCCTCAACTAGGAAGAAGCACTTGTCATCGAAGCCATGTGCCTAAGCTATCTGGGAGACTGTCAGTCTGATATGCTGACTCAGTTAATGGCAAGTTCCTGACCAAGTCTAACATTGACCAGTGTGTTCAAAATGAGTCATGCTATTCCCAATAGTCGCACTAATTGAATGACCTACTGCCCCTCAATCTGAGAGATGACTAGGGATTGCTTTACCGAAACATTATTCCAATTTGATATCACACCAAAACAACAAAGCCAATGAACGGCCAGCACATCATATCATGAATTGTCCTGAACACACAGTAATCCATCATGCTTCATTTCCAAACAATGTAAATAGCACTTAGGCAACACTCACTGTAGGTATCGGGGTCGTCAAAATGGGCTACCTCACCAACGGTGTACGGGGCTGGTCCACCTGTAAAGCATGAAAGGAAGATTATACTCAGACTGGGTGAACAGACAAATAATTTCTGGTACAATGACAGTGTGTGAATATTACATGGTAATGATACACTTTCACACATGCTCATCCTGCCTGGCTGACTTTGTATTCTAGATTATCATTGGATGAGTCTCCTGCTCCAGTGACACACCCTACTACACTCATGCAGTGGCCAGGACAGTCATGTGTCGTCCAAGTTACTCCTCCATTAGTAGGCCCGAACAATCATGTGATCCATACATCTCAGCATGTGCATCCCAGAGAGAAACATTTCACAACTGGTTCCATGAGGACTGCATGACCACTCACCATCAAACAGGCTATGGGGACAGGTTCAACACACAGCAACCAGACACACATGTGACATATGTGTGGACAACATGACTAACTTCATGTGACGTGAAGGCAACACACAGGTGTTGCATCATCATGTGTTTGCAATTTTCGGTCTAGCTATGGCGTCTACATATGTAGGTATGTTGTTTCTACATGACGTACTCACTGGCCATTATGACCAGTAGAATACAAATTGAGCAGTTCACGTGTTGCTTTTCAGACACAAATGCAACACTACATTCCATGCAGCTACAGCCATCTGGTATGTGTTGCAAAGATAAGGCATCGGCCTGGTAGCATAGGTCTTCATACACACCCGGCAACAAATACACATTTGGACACATATGTATACCTTTGTAGCGCAGCATTTGCATCATTTTGTGACGCAGAGAGGGGGCTACTTAGCAAAATACTAATAGATGTTGCATTTTACTGCTGTTATTGGGTGTACATGTGTAGCAAAAATTGGGATTTATGTGTATGCCCATGGGCCTAGGTTTCCCTAGTATAACACGCAGTCAGCTACTTATTTTGCAGATTGGCTACCAATCATCACATGTTCACGCACACATTCCTATTATTCCCATGTAATTGATTATTACTCACCAACATAGCCACCAATCCGGAGTCCCAGGTGGTCCAGCAGGTCCTGTTCCCTGGTGATCAGATCTGCCCAGCGGTGCTTGAGTTGATGGACATTCCTCATACTCCCGTAGACCCGGACCAGGTGATGGCGCACCTTCTCCCAACGTATTTTCCTCGCCTCCGTGTGATACCCCTGTATCACACGGCCCCCAGCCTCCAGCATCAGTGGGAGGAAATGGCTTACGAGCCATATGAAGCCCCCCAATTCGTCCTCACCCATCCTGGACAGGCGAGGCCTACCTGACATGATGCGAGGTTGAAAAAAGTAACAAAGAAAAATGAAAGAAAAAGTGGGAAATGGGGAAAGGTAGAGGTGTGAAAGAAAAAGAAGAAGGAGAAAAATAGCCCAACTAACACCCCAAACTATGCTACCCACAACAGACTCCCACAGACAATACAAACTATCACAGGTATAGACCAAACAACACTAAACAGACTGAGACAATGTTTGACAACAATAAAAGATTGACACAAAGACAAAATACAAGGCACACAGGACACTAAAGCAGTAAAACACAGGACAACACCTTTCACACAACCACACAGTCTAGATAACTCTGAGACTGCAAAGTGAAAGTGAAAGTCAACTCCCAGTACAGATTTGGTAAACAGGATATCCTATTACATCACTTCCTGCATAAAATGGCCGCCGTTTTTATTTTCGCGTAATGCGTCATATTTTCACGCATACACAGATGTGCGTCATATTTTTTTGACGCATTACAGTGTACATGATGCGGAGTGTAAAAATATGCTATGAATATGAATATTTCCAATTGTACATGAGATGACCAACATATTGTGCATGTAGCGTCAATTACACCACGCATACATCATGGGCGTCGTTTTTTTTTCACGTACAGTGGTGCACATGATGCGGAGTCAAGAAATATGATATGAATATTAATAATTGATAATGTACATGAGATGACCGACATATTGTGCATATAGCGTCATTTTGACCACGCATACATCATGTGCGTGGTTTTTATTACACGTACAGTGGTGCACATGATGCGGAGTCAAAAAATATGATATGAATATTAATAATTGATAATGTACATGAGATGACCAACATATTGTGCATATAGCGTCATTTTGACCACGCATACATCATGTGCGTGGTTTTTATTACACGTACAGTGGTGCACATGATGCGGAGTCAAAAAATATGATATGAATATTAATATTGATAATGTACATGAGATGACCAACATATTGTGCATATAGCGTCATTTTGACCACGCATACATCATGTGCGTGGTTTTTATTACACGTACAGTGGTGCACATGATGCGGAGTCAAAAAATATGATATGAATATTAATATTGATAATGTACATGAGATGACCAACATATTGTGCATATAGCGTCATTTTGACCACGCATACATCATGTGCGTGGTTTTTATTACACGTACAGTAGTGCACATGATGCAGAGTCAAAAATATTGTGGATGTAAATCATAATTTGAAGGTGAAATATCAAGACACTTTTGGATACATTTGTATCTGACTCTGCATTGTGTGCACTCATGTACATGAACAAATTATGACGGCCATGCTGTATGCGTAGAATATGGAGCAAATTGATCCAAATGTCTTCATGTGTTTAGCTTTGGAAAGGTGATTTGTCATGGTAAAACGGTGCGATGTGAGACACATTTGTGTTTGTATCTGACAAATGTCCGTACTTTTATGTATAGACGGCCTTCACACTGTGATGTTTGGGATACGTTAACTAATGTATTGACCATATTTGACAACATATTTGGTGTAATTGCTGATGGCTATTTTGAAATGAGATTTTTGATACCATTATGTATTCCGTCTCCAAAATGTCCCCACCTTTATGATGGGGATGCTTTTATCTGTAGTCCTAACAGGGAGTGGGAGAGTCACTTTCAGTTTTTAGGGGGCTGACCATGTCCCATTATGATTTTGTGTTTCATATTTGTGTAGGACTTGTGACATTGAGGCCACATATGTGCCTTATGCATGTGTTTAGTTCACAAGTACATGATTCCTGTATGTTTTGGGGGTGGTAGAGGTGGAGTTAGTCCCCCAGCACCCTAGGATTTGACCATCCAGAATAGCTACTGTATCCATGGAGTATTTTTATCATATCCTGGCAAACCTGCAGCAGCGGGCGAATGTAAGGCCATATGGTATGAATGACTGTTGACCATTCATTCATCTCATTAGCCCATTTGACGTTTGCAGTATTGATGATTTGGAGCTAAGTTGCATACCATTTTCATATGACTAAGGGGGTCATTCTGACCGCGGCGGGCGGCGGTCGCCGCCCGCCAAGCGGTTCCCGCCGAAAGACCGCAGCGGTCATTCTGGCTTTCCCACTGGGCTGGCGGGCAACCGCCAAAAGTCCGCCCGCCAGCCCAGCGGGAAACACCCTTCCCACGAGGACGCCGGCTCAGAATGGAGCCAGCCGAGTGGGAAGGTGCGACGGGTGCAGTTGCACCCGTGGCGAATTTCTGTGTCTGCAAAGCAGACACTGAAATTCTTTGTGGGTCCCTCTTACGGGGGCCCCTGCAGTGCCCATGCCGTTGGCATGGGCACTGCAGGGGCCCCCAGGGGCCCCGCGGCACCCCCTACCGCCATCCTGTTCCTGGCGGAAGACCCGCCAGGAACAGGATGGCGGTAGGGGGTGTCAGAATCCCCATGGCGGCGGAGCGCGCTCCGCCGCCATGGTGGATTCTGAAGGGCAGCGGGAAGTCCGTTTCTGGCCGCGGCTGAACCGCCGCGGTCAGAATGCCCATCGGTGCACCGCCAGCCTGTTGGCGGTGCTACCGCCGACCTCCGCCAGGGTGGTAATTACCACCAGGGTCCGAATGACCCACTTAGTTTGCAAGACTCTCAGCGTTCACGATGTGATAATGCGAAGATTGTTTTGCTTGTCTGTGTCCCTTTCTGCATAAACTGGTTTAGTGTCATGTTACAATCTTCCTGCTAGGTTCAAACTGGGACACAACTGTGATGGTCTACTTTCAAATATTAGGTTGGTTGTATGACATATGTGTACATGTGTGTGGGAATGTGGATCCAGTATGACCTGTCTGTGTGTATGTTGTCACTGTAACTTCAAGGTCTCCTCCTGAGTTAGTGGCAGCTGATGTTGTTGCAATTGTGTATTGCTCACATCATACACTTGAGAGAAGCCATTGATGACATGTTCACGTACACATGGATGGTCCCACCCTGTCTCTGAACCCGTGTGATGTGACTTTCAAATGATCTCCAATTTTGGGCTGGATGAGAGACTGTTTCAGTTGTTTGGATCCGGCATGTCTAATTGTCACATTTGTACTCTTGTTGGGCTCTGTGTATGGTAATGTAACATGTCACATCCTACCCTCTGTGCATACAGTTGTGATGTTTATTTTTGGTGTGATGATTTTTAACCTCTTAAATGCGGGCGTCGGCCACTGGCCGACGCCCACACACCCTCCCTGGTGCGGGTCACGACCAGTGGCCGACACCAGGAAGGGCATTAATAAATCCTCGGGTGCGTCGTACCCGAGGATTTATTTTTTATTTTTTTCCCCCCCCGGGAGACACGGAAGCTACCGTGTCTCCCCCCGCCCCCCACCCGCCCCTTTGTGATGTCAGCGCGCCGCGAGGCGCGCTGACGTTGCAAAGGTGTTTTCCCCATGAAAGCAGGAAGCAGCCTTGCGGCCGCTTCCTGCTTTCATGGGGAAAACGGCCTTTTTCACGTTCGGGAAGGCCTCGTAAGAAAGGGGAGAGTCTCCCCTTTCTTACGAGGCCTTCCTGAAAGTGTTTCCTGGCCCCCAATCGCAAATCCCAGGGGATTTTTTTTTTTTTTCAAAAAAAAAAAATAATAACAAAAAAAATGAAATGACAGGGGGTCGCCCGTGGGCAGGGTGACCCCCTGTGGGGGCAATTTTTTTTTTAGATGTTGTAGGGTTTCCCTGGGGGCCATTTTGGCCCCCAAGGAAACCATACAACAACTAAAAAAAAATATATGTATATATCTATATATATATATCTATGTAGATAGATATATCTAGGTACATGGATATATCTATAGATATATCTATGTAGATATATATTTATATATATATATATATAGGTAGATCTGTATCAAAGAGATTTATAAAGCGCGCTACTCACCTGTGAGGGTCTCAAGGCGCTGGGGGGGGGGACGGGGGGGAGGGAAAGGGGCTAGGAGGTTCACTGTTCAAAAAGCCAGGTTTTGAGGCACTTCCTGAAAAGAAGTAGGTTTTGGGTCTTGCGAATGTGAGTTGTGAGTGCGTTCCATGTTTTGGGTGCAATGTAGGAGAAGGATCTGCCCCCGGTGGTGGTGTGTTTGATGCGGGGGTCAGAGGCGAGAGAGAGGTCAGCTGAACGGACGTTTCGTGTGGGGGTGTGGAAGGTGACTCTCGTTGAGGTAGGCAGGGCCTGTGTTGTGGAGTGATTTGTGTGTGAGGATGAGGATCTTGAAGGTGATCCTTTTGTCAATGGGGAGCCAGTGGAGGGATTTGAGGTGTGGAGAGATGTGTTCGTGTCGGTGGAGGTCGAGGATGAGTCGTGCTGCTGAGTTCTGGATGCGTGTAGTTTGCACTTGAGTTTTAGAGTGGTGCCAGCGTAGAGGGCGTTTCTGTAATCAAGCCTGCTGCTGATGAGTGCGTGAGTGACAGTTTTTCTGGTCTCTGTGGGGATCCATTTTAATGTTTTTCAGTATACGGAGTTTGTTGAAGCATGAGGAGGTAAGAGCGTTGATTTGTTGGGTCAAAGAGAGGGAGGAGTCTAGGATGATGCTGAGGTTGCGTGCGTAGTTGGCGGGGGTGGGTGCAGGGCCTAGCGTGGTGGGCCACCATGGGGGGTCCCAGGTTTTTTTGGTGAGGGCCAAAGAGGATTATTTCGGTTTTGCTTGAGTTGAGTTTCAGGTGGTTGGCTGTCATATATTCATCACTTTTGTCAATATGTGTGTGGTTTCCCTGGGGGGAAAAGGGTCCGACTTGTCTAGTGGCAGTTTTAGTGCCATAAAGAAGCGCAGAAGGTTTATATGCCTACTGCAAAGAGCACATCTGTATTTTATGTAAATAGCTGAGTACATTAGTAAAGTCTATGGAGAGATGAAGGGCACTTTTGCTGGGTGGTAATGAGGGAATCCGAGGAGGAGGGAGTGGGAGCACCAATAATGATTGTTGGACTGGGCGCAGGAGGTGCTAAAGACTGTGACGAATGGTATGTGACAAGGTGTTTTTTGAGTGTCTTGAAAGTACGTGCTGATTGAGGGAAGAAGCGCAGGTAAGGTGGCCTCTACTGTTGCACGTATCTCACACACACCATCGATTTTGTGACTGTCTACGTAGGCTAGTGTTTTAGAGCAACAGTTTAGCCAATAGCAGAGATGGCATCTTGATGGATGACTGCTGCCTGCACTCGGGTTATAGAGGACCGCTCTGACATAGGATCAGAGACTGAGACATCAGATACTGAGACAGCATCTGAGGGATAGGACAATGGCGCAGACTCTGGGAGTGATTTTTCAGTCAGAGGAGTCCCATTCGAAAACTCCTCTTCCAGTACATTATGAGGGAGGTGATGAGGACAGTCCTGCTGTCCCTTCGCAAGCTGTTCGTGCAACTGGGTAATAGTGGGTTAGGCCAACCCAGAGAGAAGGTGAATGCGGCGGCAAGCAGAGAGCGAGTGCTCTCTTGGGAGCTCACCAATTTAGTTCAGCCCCAAATTCCACCACCCAAATCATATTGTGGAGACATCAAAATTGTCTATGGCAAAACAAACTGGTTTTGTAAGGCAGGCACCTGTGTTTTTGGTCCTGGATTCGGCGGCCATATAGAGAAACACACTAAACCCAAACATTTCTGGAAACTAGACATTCGGGGGAGTCCACAGAGGTGTGACTTGTGTGGATTCCCCAAAGTTTTCTTACCCAGAATACCCTGCAAAGCTGAAATGTTGAGAAAAAACTCTATTTTTCTCGCATTTCTGTCACACAAACTACAGGAATATGCTGGGATCCACAACATTCCTACCACCCAGTGACTCCTCACCTGTCCTGATAAAAACACTACCCCACTTGAGTGCCTACACCTAGTGCCTGTATCAGGAATGGATCACCCCAGGGTCAACAGCTGCCTCACGTAAGGACCAACATTGACCGTTGTGTGATCTATTCCTGTCGCAGGCACCAGGCCTAACCACACAAGTGAGGTATCATATTTATCGGGAGACTTGGGGGAACGCTGGGTGGAAGGAAATTTGTGGCTCCTCTCAGATTCCAGAACTTTCTGTCACCGAAATGTGAGGAAAACTTGTTTTTTTGGCCACTTTTTGAGGTTTGCAAAGGATTCTGGGTAACAGAACCTGGTCCGAGCCCCGCAAGTCACCCCTCCTTGGATTCCCCTAGGTCTCTAGTTTTCAGAAATGCACAGGTTTGGTAGGTTTCCCTATGTGCCGGCTGAGCTAGAGGCCAAAATCTACAGGTAGGCACTTCTCAAAAAACACCTCTGTTTTCTTCCAAAAATTTGGATGTGTCCACGTTGCGCTTTGGGGCGTTTCCTGTCGCGGGCGCTAGGCCTACCCACACAAGTGAGGTACCATTTTTATCGGGAGACTTGGGGGAACGCCGGGTGGAAGAAAATTTGTGGCTCCTCTCAGATTCCAGAACTTTCTGTCACCGAAATGTGAGGAAAACTTGTTTTTTTAGCCACTTTTTGAGGTTTGCAAAGGATTGTGGGTAACAGAACCTGGTCCGAGCCCCGCGAGTCACCCCTCCTTGTATTGCCCTAGGTCTCTAGTTTTCAGAAATGCACAGGTTTGGTAGGTTTCCCTAGGTGCCGGCTGAGCTAGAGGCCAAAATCTACAGGTAGGCACTTCTCAAAAAACACCTCTGTTTTCTTCCAAAAATTTTGATTTGTCCACGTTGCGCTTTGGGGCGTTTTCTGTCGCGGGCGCTAGGCCTACCCACACAAGTGAGGTATCATTTTTATCGGGAGACTTGGGGGAACGCCGGGTGGAAGGAAATTTGTGGCTCCTCTCAGATTCCAGAACTTTCTGTCACCGAAATCTGAGGAAAACTTGTTTTTTTAGCCACTTTTTGAGGTTTGCAAAGGATTCTGGGTAACAGAACCTGGTCCGAGCCCCGCGAGTCACCCCTCCTTGGATTGCCCTAGGTCTCTAGTTTTCAGAAATGCACAGGTTTGGTAGGTTTCCCTAGGTGCCGGCTGAGCTAGAGGCCAAAATCTACAGGTAGGCACTTCTCAAAAAACACCTCTGTTTTCTTCCAAAAATGTTGATGTGTCCACGTTGCGCTTTGGGGCGTTTCCTGTCGCGGGCGCTAGGCCTACCCACACAAGTGAGGTATCATTTTTATCGGGAGACTTGGGGGAACGCCGGGTGGAAGGAAATTTGTGGCTCCTCTCAGATTCCAGAACTTTCTGTCACCGAAATCTGAGGAAAACTTGTTTTTTTAGCCACTTTTTGAGGTTTGCAAAGGATTCTGGGTAACAGAACCTGGTCCGAGCCCCGCGAGTCACCCCTCCTTGGATTGCCCTAGGTCTCTAGTTTTCAGAAATGCACAGGTTTGGTAGGTTTCCCTAGGTGCCGGCTGAGCTAGAGGCCAAAATCTACAGGTAGGCACTTCTCAAAAAACACCTCTGTTTTCTTCCAAAAATTTTGATGTGTCCACGTTGCGCTTTGGGGCGTTTCCTGTCGCGGGCGCTAGGCCTACCCACACAAGTGAGGTATCATTTTTATCGGGAGACTTGGGGGAACGCCGGGTGGAAGGAAATTTGTGGCTCCTCTCAGATTCCAGAACTTTCTGTCACCGAAATGTGAGGAAAACTTGTTTTTTTAGCCACTTTTTGAGGTTTGCAAAGGATTCTGGGTAACAGAACCTGGTCCGAGCCCCACAAGTCACCCCTCCTTGGATTCCCCTAGGTCTCTAGTTTTCAGAAATGCACAGGTTTGGTAGGTTTCCCTATGTGCCGGCTGAGCTAGAGGCCAAAATCTACAGGTAGGCACTTTGGAAAAAACAGCTGTGTTTTCTATAAAAAAAATAGGATGTGTCCATGTTGTGTTTTGGGGCATTTCCTGTCGCGGGCACTAGGCCTACCCACACAAGTGAGGTATCATTTTTATCGGGAGACTTGGGGGAACACAGAATAGCAAAACAAGTGTTATTGCCCCTTATCTTTCTCTACATTTTTTCCTTCCAAATATAAGAGAGTGTGTAAAAAAGACGTCTATTTGAGAAATGCCCTGCAATTCACATGCTAGTATGGGCACCTCGGAATTCAGCGATGTGCAAATAACCACTGCTCCTCAAAACCTTATCTTGATCCCATTTTGGAAATGCAAAGGTTTTCTTGATACCTCTTTTTCACTCTTCATATTTCAGCAAATGAATTGCTGTATACCCAGTATAGAATGAAAACCAACTGCAGGGTGCAGCTTATTTATTGGCTCTGGGTACCTAGGGTTCTTGATGAACCTACAAGCCCTTTATATCCCCGCAACCAGAAGAGTCCAGCAGACAAAACGGTATATTGCTTTCAGAAATCTGACATCGCAGGAAAAAGTTACAGAGTAAAACATAAAGAAAAATGGCTGTTGTTTTCAGCTCAATTTCAATATTTTTTTATTTCAGCTGTTATTTTCTGTAGGAAAACCTTGTAGGATCTACACAAATGACCCCTTGCTGAATTCAGAATTTTGTCTAGTTTTCAGAAATGTTTAGCATTCCGGGATCCAGCATTGGTTTCACACCCATTCCTGTCACTAACTGGAAGGAGGCTGAAAGCACCAAATATAGTAGAAATGGGGTATGTCCCAGTAAAATGCCAAATTTGTGTTGAAAAATTCGGTTTTCTGATTCAAGTCTGCCCGTTCCTGAAAGGTGGGAAGATAGTGATTTCAGCACCAGAAACCCTTGGTTGATGGCATTTTCAGGGAAAAAACCACAAGCCTTCTTCGGCAGCCCTTTTTTCCCATTTTTTTGGAAAAAACAAAATTTTCACTGTATTTTGGCTATTTTCTTGGGCTCCTCCAGGGGAAACCACCAACTCTGGGTACCATTAGAATCCCTAGGATGTTGGAAAAAAAGGACGCAAATTTGACGTGGTTAGCTTATGTGGACAAAAAGTTATGAAGCCCTAAGCGCGAACTACCCCAAATAGCCAAAAAAGGGCTCAGCACTGGGGGGGGAAAGGCCCAGCAGCTAAGGGGTTAATGGCATTCTTGATCAATGAGACGACATTCATCTTCAGCTATTTCAAACTAAAGGTGGTCAGAAATGAATAGGCCAAAGCATAATGTGGTGTTTGTGATCTGTGTTTATTTACAAGTGTGGAATACAAGTGATGATAATGACTTAAGTAAAAAAATTGTTCACAAGCTGTTGGCGCCTACGCACTCCTGCTGCGGTGTTAGGTTGTTCCCCCTCCTGTTGCAGGCCAGCATCCTCCTCATCATCATCCTCAGGCATGTCTGGGTCCGGTTCAAGGAGGGGAATGTTCCTTTGTACACAAATATTGTGTAATATGGCACAAGTGAGTATAATTTTGCATACCATCTCTGGGGAGTATAGTAGGCTTCCGCCAGTGATGTCAAGGCAGCGGAACCTTGACTTTAGGATCCCAAAGGTCCTCTCCACAATGCTGAGTGTCCTCTTGTGGGCGTCATTGTATGCCCGCTCAGCAGCAGTATTTGGGTTCCCATATGGTGTCATTATCCAAGGCTGGATGCCATACCCCTGATCAGCTGAAAGAGAAACACAGAATGGTATCAATTAGATGTAGGAGGCACTGTTGTACGTATCTTTGATGGCAGTAGTTGTGTTGTGTTGTCTGTGACTATTTTGTGTACTAATATGACAATCTATGGTTGTTGGTGGAAACTTTGGCATTGTTTATTTTCCTTGGCTGAGCAAGTGTTTGTTGTCTAACTGTTTGTCAGCAGGATGTATTGGTTTCTCAAGTACAGTGTGCCCTCCCTTGCATTGTGACTTGTGACACAGGTGTCCGTGTGTCCTCACTGGGGGTGTGATGATAGTTCCATGCAGAGTTGAAACATGAAAGGGTATTAGAAACGTCCATATGAACATAGCCAGGCCATCCCATCCCTTAAAAGTTATGCATTGTATTAGTGTACAGGTTATTGTGAGACTTCCAATTTGCAAGGTGACATTTAGGCAACCACAGTCATGAATGTCTTCACACTAAGCTGTGGAGTAAATTCAAATGTGTGAGAGGTTCAATGGTGACTTGTGACACATGGCTAGTGATGTGAGTACCTCAGTGTGTTCCTGTCTAGGTGTTGCTATTGTGGTGTATGTGTTGTTTATCCTAGAGGGTTTCTGTGCAGTGAGTATATAAGTAGATTTTTGTCCTTACCAACAAGTAGTCCATTGCCATACCGTCCATCCTGGAAGTGTTGGTTGATGGTGCAGTCACGGAAGATGAATGCATCATGTACACTCCCAGGATATTTAGCCACGATGTTGCTGATCAGTCCTTGGTGATCGACTATGGCCTGCACGTTGATGGAATGTGTGTGCTTCCTGTTGCGGTAGAGGTGTTCACTCGCAGCAGGTGGCACAAGGCGTACGTGTGTGCAGTCGATTGCACCAAGGACGTGCGGAAAGCCACTGATGGCGTAGAACCCCTGTTTTGTTTCCTGCTGCTTCTGCAGTGTGTTAGGGAAGCAGATTTGGCGGGGTGTCAGTCCAATGATGGCATCCAGTACTTTAGGCAGGAATGCGGAGAAAGATGGTTGTGAGATTCCACCAACCAGGGCACCAGTTGTCTGAAAGGAGCCACTTGCCAGCATGTGAAGTACGGCAAGCAGCTTTGTTTCTGTTGGGATAGTGCGTGGAGTCACTAAAGTGGGGGCCAATTGCTGTTCAATATTTGTCAGCAGCTGCTGAAGGGCCTGCCAGTTCAACCGGTACCTCTGGATGATGTCTCGTTCCCTGAGGCCATGCAGGGTTGTTCTTGGGCGGAATATCCTCTCCTGCCTTCTGCGCTGTCTTTGGGGTCCCTGCTGTTGTTGTTGTGGCTGCTGTTGTTGCTGCAGGGCTCTGCGTCTACGTGCACGTTGAAGAAAAAGCACCTCCATGTCTCCCTGTTGCTGCTCTGCTGCTCTGTTGTTTGTTCTGTGTGTTCTGATTAAGTACAGGTGTGTTTGCCCCATTTTAACGCCTGCCCTGACCCAGGCGTTAAAATGTCACGCTATTCATGCTTTGCGCCATTTTTTTGCGCCGCCTGCCGCGCGGGAGTGATTTTTGCCCTGGAGCATAAATACCACGCACCGCTATGTGCGTCTGTTTTTAGACGGGAACGCCTTCCTTGCATCTCATTAACGCAAGGAAGGCGTTCACGCAAAAAAATGACGCTATTTGCCAATACTTTGGCGCTAGACGCGTCTAACGCCAAAGTATAAATATGCCGTTAGTTTTGCGCCGAATTTGCGTCGAAAAAAACGACGCAAATTCGGCGCAAACGGAGTATAAATACGGGCCTTAGTTTTCCTTTAATTTCTCCAGAACTAATGAACAGATTTAGACCAAATAACAAAAAGTCTTCTTTCTGGACCAAAACCTACCTTTCTGCCAGATTTGCTGTTCAGGATTTAGTCATGTTCAAAATCCCTATGGGAATTCAAATGGGAAACACACGTTTTCATCCACCCCTTTTCTCAGCCCCTGCTCCACAAATCACCCCCTGGCCTGCACACCTATAGGTGAATCCCGTAATTCAGAGGAACAGTGATTCATCACCTCAGACATTATCTTGTGACTTCGATAACTGTGGTTCAATACTGCAGCTCACATCATTAACAATGATTCATTAACAATTATCACTTCAGTGCCTCTTTATCCACAACTGGTACCAATTCTACAAATGCTTACTCTTAATCACAATAATGTCTAATTCACCAGTGTGAAATGGGCAGAAGTCGTGGATAATGCTGAAATTCAAACTACAATATACAAACTATTTGTGGATGACCTAGTTGAAGTAACACTGTTAAGGGGGTATAAGCCCAATATGGTTATTGTGCATTGTCAGCTCATGGAACAGCTTAGGCCTCTGTTTACTAAAATTAGGAAAAGAGGGGCTTCCAAAAAAGTTGCCCCAGGATGGTTCACTGAGGACTGTCGGTTGGCTAAGCTCTGTCTCCTAGACACTTTGAAGCAGCGATTCAAGCCAAAAATAACCATTGCTAAGAATAACTACAAGGCTATCGTAAAAAAAGGCTAAACAGTACTGGGAGATGGCCTGATGGGAAGAGCTTACCAATGCACTTAAGAGCAAGAATCAGAAGATGTTTTGGTCACTGGTTGCATCCAGCTCGAAATTAATAGATAACCACCTTGAAGCAATAGTGCAACCGGGAGCTTGGGTTGAGCACTTCAGATCCTTGTACAGTGAGGGGGGTGGAACACGATGAAAGCATTAAGGAGGAACTAATTGAGAGGGATTGCTTGGTAGGCCTGGACGATTTTTCCAACCCTCCTGAGATGGAGGCTAACGCAGAGACTGAGTGCCCATATTTCTCCCAGGCTGAAACCAGGGTAGCTCTGATGCAAATGAAGAAGGAGAAGGCCCCTGGCCCAGATGGAATTCCTGGCGATCTTTTCCTCTCACACCCAGATGTCTAGATCCCCTACCTGAATGCATTGAGCCACGCTATAATCAAGGGCATGACCATTCCACTGACCTGGCTAGGAGCAGTTATCGTACCCATATTCAAAAACGGAAGTAGGGGCATTCCCTCTAGCTACATACCCATAAGCCTGTTGGACAATTCTCAAAAAATCTTTTGCAGCCAGGTTCTGGCTAAACTACTAGCATGGTTAATGGACAATCATGTCCTTGAAGATGCCCAGGCAGGGTTCAGGAGTAAGATCAGCACAGTTGATCAGGTCTTTCATTTCAAGATGATGGAAGTATGTCACCCTAAAGAGGGACGACCTGTATGTCGCCTTTATAGATCTTAGGGCAGCCTTCAACCTGCTACCTAGGTATATCTTGTGGGAAATACTTGCAGGATATGGGGTGCCATATGACCTAATACGTATCTTGAGAGCACTCCATATAAACACCAATGCCAAAGTGAGATGGAACACGGGGGGATTTAACATACCCGTTTCCAATTCGTCGCGGGGTAAAGCAAGGTTGCATACTGGCCCAACACTTTTCAGTCTCTACATTAATGGGGCAGTTAAATGGCTTTCACAATGTACGCATGATGCCCCTAAGATTGCTGTAACCCCGCTTCCGATATTAATGTTCGCTGACGATACTCTGCTCATCTCTAGAACGCCAATGGGCCTTCAGGTAGAACTGGACTCATTTGTGGCCTACTGTAAGGCAATAGGTCTGGAGATGAACCCAACAAAAACAAAATTTATGGGGATAAACATCCACAAGACATTTAGAGAGAGAATGTTAATCAATGGCTCCACAATTTGACAAGTCAAACACTTTGACTACTTAGGGGTTCGACTGCCTGATTCAATGTCTTGGGGCCATCATTTGGTGAAGAGCAAAAATCTTCTCATCCAGAAGGCTTACCAATCAGCAGGAAACAGAAGGAAAAAGGGGGTGGTGCAGTGTCCCCGGTTCTCTAGATATACAAAGCTTCTGCCCTCATGGCAGCCACTTATGGGGCAGAGATGTGGGGTTTCACGGATGCTACCGTCCTTCTAACAGCTGAATTTTTCTTAGGAACATGCTCAAGTTACCTAAGGGCACCCCGCTGGTGCCACTGAGGATGGACTTAACACTAAACCCTATAAATTTGGTGGTGGCTTTAAAACCCTTGTTGTATTGGGTGAGGCTGTGAAAATGCAGGGAACTAACACCGTATAGGGACTCCTTGATTGACCTAATTTCTATGGTAATTATGCCTTGCCTGAACTACATTTAGTCCCAGTGTGAGAAACTGAAAATTATTGACCTTTGGAAGTCTCCCACAGTGGTTGCCAAGGACATATCCCTGACATTAAAAAGAGCTTACTGGAACTATGCCTTGGAACAGACATGGTTGAACAATGGTCATGAAAATCTGTCTGGGCAATTTTTAAACATTAAATGCGCCCCATCCGATGAAAATTTCCTGGATGAAATCTATTTCCTCTTTGCCAAGTGCCTCTACCTACAGCTTAGGTATGAATCCCTACCATTAAGACATTTGGCTAAATAGGAGAAGTGTGCCTTCTCTGTGTCTTGTCATTTCTGTCCTCAGCTAAAAGAAACTGAAGAGCACTTTCTTTTTTTCTGCCCGCAATATTCACACCCTCGCAGGAGATGGATAATCCCTGTTTGTAAGCTCCTGGGTTCCAGACACAACTGGGAGGCCCTGAGAATCCTTACATTTGAGTCGAAGGCAGTGATAGTCGCAGCTGTAACTAAATATCAGGAGCAAGCATGGCACATGAGACCTAGAGCCATGTCCTAATCATTATTCTTGGACTGACAAAGCACCCAGGCTGTCTAAATATTGGACAGATACTTTTGAACTTACAGTTGATTACTCCAGC